>NC_031987.2:24852000-25179500 GCF_001858045.2 Oreochromis niloticus | reverse complement strand
ACTGGGTGACAGACCCAGTACCGTGACAGAGTGTCTCATCCTGAAACTGATTGTTACTTCACTTTCACACTGACTCAGCACAGTCAATGAGAAAACCTGCATATCATTCCAGATTATATCTATACTACGTTATATAGAGAGACAGGATTCCCCGATTGTGTAAAAATAAATTGGAGATATTTCCAATTTTGTTTTTAACCACAAAATAAACCAATTTGGATTTAAATTAGAGTTTTTGAAATTACATTTTTAAAGGTTTATGTCAGTTCCTTCTTTCAGTTCTTTTAATGATGGAGTCTTCGCATTTTCACAGTTCCCCCTACATACTTTGTTTCTCTACAGTAACAGACAAAGGCATGTTTTTTTCCCATCTGAATTAAAAAAAAGACTTGTTGTTTGGGAGACAAACCTAATGCCTTCTTGTATCTTCTGTGGTGATTTGAGTTGTTACTAAAGCTGCTCTGCTTCCACAAAATGGCATTGAATAGATTCAATTCAACAATCAATCTGCAGATAAGCAAGTGTGAACTCAGAGTAACCAGAACAGCCTGTTGGAAAAGCAAAGAATCCTGACAAATAATACTGTGGCCCTAGGCTCTTGACACAGGCAGTCCGTCTCGCTGCCACACCTTCCCCGCCAGCTGTCACTGTCAGAAAGCAGACACACAGTCAATTTATGTACCTGTGGACAATGTTCCCTCTAATTTTTTTGTGTGTCTGAGCGAACACACAAACTCCCTGAGCGGACCCTTGGACCACTGTGAGCAACAGCAGACGTTAGACGTTTAGACGTAACTTGAACTTCTTTTTTTTTTTTAAATAAAGCTGACTTGTATTATGAGTATGAGTCTGTTGTCTGGGAGAGAGTCCTGTAACTCTCTGTCTGCAAAATACAGTATATAATGACCAATGTTGGGCAATTAATTATATAGTTACTTTTTCAGAAAAGTAACTGAGTTTTACAAACAACAAAGTTTTTTGCAGCTGTTTACCTAAAAATGCAGCTAAGGCATTTTTAAAAAATAAATATTTCAAAATATTTACAGAACAATCAGCTGTTCTGCATCAAATTTGATGCCACACAAATTATTTGTGCAACTCCAAAAAATAATTTCTGTCCACTATGAGATAAAGGAGAACAACAGCCTGATACCTGCAGGCCTGACAACAGGAGATGTATCACTGCTGTAACACCTGTAACATTCAGTAGTCACCTCATTGTTTTGACACACACAGTAAAACTATTGACTACACTACACACTAACTACACAAGATTTGCGCTAAATGTCGCAAATCTCTCACATCTCAAAACACTGCCGTCACACCTAAAACTTCCCCCTTCCTAAACAACTAAATGCCATGTTGCCATATCATTTTTTGATTGGTCGACATGGTACATTTTTCGACCAACAGCTGTTACGGCCCTAGCAGGGCCTCATCCTGAAGGTGCCTGTGTGGGTGTGTCCTACAATCTCCCATCTGCCTGAGGTGCCACCTTCTTTCTTTTGTGCAGCTGACTCTCGTCAGTAATTAAGAGTATTTAAGCACAGGGAAAGGTGAGCTCTGGGCCAGAGTGCCATTAGTGTGGTTGCGGCTAGTGAGCTGTGTGTTTGTGTGGTTGCGGCTAGTGAGCTGTGTGTTTGTGTGGTTGCGGCTAGTGAGCTGTGTGTTTGTGGCTAGTGAGCTGTGTGTTTGCGGCTAGTGAGCTGTGTGTTTGGTGTATTTGCAGTTAGTGAGCTGCTCTCTTTTTGGCTTAGGTTTTACTTTATTGACCAACGCTTGAGTTTTGTTTGTTTTCCTTAAATGGTGATAGCGGCTTGTCCGTCTCTTTTAGTTGAGCTACTTTAATAAAACTCTTTAATTTAACCCTTTTGCCTCCTTGACTCCTTTTTCTGACCCGGACACTTCTTGTTACTTCCCCTCACCGCCTAGACCCCTCAGGGGAACGTAACAAGTGGGGGCTCGTCCGGGATTGTTGAAAGGGGAGTTTTGAGTTGGAATTGGTTTTTTGATTATCTTGCTTTTTGTCACCTTTAGAGATTCACAACTTCCCAGTTAAGTTAGGTGAGTGTCCAGCTGAGCTTCTTAAGTTTTTCCTTCGGGCACTCTTTTGTTGTTTTGCCTTTCTTATTTTTGGAGTAATCCTGGGTGGGGATAAGTTCCCTGTTGGGGGTAGGCAATGGGTAGGCAATTCAGGGCTCCGGTCGCTGAAGCTTTGCCTTTCAAGTCGCCTCGAGCCCAGCACGCTCCAGAAGATAGGTAGGTATAGTTTGGTGTGCTTAGGAACTGGGTAAGTTGTATTTGTTAATGTGTGTGTGTGCAGCAAAAGGTAAGTTGGTCAGGTAAAGTAAGTTGTGTAGTTCTCCATTAATTGATTTATTGTTCGGTAGTCTGAGTGAGTTGGCAGAGGGGTGTGGTGGTGTCCTAATTTGCTGTTTGCTGAGCCTTCTCCGCTCCCAAAATGGATGACACAGCTATTAGTGCACAGGTGTCTAGAGGCTCATTTGTGAGTAATAACATCCACCTGGTTCCAGTTTTCTGTGAAGCCAGTGTTGAGAGCTTCTTCAGTGTGTTTGAAAGCATAGCAACTGCACTGCAGTGGCCTCAAGACATGTGGGGGGTGATGTTGCTATGTAAATTCACAGGTAAGGCTCAGGAAGCTTGCGCTGGTCTGTCTAGGCAGGACAGCCTAGTTTATGAAAAGATTAAAAGTGCCGTCCTTCAAGCCTATGAGCTTGTACCTGAAGCCTATAGGCAGCATTTTCGAGGTTTGGAGTTGGCACAGGGTCAGTCCTACCTTGACTTCGCAAGGGAGAAGGCAAAGCTCTTTGATAGGTGGTGTTCTGCAAGCCAGGTTAACAATATGGGGTCGTTACGTGAGCTTGTGCTGGTGGAGGATTTCAAGAACGCGGTGCCTGAGTGTATTGCCCTTTATTTAAGTGAACAAAGGGCTATCACTTTACAGCAGGCTGCCATACTGGCAGATGAGTTTACCCTAACTCATAAAACAAATGCTATAGAATGTGACATCCTTTCTCACCGTAATACACCTTGGAGAGCTAAGAGTGGGCCAGCTAACAAGGCTAATGCAGTTGTGGTTTCAAGATCCAGAGCAAAACTGTGTTTCTTCTGCCACAAGCCTGGCCATGTGGTTGCTAATTGTGTGAGACTGGCACTTAAACGCAAAGCACATCCGAAGGGAAAAAGGCCTGATTTGAAAACAGTCAGTCGTAGTTCCCAAACTGAAAAGGTTGTCAGGCCCAGCAAAAGACCACACTTGGGGCATAATTGCTCAGTAGCGCCCTGTGGTCAGTGTAAGGGGTCAGCTAGCCCCAAGCTAATGCTAGTTGACAATTTCCCAGGTCCTCAAAATGGCCTACTGGGGGACAGATCATGTATAGCACCACCACTCAGATCTGCACCACTGGCTAACAAACATGCTTGTACCCCTGACTTGAGGAATCGTCTGCGAAGTGTTTCTGGAAGGCCCACTAGCTGCCTGCTCGGTTCTCGACATGTGATGGTCCAAAGCCCTGGCTATCACATGAGAGACTGTTTCGAGGGTCTGGGGCCACTCTCTGGCAATGTTGTGAACCCACTGAGATGGGGTTGGCAGTTTCCACAGGAAATGCCTAACCGTTCCTATGGGGTTTGGTAGGTGGAAAGCCTACAGTTTTGGTGGTGCAACGGTTATGGGACTTTATTGTTTTGGTTATTGTGATCATTTGACAAACCACGGGTTTGTATTTATGGGAGGGGGTGTTACGGCCCTAGCAGGGCCTCATCCTGAAGGTGCCTGTGTGGGTGTGTCCTACAATCTCCCATCTGCCTGAGGTGCCACCTTCTTTCTTTTGTGCAGCTGACTCTCGTCAGTAATTAAGCACAGGGAAAGGTGAGCTCTGGGCCAGAGTGCCATTAGTGTGGTTGCGGCTAGTGAGCTGTGTGGTTGCGGCTAGTGAGCTGTGTGGTTGCGGCTAGTGAGCTGTGTGGTTGCGGCTAGTGAGCTGTGTGGTTGCGGCTAGTGAGCTGTGTGGTTGCGGCTAGTGAGCTGTGTGTTTGTGTGGTTGCGGCTAGTGAGCTGTGTGTTTGGTGTATTTGCGGCTAGTGAGCTGTGTGTTTGGTGTATTTGCAGTTAGTGAGCTGCTCTCTTTTTGGCTTAGGTTTTACTTTATTGACCAACGCTTGAGTTTTGTTTGTTTTCCTTAAATGGTGATAGCGGCTTGTCCGTCTCTTTTAGTTGAGCTACTTTAATAAAACTCTTTAATTTAACCCTTTTGCCTCCTTGACTCCTTTTTCTGACCCGGACACTTTTTGTTACTTCCCCTCACCGCCTAGACCCCTCAGGGGAACGTAACACAGCAAAGGGTAGGATTGTTTTTGCTCACAGGCGGAGAGTGCGTTCGAGCGTTTTCCTTATAAAACACCGTTTATACTGTTTCTTCCCGCAGTAAATATAAACAACGATAGTATTCAGAAGAAAACCTAACATTACATATATTTTTTTTAATCATACCTCTGGTGTTACGTGGCCTATCAACACAATTTAAAAACTGGTTTAAAGTCCACACTTTTTCCGTCAATTGTTAACTAACAACTTCCAATATATAAATTTTCTAATAAGCAAAATGACCAGATCTAACATATGGCAGGGTTTATAAGTAACACAGTGTTTCTTATGATTCAACTGTGGAATTCAACTTAATTCTTTAGAAGGACAAGCTAAATTACTTTATTCTCAATTTTAAAGCCAACCTAGACTTTAACCATTTAACAGGCCACTAATCTGGATTATAGCTTTCACAACAAAACTTGTTTTTAAACACATTTTTTAACAAAACAAATACTATTGTTATTATTATTATTATTTAAAATGTAATTAAACAGAAAAGTCAGTTAAATATAAAAGCAGTTTGCTTATGTTGTTAAAGAAAGGCTAGTTCTCTTTCAAACATTCGTTTCGGTGTCTCACTATGGGGAACGCTCTCTCAGCGTTGTCCTCAGAAGCCTCTATGTCATTACTCCAGCCCGCATTGGCTGGCAGTCGTAACGCTTGCGTCAGGGAGGGGCCACCCTCCTCCCTATAAAAGGGTGTGACGCAGCATCACCCGTCATTCAATTTCTTCTCGCTTTTTAGAAACCTCATCTCTCCTGACTGTGAACGTGAGTGCTAGCTTAACTGTCCACGCGAGCAAGCTAACACCTTGGTCACCGGGCGCTAGCACGGCTCGCGTTTCCAGTCGCCTGTTCTTCACCACAGAGCCAGGTTGGAGAGTTTGTTAGCTGCCACCACGCACCTGGCACAGCAGCTAGCTGACCAAGCTAACTGCCTTTGCCACACACGGTCACTAACCCTAACCCTAACCGTAACCCTAAGTAGCATAAGCGCTAGCACCACACTAGCTAGGTCATACTAGCTCACCATAGCTACCCAACTGAAAAATTTTTTTTTAAAAAAGACCAGCGTTAGCCAGGGCTGGACTGGGACAAAAAATCGGCCCGGGCATTTTGACTAGAGACCGGCCCACCAGGATAGAGATTGAAAATGTGACGTCATTCAGGGGTAAAACCGCAAAGGATTCTGGGAACTTGAGGCAAGAGGTACTAGCGCACGCAGGCTTTCAATTGAACTCAGTTACACAGCGATAAAAAGAAACCCCAAAAATGGCAAGAAGCTGTTGTATTATTAACTGCAATAGCCAGTCGCATGACAGCCACGGGAAGCCGACGGGTAAAGAGATCGTTTTTTTATCGGATTACGTTGTTGAAGAGAAATTTTTTAAGCCATGTTTCTGAAGTAAGAGCTGACGGATGGTCTGGATATACCAAATATAACGTCTCAGAACACTCCAGCTCACATGTTAGTCTGCTCCAAGCATTCCCACAAAGGTCAGTGTTTTGTAGTAGTTAATACGTCACTTTTCTTAACATAATTGGTGATATAGGTTACAAGCAAGTCTGGCGCTGAACAGAAATTGTCGCGCTATGCTTCTTTGTTTAATGTGCATAAATAGTGAATTGTCCTGACACAATATTGCGTTTCGCTTCTGTTATTACCACGGTAAATTGACGAAAACATCTACTTTTATTCACAGGATAAAACAGTTGTTTTGTATCACTAATTGTCCAGTGCGATTACAGCATACAATATTATTGTCACTGGTACATTTCTGTAATGCGTACCAGAAATTATTTCCACTACTAATTAATTACCGTTGAGCTCAAAGGTTATATTAATAAACGGTTAACGAATGTGTATTTATGACAACGATTTGTGAGACTGGTAAACTTACCTTTGTTTGTACGATGGTCTTTCGTTCTACACGGTGCATTTCAAGGTCCTGGACCCATCCGTCGGTAAACTGTACCCGGGCTTGTTGCAGTGACCTGAAGTTACTAAAAACTTCATGAGTGTATGCACTCACTCCAAGAACCGTATAATTATAAATCTGAGCGTGGTGAAAGTTGGGCTGCACGCTAACGTCTTTTGTCCACTCTGTGTGCTCATAAGGGTCTGACCCTCTCACTCCTTTGATTTTTTCCTGGTATCTTTTCTTTGCCTTTTCGTCGAGTCTGTCTTTGTACGGTCCGGCATTATTGTCCTTAGTTTTGTACATTCCTTTTTTGTGCGGCAAAGAAAAATCAAGAAGGTATTGGAACCGGAGAATGAACTTTTTGCGTGCTGCAAATGCTTGCATTTGATGCAGTACTTGGATTGTTTTGCCTCGAGTTCCCGGCATGCAATGCGCGAAAGTCACGTGATCTGTCAATCGCTATAGGAAAAACCTTAAATTAAGACCAAGAACACTAGAGGTGAGACATGATCATTAATTAATATTAAAATTAATAAATGACAGATTTAGTGATATTTTCATAAACACCTCCTTTCCTTTTTTTGTTCTCCATTTTCTTTCTGAGAACCTTCACAGACATATCCATTTTCTTTAGTTCGTCTATAAGATTGCTAAACAAGGGGGAGGGTGCATCCGGCCTCCTCGGCTGTAATTGGTCCAGCCCAGAGTCGATCATGACCAATTGGCCAATCAAACACCTTTCATTATATATACCCTTCCAAAAAAAAAAAAAAAAAAAAATCCATCGGCCCATAAAAACAAAAAATCGCCAGCGGCCCACCGGGCAAATGCCCGGTATGCCCGATGGCCAGTCCAGCTCTGGCGTTAGCTGTCCAGCCATTCCAAGCTAGCTACGCCAAGCTTCCTTAATATGGCAGATTGCAAACTGCTGCCCAGAATTTGCCCCTGCGGTTGCAAAATCTGAGGTTCAGATACACATGACGCTTGTGTGATGTGCCTCGGGCTGCAACATGCCCAAGATGCATTAGCTCACAATTGGCCACATGCTCTGGTTTATGCGTTCACTGCACTGGCCTTAATTTCTCCCACTCTAACCAGAGTGAGAGAGTGAGCGCTAACAATGATATTGATCACCCCAAGGTGGATGAGGTCCCATTGGTTAGCGGAGATTATGCCCCTCTTGTGGAGCGAACCTTGGCCTCTCCCTCTCCAACGAGACCTAGTCTCCCAGGCCAGGGGGGAGATTTTTCACCCTCACCCTGAGCGCCTTGCCCTGTGGGCTTGGCCTGTGAGAGGTTGAATCTGAGTACGGCAGGACTCCCCCAGGGTGTTATAGCCACTATTCAGAGTGCTAGAGCCCACTCCACAAGATCATTGTATGAGAACAAGTGGAGGGTATTTGAGGAGTGGTGTGGAAAGTCTCACATTCTCTCCTTTCAGTGCCCTGTGACAACAATTCTCTCCTTTCTCCAGGAGCTTTTAGATAAAGAAAAGGCCTTTTCCACAATTAAAGTATATCTAGCAGCCATTTCAGCCTGCCATGTGGGCTTCGTGGATGGTCCAGTGAGCCATCACCTGCTAGTCTGCCCTCCTCCTTTCTCCTCCCCTGAACAGGAATGCCTACATGCTCTCTGTCCAGTTAGGGCTTGCTTATATAGAGAGAACGAAGGCTTTCAGGAGGTCGGATCAGCTGTTTGTTTCCTGGGCTAAACCACATGTTGGCAAGCCCTAGCACAAACAATGCATTTCCCACTGGATTGTTGAGGCGATCCAATTAGCTTATTCCAGCACAGGTCTGCTCATTCTACTAGAGGGATGGCAACCCCTTGGGCCCTTTTTAGGGGTGTCTCTATAGAAGACATATGTGCAGCAGCGAGCTAGGCTTCACCTTTGACCTTTGCAAGGTTTTACAGGTTGGATGTCACTGCACCATCTCTAGCTCACACTGTGTTAAAAGCGTGGGTCCCCACGAGACCTAAGGTGGCAGCCAGTCGTTCAGATGGGCTTATCTGGCAATACGGGAGTCTGCATATCCCCATAGTGAGACACCGAAACAAATGTTTGAAAGAGAACTTGAGGTTACTCTATTCCGTAACCCCCATTCTTTGATAACATGAGTGAGGTGTCTCACCAGATCATCCTCCTTGCACGAAGTGAGGAAGAGGTGAGCTTATCTTGAATGACGGGTGACGCTGCGTCACACCCATAGGGAGGAGGGTGGCCCCGCAAGCGTCACGACTGCCAGCCAATGCTGGCTGGAGTAATGACATAGAGGCTTCTGAGGACAACGCTGAGAGAGCGTTCCCCATAGTGAGACACCTAACTCATGTTATCAGAGAACGGGGGTTACGGAATAGAGTAACCTCAAGATTTGACATTAATAGATGCCACAGATGTTCAAAAGCTGCTACAAAGAATTTTAAAAAAATAGACGTCTCTGAAAACGTTGGTGCATTTTTGCAAATATGTGCTGTCTTGATAAATCGAGCAGATATTTGAACTTTACACAGCTACATTCTCGTCTGAAAATATCTTAAAAGTTTATTTTGTTACCCTGAAAAAGTAATATTTAAAAGTTTTTTAGCTGCGCTCCTCCGCCATTGTCGCCTTTGAGTTCTGAATGAAATGCATTCTGCCTTCAAACCTGCCTACATCATATTCAAATGTAGAAATTAGCATAGTTCTCACAGTGATACAAAAATACAAGGATTTAGAATAAACAAGATTCTCCCCTCCTTCCCTTCTTCTTTTCCTTCTTTTTCATAAACGTCCTTCACCTCCACTCCCTAAAATATCCATATATGGCTTCCACATATTCACAAAGTCCCATTGATTGCCCTTGGCAATATATGTTAGTCTTTCCAGGCCTAGAGAGTCTGCAACTTCCTTCTTCCAGAGTCCCATGGAGGGAGCATCCATACTCTTCCAACATAGTGCAATGGCTCTCCTGGCTTGAAGTAGTCCATAGTCCAGTACTTTAGTTTTTTTTTTTCTGGTTGCTTAAATTCCCTTGGGTATATTCCAAGTACACAGAGTTTACCTTAAACGGACTTTTACCTTAAACACTTCAGACAGACATTTGATAACATCTTTCCAAAATTCTTGGATTTTAGGACATTCCCATAGACCAGGGGTCCCCAATCTCAGTCCACGAGGGCCGGTGTCCCTGCAGGTTTTAGATGTGTCCTTGATCCATCACAGCTGATTTAAATATATAAATTACCTTCTCAACATGTCTTGAAGTTCTCCAGAGGCCTGGTAATGAGCTAATCATGTGATTCAGGTGTGTTGACCCAGGGTGAGATCTAAAACCTGCAGCCCTCGTGGACTGAGATTGTTGAAATTACAGATTTACACAGTTGAATTAATTATGCATTAGGAAAAAGTCAAAACACATGGTAAAACATGTATCTATTGAAACCCCTAAAGTTTCTTTCTATAATAAGAAGCAAGGCTGACACATGATAACCAGTCATCTGCCAAGTACAGCTGTATGGATGTTCGCTAATTTAGTATTAGATCCGTTCACATTTCTGCCTCTGACTCAAAAAGTGGACAGCAGAGTTGTTAAATTATTAAGTGTGACATGTATTTACCCAAACGTGCGCTTGTGAATTCTTATGCTGTCATAATTGATTTTCATTCCCATTCTATCCTTTCTAAAAGTCTTCAAGAATTATTATTATTTTTATTCCTGACGGCGCAATGAAGATAAAACTGGTGGGCAGAAAATAATTACATTTAAAGTTTGCAGTTAAAAGTAAGGCATGTACCATGATGTGATTTATAAACTACTTTATATCAATGATTCATTTATTCATGTATTCATTTAATTTAAATAATTACCAAAAGAGGAAGTTAAATTCCTTTGTAATGACACATTACAATCAGCAACACTTCTGGGAACCAGCTGAAGTTTCAACAAGTTGCGTGACTCATTCCAAACTCATTTCCTGATGACGCAACGCTGCATTCTCCAAATTACGACTTGTGACTAGGAACGTGCCATTAACCAGGTTAAAAAAAAGAAAGAAAGAAAAAAACTGTTTTGGCCATCCCGTCGTCACAAAGGGGTCACAATTGAGTAGCGAGATTTCACCTGCCAAGCGAGTGCGTTTATCACCTTTAAACCGGATGCCGATAAAATGGAACATAACGACACGAACACAACTCACTCATTTATAAAATTGCGTTTGGTTACAGAGGGAATAACAATAAAAAAAAAACTGTTGGAGTCACCTGCAGACACAGAAATTACTGACAAAAACAGGAGAAATCTGACAGAAGCATCTGTCAGAGGAGAGAGGAGAGGGAGCAGCCTGACCTGAACAGAAAGAAGCAGCTCACATGTCCAACCTACCAGTGTTTATAGTGAGAGAGGTTCATTTTAAAACCAAAACTATTTCATATTACAATCACGCCGGAGGGTAGAAACATGTATAATCCTCAGTTTAAAAATGCAGGAAAATGAAAAAGTACTTTTAAATGTGACAATTCACCAGTGGATTAACAGGAAGCTCAACTCCATTCTTCCCCGTTCCTAACAGCGTCTCCCCCCATCAGAACAGAAACAAAACATTTTGAAATCTCGTGAAATCTGCTTTAGCTGATTTTGTTAATTTAATTGTGCTGTAGAATAAAGGAAAGTCAGTTATGGGTCGTAATGGATGGATGAAATATTATTAAATAATCATTCAACAATTAATTATTTCATTAATGTTGCATCATCAAAAAATAAAAATGAAATCACTGAGCCTTTAACCTTTTAAACTGAACGTTGACGTTACTCTGTCAACAGCCTATTTGTAAATTACCAGCTAACAGAGCTACGTAAACAGAGCGAACATGAGAGCACTCGACTGCAGACGTCAATAATGCAGTGCAATGGAATAATCTCCCGCCTCGCCTCAGAAACCCAGTTAAGGTACAAAAAAACCTATTCAACAAAAATAGTGATGCAGTTCAGTCGTTTTTTGCTCAGCTGAGCCTTCTCTGTTGCTGTGTGGAGCAGCCTGTGTCAGTCACCTCTTTCACACGTCACTCATCCAGTGATCCACTGCGGTCTCATAAGGAAACTCAGCTTTTTGATATAAAGTTTTTCGTTGTTCCAGAATACAAATATTTTTTAAAGTATTTGTTCGAAATAAGTATTCGTAAAAAACACATTATTTGTGCCTTTCCCAATATCGTATTCGGCTTCACCCCTGGTATCTATGAATAATAACTGTTATGCATACCTATATATTTACATAAACTAGAAAATGCATTTTCTGAAGAAACTGCAGTGTGAATGCTGATAGCTGGATGTTTTGAGCTGAAATGAAATAATTGCTAAATGTTAAGTTAAAAATGTTGAATGAGCTGAAAAATACAGAATTTTTCACCTGAAAACAAAAGTGCAGAACTGTTGAAAGCTGACGTTCACACCGAAGAAGTTGAAAAGTAGCTGAACATGTTTGAAATTTAAATTAGAAAAAGCTGGATAATGACAAAAGAAATTTAGTTAGAAAACATCTGAATTAATAGTTCACATTATTTTAATCACTGAATGACTAAAATGTGTGTGCAGAAGAGAAATCCACCGATGAACAATAAGTTTGAATTTAACAGGCCAATCAGAATGCTCTAATCAGTTGGCCTGCACTAACTACTGACATTCTATTACTCTGTGGCAAAACCCTGTCAAATCTGCCTTACTGTACCTACTGAAAAACTGAATCTAAGTCAAGGACCCTAACTCCTACCAAAAAAAATCTGGAACCGTGAGGATCCTGAGGAATTGTTCTACACAACAGTGTGCTTTTTATCTCTTGAGAGAGATCAAAAGAAGGATTTGTGGGAAAGGGTGCTTGTGGGAAATGTGATTATGTTCTCATGATTTTATATTTTCACTGTGGGTAGAGAAGATCAGAGAGCTATGTGTAAACTTAGGTGATTTTGTTTGTAGTGCTGAGGTGGGGATTCCGGAGGCAGGACAGTTGAAGGTGGCGCTACATTGGGCGGGACACCCAACCCATAAGATTGTGTTGACTTCCGGTTATGAGCAAGACCTCGCAAGACGTAGCGGAAGTAGGCTGGTTAGCTAGGTCCCCGGATGCATCTGTATTTTATTGTAAAGCAGAACTAAAAAGACGTCTTATTTTGGAAGTAAGAGTCTCCGCCTGATCGCTTCCATCAAAAGGAATCCGTGAAGTTGGCATACTTCAACAGTATTGAACGTACCCTGCGTAATGATGAAGATCCTCTTTAAGAAAAAAGAGTATCACATTATTCTAGTGTCAGTTGCTATTGTTGCACAATCTCTGGACTCACCCCCCAACTGACCTCAGATAACAGTTTCAGTCTCAGCTGAAGACAAACCTTTTTTGTCTCTGTTCTTTTAGACCTCTAATTTCTAGAACTGTGATTGGAGGATTGGTTGCTGTTCGGTTATTTCATATACAGATTGAATATGTAAAGCCTCTTTTTTAGGACAGAATTATTAAAGCACTTTTAAACGTGTTATAAATCAAATTTACTCTCCAACTTACTATTAATTTGTTACTGTATGCACCAGCTAGTCAGGGTGGTGTGCTAACCACATCATGGTTGGGAAAATTAACATGTACATAAACTATTTATATATCTTCCTGTTTTATAAATATTGTGTATATATTTCTATTTGTCTTTAAAAAAAAAACGCAGCAGATAGCTTTACAGATTACTTTAGATTGAGGTTTATGTTTGTTTTAAAGATGGCTCTAGAAGGTTTTTTTTTTGTTGTTTTGTTTTTGTTTTGCTCCTTTAGTTCCCTCAGGGGCCAGTGTCCTGAAGTTTCTAGATTTGTCCTTGATCCAACACAGCTGATTTAAATGGCTAAATTACTTCCTCAAAATGTCGTGAAGCTCCCCACAGGCCTGGTGACGAACTAATGATCTGATTCGGGAGTGTTGGCCCGGGGTGATATCTAAAACCTGCAGGACACCGGCCCTTGAGGCCCGGAGTTCCCCACCCCTGCTCTACAGTAACAGATAAAGATCATTTGTTTGTTTTTCTTAATTCAGATGCTGAAAAATAAAGACCTGTAGAAAGTGTTTGGGAGACTAACGTAATAATGATATTAATAATAATAATAATAATAATAATGGATTGCATTTATATAGCGCTTTTCTAGGCATCCAAAGCGCTTTACAATTCCACTATTCATTCACTCTCACATTCACACATTGGTGGAGGCAAGCTACAGCTGTAGCCACAGCTGCCCTGGGGCAGACTGACAGAAGCGAAGCTGCCATATCGCGCCATCGGCCCCTCTGGCCAACACCAGTAGGCGGTAAGGTAAAGTGTCTTGCCCAAGGACACAACGACCAGGACAGAGAGAGCAGGGGGATCGAATCGGCAACCTTCCGGTTACAGATGAGCTTCCCAATCCCCTAAGCCACGGTCGCCGCAATGCATTCTTGTATCTTCATTGGTGATTTGAGTTGTTGCTAAAGCTGCTCTGCTTCCACTTAATGGCACGGAATAGATTCAATTCAACAGTCAAACTGCGGGTAAGTTAGTGTGAGCTCAGAGTAACCAGAACAGCCTGCCGGAAAAGCTTAAGTGTTGCCAAAGGACAATTCATTTGCCGTAAAGTAGGAGGTCAAATCCACTCATTGGTTCAGTACGTTACAAAAAGAAATTATGGTCAAAGCTGTCATACTGATATTTAAAGTGCTTTTAGTTTTTTATTCCCTTGAAAGGGAGGAGTTGAAAGGTGGTTGCTGACCTACTGTTAATTACACGAGGGAAGATGTAGGTGCTTACCAGCGGAGGAATCTCCACTGTCAAGGTCTGAGCACTCCTTGCGACACTACACACACTATGTAACTATTTGAGAGTTGGGATGAATCAGTTTTTTGTATGAAGGTGCAGCTGCCACACCAGGTGCACAAAAAGGGGGGGGGGGGGGGGGGGGAGCTTACTCCAGTCACATTTAACATTACTCATTAACCCTTTCAGAGCCTGTTACTGACATCCGAGACTCAGTGATAGAGGGTTATTGGTAGTGTACATCCTGGACTCTCAAGACTAAAAGACACATTTACACTCACGTTCACACCTACAGGCAATTTCACCTCACTAACAGCATTTCTTTGGTGAATATGCACATTCCCAGGAAGATGATGGAATTGAAAAGAGTACACCTCTTCCTGTCAGGCAACAGTGTTAACCACTGTGCTGCCTGTCATGGGAAGGTGCCTCTATTAATTTAGTAATACAGAAAATGTATATTTAAAAAAAAAAAACAACAACAACAACCCCAAAACTTTGTTCTAATCTGCTGGCAGTTCCTTTACACTGCTATAATAACAGCTACTAGAAAACAGAATGAAGAGCACCCGTTCAACCTAATTTCATTTTGATTTAGTGGCAATAAAAGAGTTTTCACATCTCATTTATGAGGCTGTGGAACAGAAAACTTTAATGTTTAAATGAACCCATGTTTAAGACTTACAACACAGACTGAGAATTAAATGATCAATGCATTTATTTAGAGAGAAAACCATTTCTAACAACAGCAAGAGGAGTTTGCAGTTACAAATGCTCTGATTTAGACAGCTCCACAAATGCTCTCTCAAGGTAACTCATTCACAGCATCCAGGTTTCTTGCAGAAAACAGAACAGAAGGTAAGATCACAGAGCCAAAGCATACAATACGTGCAAGTTTCAAAAGTGCCAATTCAATAATTGTTCCAAGTCTAACAATCAGATTACACAATTACCCACAGGTGAGTTAATCACCCCAGGTGCATGGACCTGAAGAGCAGCAAGCAGCAGGACCACCCCTTGAACACAAGGTGTGGTTACCTCACAGACACACACACACACATACAGGAAGACAGAAAGATGGACAAATGCATTGTTAAATGTGTTATTGTAGGGTCTTTACCTCACAACATAAACCATCTTAAAGCAACAGTTTTTATGATTTGATGTTATATAAATAAAACTAAATTGAACTGAAGAACAAGAGATAAACTAAAATAAGGGAGTCTGTGCAGGAGGACAATTACATTTTTACTACTTTGTGAGATAAATCACACGAATATAGATTCTCTACAGCATCAATACCTTGTTTTTTTTTCTTGCAGATTGTCTTTTTTGTCTTTGTTGCAATTTTTTTAAATGTTCTTTATGTATTTTTAATCCCTATTTAATCATCATTAGATTTCATATACTGTGAAAAGCCCCCCTTTTTTTAGTTAGTCAGATGCTGCCAACACCACCCCTTTCATGTGAAAGTGCAAGAGAAACACTGAGTTAACTTGTGTGACTGTGTATCCTGATTGTCAGTTTTAGAATAAGTTAATCCAGAAAATTTATGAACAGAGCTTAAATGTGAATTCCTACCCTGAGAATTTCACATGTATATATGGTATAGTAGGACAAAAACTGCATATAACAGCCCATGTTCTGAAATATGGGAAATTTTTTGCCTTGTTACTGTGCAAAACATCAGCTGGTTCTGAAGGGTCAGGTGGGAAGTTGTTTTTTCCAGGCATGATGAAACAAAATTTCTAAAGTGTGTACACAGATGATTTTGTTGCTGTAAGACCTGAGGTGTCGTTCATCAGCTGATATTGTGACACATTTTTTTTAAAGGATTTCAAAATGTGTATTGTTCTCTAAAAGAGGTTTGCTCTTTGTGTTCTCAGATTACAGAAACTTTGTCAGTTTGTCACTCATATGATTAATCACAGGATTTAAAAAAACAAACAAAAAAGAAAAGAAAACACAAAAAAGGTGAATCATCAACACCAATCGTTTTCAAGACATTCAATGAGTGGGATGTTTTTTGATCAAACTTTGGTTGATGCTTGAAAAAAAATAGTCATAGGGATTTATGGATTTTTTTTTTTTTTATTTTGATTACTCGAGAGACGACTAAGGAGCTTGGAAAGAAAAGCTTCTGGACTTCTTTGAGTTGCTTGAAGACGTTTCATCTCTCATCCGAGAAGCTTCTTCAGTTCTAAGGTCAAATGGTGGAGAGTCCCAGATTTAAACCTGGGACTCAGACAGAAACTGGTTCACCCGAAAGACAAAACTCCAAAACACAAACTGAACAACGTGGTGTATGCTGTACAGTGTAGCGAGGAATGCCCAGACCTCTACATTGGAGAGACCAAACAGCCACTTCACAAGCGCATGGCACAACGTAAAAGAGCCACCTCCACAGGACAAGACTCAGCAGTTCATCTGCATCTTAAGGATAAAGGTCACTCTTTCGAGGATGCCAACGTTCACATTTTGGACAGAGAGGACAGATGGTTTGAAAGAGGAGTGAAAGAAGCCATCTATGTCCACTGTGAGCGACCATCTTTGAACAGAGGCGGTGGTTTACGACACCAACTGTCTGCCATCTATAATCCAGTTTTGAGATCCCTTCCCAGACGCCTTAACGCCCACTCACATCCTGGGGCCATCTGACCTCAGGAAATCACATGATAGGGTGAGGCCAGGTTTCACAATGAGCTCACCTGAAACTCTGGCTGATTAGGTCCCACACCCGCTTTCACACCTTGGCTCATGTGATTAGGTACAGGATCACCAGGGGGTCCTTTGTCCCTCTTTGGGGCGATACTCCCACTGGGTTTAAATCTGGGACTCTCCACCAATTGACCCTTAGAACTGAAGAAGCTTCTTGGATGAGAGGTGAAACGTCTTCAAACAATGAAGATGATGCGTTCATCGGAGTGTGAATGTGTGTGAATGTAGATTAAGTTTGCACTTGAGTTTAGAAGTCCTTGTATGAGTGGGTGTGATTGGGTGAATGAGGCATGTTGTATAGAGCGCTTTGAGTACTCCGGTAGAGTAGAAAAGCGCTATATAAGAATCAGTCCATTTACCATTTGCCAACTTAAAGTAGTCCAGACGCTTTTCTTTTCAAGCTCCTTAGTCTACAATGACCTGGATGACTGAGACCTTCACAGACATACTTGAGAGAAGGCCTCCTCTAAGCTATCAGTTTATGTGACACAAAAAAGTAAAGTCTTCTTGTCTCTCTGTGTTTTGGTAGCAGGATAGAGGTTTTATTTTTTATTTTATTTGCACTGTGTATCATTAAAGAAAAATTAAAATGAACATTGAAGTTGACAAAGCAATCTTCCCTAATATTTCAGCAAGTGAAACCACTGATTTTTCTCATATGTTGCGATCTTGACCCGATTTTCACCAAAATAAAACTGATTACATTCTCCCTCTCCATTGGGGAAGACTAATGTTGTTGAATTTCTAGTTCTAGTTTAGTTTCCAATCTTCTTTTAATATAGTTGTATTTCTTTATTTGTGTGACTGTATTATTTAGTTTTATACATACTTCCTGATAAAATAAAAATAAATACATAAATAATAGTAACTGAATGTTATTTAAATTACTGAACATTTTCTGTTTGCAAATTTTGTAAATAAAATAATGTATATCTTCCTTGTGTAGACTCTTTTGTTGTGTGAAAATTACACACAATGAATATATTCATAATAAAAACACCTCCAAATGTTTGATTTGATAAAGATTTCATGTGGGGTGCCTTTTCCTTTCATTTCTCCTCATTTGGCAATGTAAAATGTGTGAGTGTTCAGTTAACCTGTTTTCTGCTTTGAGGTGAGCAGGTATGCCGGGGTGGGCTGATCTTACAATGGTTAGAATTGCCACCTCAAAGTGAGAAGGGTCGTGCTGCGATTCTTCGGCTACGTCCACACTAGCCCAGATAGATTTGAAAACGGCGTCCAGTGCAACTAACGTTTTCAATCATTTTCAAACGGTTGCGCATCCACACTGAAATGGCTGAAAACGCTTACATTCCTGTATTGCGCATGCGTGAAATCTAAGACCATTCAACCAGCGTCATTTCTGTCTGCCTTTTATTTACTTTCTGGCGCTTTGAAACGTCGTGGTAAAATGTCGAGGAAACCACAGTTTTTTTAATGGACTGACAATGAGGTGGAGTTGTTGCTGCGAGTAACACAAAAGTACAAAGTTGCAAAAGCAAGTGAGAATTAAAGAAGTTGAAGAAAAGCTATCTGGAGCATGTACAAACATATTAATCTTAATTAGAGCTGGCAAAATTGAGAACAAAACAAAACAAAACAACTGCTGTACGATGCCATCCTTAATTTTAGTTGAACTGCTCACATGACTGCATCATATGACTAAATTACGTCAGCGTTTTCGAAAGTCTGCGTTTTCGAGTGTCCACACTACGACGGGACAGCTCCGTTTTCAAATGTATGTGTTTTCGAGAGCATTTGAAAACACTGCGTTTTCCTTGAGCGAAAACGCCGTCTCAGTGTGGACGGGAGGGCAAAATGGAGAGAAAACGAAAACGCATTAGTGTGGGCGTAGCCTTAAGATAGCATAGTTTACTGAGGAGTTGTCACTGTCACTTGACACAGCTAACTGTTTCTTTTCAGGGTATGTTCAAAACTGTCTTTAGCATCTTTCCAGTAAGTTTTGCCTGAGATCCTTTACTGCTTTTATTTAAAAGAGTTAATAATATAAGAATGTAGAATAGAATAGAACAGACTAGAATAGCCTTTTATTGTGATTGCATGTATACACTGTGTTTATTAGCAGTCTGAATGGCCGAGGGAAACAAGCTCTTAGTGAGTCTGGAGATGGGGGACCTGATTGACCTGTGGTGCCAACCAGAGGGCAGCGGGTCAAGCAGGTGGTGGTTGTGGTGCAAGGGGTCACCTGTGATGGCCCTGGTTTTTGTGACACAGGAGGATCTGGTGATGGTCTTCAGGAGTGGCAGAGGGCAGGAAATTATTTTTTGGGTGGTGCTAATTACCCTCTGTATAGCCTTCCTATTCTCATTTGTGGCTTCTGTGTACAAAACACCCAGACAGTAGAAGAGCACACTCTGCCCAAAAGACCAGTTAAAGGCCAGCAGCAGCTTTGGGTCCAGGTTATTCTTCCTCAAGACATGGACAAGGACAGCCACTGCTGGGTCAGAGCGTTGGTGTTGTGAGTCCAGGTGAGATCAGCGGTGATGTTTGAGCTCAGAAACCTGAAGGTAGAGACAGATTCCACAGATTCGGACTGTTGGTGAGGAAGTCTTTGATCCATGAACAGGTGGCAGGGTGATCTGAAGGTGATCCAGTTTGGTGGTGAGGATGTCTGGAATGATGGTGTTGGACACTGAGCTGTAGTTGATGACAAGCATCCTCACATAGCTCTTCCTGTTGTCCAGATGGCTCGGTGCTCTGAAAGGTGATGGTGATAGCATGCTCCATGCACAGTTTGCTCCGCAAGCAAACTTGTTTCTGATGTGCTGAGAGACTATCCACTCTGTGAAACGTGTTTCATTCCTAAATTTTAGGAGCAGGACATTTCAGATCAGCTGTGGCTGCCTCAGTAGTCTGCTGTTTCTTTATTTTAAACCTCCACAGTAGCACAGAACCACCGATAGTAACAACAAGGACAGCCACAACAACAGCAGTAACAACAGCAGGAAAAACCATCATGATAGTTGGAGTTTCTTCCTCTGGAACAAAATGCATGTTTCCACCTCCATGTTCTCTGTCTGTCATGGACTGCTCAAATATGCTGTTATGGGTTTCACCTGCACAGAAAACATAAATTTTTAGAGCAGAAACAGTGAGACACAAAAACAAGAATCCAATAAAAGTGTGTGTTCTGCAGGTGAGACTACTGAGAACAGCCTCAGTTACTCATCTGGAAAAAAGGATATTTTACAGCTGAAACAGGTAAAACATTTCAAATATACAAAGCTAAAATATGTTTTAGCCAAAGTTAAAACCACCATAGTACTTCTAGTATCCATATGTGTGCAGAAGAGCCAACGCGTTCTCACTCCCCACTCTCAAAGCGTAATATTTTACGCTAGCTGACAAATCATCAACATGTTACACTTCCGGGCACCCAACACGTCCCTAAATGACGAGATCGGAAAAATTAGGAAGCATGAGCACCATTTGATATCAATCTACATTTTACTTCAATGCTTTGTAAAACGCTATTTAACGTCATTAAAGTGCTGGTTCAGGTTAGGCATAAGGTTAGGACTGGAACGTGTGTTACCGCAGGACCGTAATTCTACTGGATTTCACCCATAACCCGGCATTAAGCATAAGAATGCAGAAGGTCACCTTTCGCATTCCTCAGGAACGCCGCAGGGTGTGACAAATCGTCAGGATGTTACGCCTCGGGAGTGAGAACGGGCTGGAAGAGCACAGAGGAAAATTCATGGAAGGAGGACATGCAGAGGGTTGGTGTGACAGAGTAGGATAGTAAAGAGTAAATGAGACGGAGGCAGATGATTCTCTACTATGAGAAGAAGAATGCTCTGAATTTACCCTTCAAACTCGCCATGGAAGAAGTGAGTTGAGTGGGTGAGTGATTTTACCTAAACACACATATTGGTTGTTCATTTACTATATCACACAAGTACAGAAAATTCTAGGTGTTCTTAAAGTGGGCAAGTGGTGCAATTTGCGGGCAGGGGAGAGACTCACCTGTGACTGTGAGGTTAATGAAGTGACTGATCTCAGTGTGACCTCTTTTACTTCTCACAGGCATCCTCACTGCTACGTAACACTCATACATCCCAGTGTCATTAAACGTGACGTTCTTCAGGATCAGAGAAACGTCTCCATCCTTCATCTCCGGGTCCCTCAGCTTCACTCGGCCATGAAAAGATGGATGTTGGTAGTTTTCATAGGAGCGTTTGTTCCTGTAGAAGTAAATGTAGCCGTCTGTGTTCAGGTCAGCTCTGCTCCACTTCAGCACTGAAATTATTTCATCTCTGGAAATCTGACACTGAAGACTGACATCATCTCCAAGCTTCGCCTGAACATCCAGCTGAAGAGCTGAAGGAAAGAAAAGAATCAGTAAGTATGAAGTTTATCTCGCTTATACAATATAAGTGATCTTTTTTTTTTTAAGTTTTGGAGTATTGCACAATCTGGGTTTGGGGTGTCTGTCATCTGGACTCCCAGGATGACTTTGTGTGACATTGTGTGTTTAGCGATAGCCACAATTGCTGGTGATCAATTTATCGAGTCCCTTTAGAAGCAAGTGGGTTCTACTTACTCTCTTAATTGTTATGGCAGCAATTAGAGTGGACTTAGTTTTTCACAACTGTTCCTTTAGCTTTTAAGTCTATTGATATACACTCCTAAGCATCCTCCTTTGTCCCACTGACTATCTGCATGCTCCTTCACCACATCCTGAACTTCATCTTCCTCCACTCCTCCTGTCTGACAGCTCCATCTTCAACCTCCTTTGTCCAATAAGTCAACTTTCTCTCCTCTGCACATCTAAACCTTCTCAAACTTGCCTCTCTGACTTTGTCTCCAAACCTCTAATATACAGTGGCTTACAAAAGTATTCGGCTCTCTTGAACTGTCCCACATTTTGTCACATTACAGCCACAAAGATGAATCAATATTATTGGAATCCAACGTGAAAGACCAATACAAAGTGGTGTACACGTGAGAAGTGAAAATCATACATGATTCCAAACATTTTTTATAAATAAATAACTGTAAAGTGGGGTGTGCGTAATTATTCAGCCCCCTTTGGTCTGAGTGCAGTCAGTTGCCCATAGACATTGCCTGATGAGTGCTAATGACTAAATAGACTAAATGCACCTGTGTGTAATCTAATGTCAGTACAAATACAGCTGCTCTGTGACGGCCTCAGAGGTTGTCTAAGAGAATATTGGGAGCAACAACACCATGAAGTCCAAAGAACACACCAGACAGGTCAGGGATAAAGTTATTGAGAAATTTAAAGCAGGCTTAGGCTACAAAAAGATTTCCCAAGCCTTGAACATCCCACGGAGCACTGTTCAAGCGATCATTTAGAAATGGAAGGAGTATGGCACAACTGTAAACCTACCAAGACAAGGCCGTCCACCTAAACTCACAGGCCGAACAAGGAGAGCGCTGATCAGAAATGCAGCCAAGAGGCCCATGGTGACTCTGGACGAGCTGCAGAGATCTACAGCTCAGGTGGGGGAATCTGTCCATAGGACAACTATTAGTCGTGCACTGCACAAAGTTGGCCTTTATGGAAGAGTGGCAAGAAGAAAGCCATTGTTAACATTAAACCATAAGAAGTCCCATTTGCAGTTTGGACACAGCAAACATGTGGAAGAAGGTGCTCTGGTCAGATGAGACCAAAACGGAACTTTTTGGCCAAAATGCAAAACGCTATGTGTGGCAGAAAACTAACACTGCACATCACTCTGAACACACCATTCCCACTGTCAAATATGGTGGTGGCAGCATCATGCTCTGGGGGTGCTTCTCTTCAGCAGGGACAGGGAAGCTGGTCAGAGTTGATGGGAAGATGGATGGAGCCAAATACAGGGCAATCTTGGAAGAAAACCTCTTGGAGTCTGCAAAAGACTTGAGACTGGGGCGGAGGGTCACCTTCCAGCAGGACAACGACCCTAAACATAAAGCCAGGGCAACAATGGAATGGTTTAAAACAAAACATATCCATGTGTTAGAATGGCCCAGTCAAAGTCCAGATCTAAATCCAATCCAGAATCTGTGGCAAGATCTGAAAACTGCTGTTCACAAACGCTGTCCATCTAATCTGACTGAGCTGGAGCTGTTTTGCAAAGAAGAATGGGCAAGGATTTCAGTCTGTAGATGTGCAAAGCTGGTAGAGACATACCCTAAAAGACTGGCAGCTGTAATTGCAGCAAAAGGTGGTTCTACAAAGTATCAACTCAGGGGGCTGAATATTCATTCTAATCTTGTCAATCCTGGACAGTCCAAATAAAACCTTAACATCATCAGTTTGGTCTCCTGCCTTTTTTATGGAACCAGCTATAAGCCATACATCAAAGCAGGTCTCACAACCATCTTGTAGGACTATTATCTCACTCCTGCTGCTACCCTTCTTTCACAAGTCACCCCTGAAACCCTACTTGCACTCTCTTCTTCATTTCGCTTGTTCACCATCCATTACTTTCGTCTGGTCTTTAAACTTGTTGGTACTCTTTACTTGCAGCTTCTCTGTTACACCAGTTTCCCTCTCATTCATATACACATATTAAATAAAAATTTTCTTGTCAGTCTTTAGTTCTAAAGAATAAGAATATGAACAAATTTTGTTTCACTCACCTGTTGATTCCGCAATTAGGAAGAAACACAGGAGGACCTTAAGAAAAGCCATGTGTGAGAACAGATTACACTGAAGTTGCTGCAGACTAAACAGAAAGTTAGAGAGAGGAAGGGGGGTGGTTCAAAGAAAATGGAGTACTATTCTAATGGGCAATAGAAAGGGAAAGTTAGTCATTGCAACACACTTTCAACACACGAACACACCTTCTTACAAGCTTCCCTTCTACACACGAGTATAAAACTATTGAGCCCCCCTGTGACCTTTGTCGGGGGGTTTTGACAGAACAAAGTGAAGAAAAAAGAAACTAGTGCAGTTATCCAAATCTGACCTGATTCACAAAGTGTAAACAGTGTAAACTGCGAGTGAAAATACTTATAAAAAATAAATATAACAAATAAAACCATTTATCTTGTGGTGTCATCAAATTACCTTTACACAATCAAATAAATCTGTCTCTAATTTACATGACAGTGTGCTCCATCTTCTCAGTTTCAAAAAAAGTCATTGTAAAACCTTGACAAGTTTAGTTTCAGAATGACTAACCTGAAAAAAATTCCATCTTTCTGGCACTGAAAGCGAAAATGTCTTTCAGGTTAACATGATTACTTCAGATGAAACAAATTAACATAATTTCAGGAAAAAATAGAACAAATGTTAACTGCTGGGCATTTCTGCCAATTCTCACCTCTGACGGTGCCGTTGGGCGGACTGCAGCATTGTCAGCTGGGACCCATCCTTGACTGATGCTTCAATCTATTAATCCCAGAAAATATTGGGGTGGTGGAGCAGCAGTAGAAACGTCTTCGTACCACTCCTCTCAACCCTGCGTTAAGATCCTTCTTTTCCCCATGCCCTATTCTTCCTTCTGAGCCACAGCCAGAAGCTGCCTTGCACAGCTTATTGTGCAAGATCTTGGAGAGCTCGCCTTCTTTGGGGACCTGCAACAGCAAATGTTTTTTAACTCCCACTGAGTGGATGTTGCAGTAAAATATCAGCTGATGACTTCCACTGGCAAGGTGAGAGCTCTCCAGCCTGCCTGTGCACATATGGCTGTAAGTTCTGCATACCTTTCCCTCTTTCTCTCATGAGCAGCCTCTGTCTATTTTTCTTATGGTATAGTCAGCTTCATCATGAAAACCATTCTGGCAGTGACTGACCATGCGCAAGGATGACATTGTGATCTCCACAAGGAATTTCAGCTAGTAATTAAGTTTGGCTGCCAGCTGTCGATCTACTCCAAGTGACAGGAGAGACCATCCCATCTTGGAAAGTGACTGTGCCTGTTGGGTCTGTGTTTTCACAAGCCCCGCTGGTTTAGAGACTTATTCATCATGAAGAAAACAACACAGTCAGCGATCGATCGTTTTACTTGCAAGGGAGGCCTCATGGGTATCTCAGAAACGCACTTCGAATCTCATTACGAATGACCCCAACGACGGCCTCCGCTTGCTGCCTTTTATTGGGAAAACAGTTACACAATACACATCAAAGCAAAGCAACGCCCATCATAAAACCCCCCAAATGGTTCTAAGACAAGGCACTATGTGTGTGTGTGTGTGTGTGTGTGTGTAAACATCTGTATGCGTGTGTGTGTGTGTGTCTTCCTGATCACAACGGTTTCTACAACATCCTGGTCATAATGGTTCACCATGGATAACACAGTGAAGCCATACAAAGGGCAGGAAGCTTACCAAACATTAAACAGAGTCTTTACAAAGGATGTGTAATTGGAACATTATTTTGACACAGAAGGAATCCCAAGTAGAAAATGATCCTGGTGTCCAAGTGTATGGGAAAAATGTCCATCCCTATGCTAGAAGTAGCTTTGTGCAGCCACCTGTCCCACATCTGGGCTTTTAGCATGTTCCCTTGTTTGTAGAGCGAAATGTGTTTTTTTCATCAGTGGCAGCTTCGTGTTAATATTTATGTAATTCTGAAGCTACTTGGGAAACAAAAATAAGGAGAAATAAAAAGCTGAATATTTCAGACATATATTTAAAATCTCTGTATATGAAGGTACATTTTTTCCATGGCTCCATTAAATATACTGGTTACTGATCCAAAAAACAGTCAGTTCAACAGTTACACTGTTTGATTTAAGGAGTGTTTTTTAAACAATATTTATTTCTATTACTCCTTGCGTTCATTGCCTTCACTTTTGTTTTGACAGAATCACAACTGACGGTGGTCTAACACAGTCCAAATGGGTAAACGGTGCATACAGTTGTTAAGTGTGTGGTTGTAACCACCCATGCATGCAACACCTTACTCGCTTTGATCACATTGTTAAAGCCAAACATTTAAAGACAGGAAACTGGGGGGGGGAGACCCTTACTGGATACAGACGCCCTCATAGTTTAGTTGTAATTAGGTTATGACACTTATAAATAATTGTATGGTAAACTTTAGATATTAGCATTGGCTGATGATCAAAGTATCCAATTATTTTACTTGAATCTCTCCCTTCCTAATTATGTCCCGCCCTTATCTTCTTATTATGTTATTTTCACCTTCCTTTGTGTCTTCAATTCTGTTTTTCTCCACAGCTGGTGCTAACAGCAGAGAGGTGGTTACTGGGTGTTGCTTTTACTACTTGACGGTGGTGAAGCATCAGCAAATTATCATGTCGTTAATTTGACACATTTTGCTGCATTTATTTTATTTTTATTTTTTTGTGTATCAGCTCCATAGTTTCACTAGTTCTTATTCATTAAACACTGTAGGGGAGGGTGCTGGATTGAGAGACCTTACTACAATACAATGTCAGTGATGAAAATGAACGAATGGGCTGCTTTACAGGCGGTTTGCAGCTGCCCTTCAATTGACCCATTGGCCCAAAAATGCGTCGTCCCACAAGGAAAATGTCCAGTATGCCAGATGACCAACGCAGCTCTCTGCTGTAAGCTTTAATGGTTAAATGGATCCTGTTTAAAAGTTCAGAGCTCTAATTTGCAGCTGTCACCTTAGAAATGAACAGTGCACTGAGAGTGCACTCAGGTTAGCTTGATTAATTTTTAACGTTATATTTGTTTTTTAATCAGCATTTAAACATTCGCAAACGTTCGAAGAATGTCTCTGATTTGTAAAAATGACCCTTTATGTGCACACAGAGCCAAAAGCAGTGAGCCTGGTTTAACAGAAAGTTGGTACCACAAGAATGATTCATGTGATAAGTAAGGTAAGTAGGTTAGCTGACACAACAAAAGCCCGCCTGTGTTGAGTATCCTTCATAGTATAGCCCTCTAGTCAGTAAAAACGTGCTCACATTTAACCTGTTTGCAGCTTAAGTTACATTAAATCATGTTATAATTTCATAATATTTTTGGTTTTAATAATTTCACAAAAAGCTCTTCAATGAGAGAGACTGGGTTTGAACTACCTGCTGGCCGTAGGCACAGATAAATGAGAACAAGTGCCGTACAATTTTTAGGGTATTACATAAATAAATGGGTACCCACCTTAGACCCCTGTGGACTGTATGGGTCACTAAAACAGAGATGTTGGTTTAAAACAAAGTGCTCTTCTTTTCTGACATGATCACCACCTCTTCCAAATATTTTATTCTTGTAAGCATATTTTATTCAAGTCACCCGTTTTTATTTTTTGTACATCAAAAACACATCTGAACATCTAAAAGCTGAGGTAGAAAAAAAACAAAAGCCTCCTTCCCTAATATTCACCTTTACTCGTTGAATAGGGGAAGAATTTTCTTCACTTATTGTCAACATTTGGTTGAACACTCAGCAAATATGTGTCAGTATTGTCTCTGCAGAATAATAAATATTCTTATTTCAAATATTTAGATTCCACAACAGGCACTCCTTTACACCATTTAATGATTTATTTATTATGCAGTGTATTTTCATGTGCAGATAACAGTAGAAAATAAAATCTGGTGCTTAGTATACATGTTTGTTTGTTTTTTCAAAGCAGCAAGTTACACTTGATTTTACGATGTAAAGAAACGTTGTACATGACTGTGTAATCATAATCTGCATAATAATGGTTCATGTCAAACTGAACAATCAGACTCCAAATAAACACACTGATGACATACAAACAAGCAGTTATCAGAAACTCCACAGGTTTTTTTTAATCAAAATGATCTGAATAATCATAGTTTCAGTTTGTTTTTAAAAATTTTTGTTCTAAGATTATGTGAGGTCTGTATCAAGACGGGGTGTTGTGCTAATTTTTTTAACCATCCACAAATGGAGAGGAAATATCAAAAGGAATACATTTAATTAATCTAATAATAAGGATAATGATCATATCAATAACACCACTACCGCTATGTTACCATTTTGATAATAAATGTTAATAAATTACTGCTACTACTACTGTCAAGTCTCTCCTGAAAAACAGTGTAAAATTTTATTTTATTCAAATTGTAAAATTCATAGTAAAAAAATTAAAAAAAAACATCAGCTTACAAATGAAAAAAAAACACCCAAATATTTCAAATAGTTTAACGTCACTAGTTTCTTTACATATGCATTGATATTGCATGTGTGCAGATCAGAAAATCTGGTATAAATAAGAAAATTATAGCTAATTTTTCTTTTTTTTTCTCCTTCAGTGCTTGAGGTAAAATTTCATCATACATATTCAGCAACCTGCAAACACATACATGTACAGTGGAATGTAAAGTATGGTTGTGCAAGTAATTCAGGTCAGTAAGATCTGTTTAGTCTACGCTCACAACACCTAATAATAAAAACACTAAACCGAGAGAAAGGGCTCCAATGATCAGATCACCCAGTATGAGCAGCACTTGGTTAAAGTGGGGAGAAAGAACTCCCTTTTAACAGGGATGTGCCTCTGCCACACCCACACTCAAAAAAGACATACTATTACTTCTACTTTTGGTTAGAAAAAAGAAGGTAAACATTTGGCTCATTAGACTTTAAAAAAAAACTTGAATTCAATCTAATTTAACAGTGAATGGATGTTAATTCACTGAGCAGTTTCCTACTGTTTTTTTTCTTAATGTTTTAACTCAGTAAGTCAGCTCAGCTTGACTTAGTTTTTAGGGTTTTCCATTAGGTGGTAGTCTCTGGTACTAGGTACTTCATGAGTGAACTAAGTGAGACGATCCAAAAATGTGACATCAACAGTGGCTAGTCAGTGAGGTCACTGACTAGCCACTGCTAAAAGCCAGCAACGAGGGAAAGAGCAGCACAAAAAACACCACAGTCCCTAAATTTGACAAAAAGCCACAGACCAAGCAGCAAGTATATCATCACCTTGACATTCTGATGTTTGGCTGCATTGTTTTAACGATCGCTCGCACGTCAGGTGGTACTCGATTGTAAACGCAAATGACCAAAACCAAGCAGATCCGAGCCGAGCAGGTTTTAAGTGGAAATTGGTATTTGTAGCTGACTTAAGGCCCTGAAGGCCTTAGTAACCTCCTGATGTATCCACCACACCACCACCTTTACAGAGGTGGAGAACGTTTGCCGGCCTCAGTAGACTTTTACTTTCCACTTACAGTTTTGAGGTAAATGTTGCTAAAACATCTGCAAACATATTTTCAGTGTTTCAGCTGTGTTTTTTTTTTAAATCAAAATGTAACAGCTCAAATAAAAAAAACTGGGTAGATGAAACATCTGACTCTGTGTGACTATGTGAAACAGGAAGTGAGGTAGTTTTGAAATTATCACCCGCAGTGTCTGAAATTTAATGCAACTACTTGATTTGACATTAATGGACAGCAGAGATGTCCTTCAGTGTGGTGTACTTGATAAATGTAGTTACTGAAGTGTCAGTATTTAATATTTCCTCAACCCTTTACTTTCTGTTTGGGTCAAATTTGACCTTTTCTGACATTTTACAACAGTCTGAACAACACATCACCCCCACCCTCAAATCTCCATGGATATCCACTGAAGTCACACACTACTTACAAGATACTTTTTTCTCACTTACAAATCCCTCAGTGCTTGTCAGACCTGCTGCACCCACACACACAGTCTCGGATGCCATGGATCTGCTTTCACTCGCTCTCTCTCTCTCTCTTGCACCAGCCTCCGTACTTTCATGGACAGAGCATTCATTGTGGTTGCCCACACCCTCTGGAATTGCACTTAACAACACCCCATCATCCTTTGTTTTTGTTTTTTTTAAATGTGTTACACAAAGTTGTTATTATCATTTTTATTATTATAATTTGATGCAATTGGCAGTGTTGCCTCAAAGCAAGAACGTCCCTGGTTCAAATCCTGGCTGTGGCCTTTTTGTATAGATTTTCTTGGTACTCCAGATGCCTCAAAGTCTAAACACATACACGTCAGTTAAGTTAGTAATTCTAAAGCGTCCATGCATATGAAGTAGATAAAATGCTTGAAGTACACAGAATAAAGTGCTGTGTGGATGCATAGTTCATTTGCAATTAGAGCGCTTTGAGTAATGCTTTGCTTTTTAAATTAAAGTACATTACATGCCTATCTGCTGATGTTTGTGGTCTTTGCACCTGCAAGCACAAATACCCACGTTGTAAGAAAATAGAATCCAACAAATTAGAATCAAGTTTTTCTGATCCAACTGAGATTTGTAGACCTTAAGAGGAAACAGGATGGCTGTAAGTTTATAAAGTCAATTATGGTGTCATTTCATGCAAATGTGTGCAAATACCACACATACAAGGTTTCCTACCACTGCTTTGAATGGACAGACTAGCTTGCAATAAGCAAGGTTTGTGCTCTAAGTGTATATATTTAACTTGTATTAATAATTATAAATGTAGATATGAGGATATTTTTATGATAGATATGTGAGGACAATGTTTAATGGTTTTAGTGGTTATAAATTATCATCTAATAAAAAAACAGTTTGTGATCTTATCATTTTCGCTTTCAATTAAATATATTGTAATCTTTATGGCTGCTGTTTGTTATCAACAGAACTTCCTTGTGATTTTTCCTCAGTAGGAACCTTAACTAAATGCTGCTTCTTAAGGAGCAACACTAACAAACCAGCAGCTGCAGCAGCTGCAGCAACACCAGCAACAATGAGGATAGTCTGTGTTTCAACCTGTTCAACCTCAGTGTTTTCATCAGCATCTTCTCTTTCCATGACATGCTCCTCCAACATGTTTTTATGCACTTTACCTGCAGAGCAAAGATTAGCTGTCAGAGAAGAAGAAGTCTTCAGACATGTCAGTGTTCAGCAGGAGAACGGCTGCTGAACGAGAAAGTTTGTTTGATGGCCATTTACAGACACAGTTTTAATCTATGTTATCAGCAAGCTACAACTTTACCCTTTACTTAGATTGAAATAGTAAACAATGCTACCTCTGTGCATGTCGGTTATCCATTTTCTGTATTAAAGCCACTCACAGCAGAGTGAGAAGCTCAGCATGTTTCATCTGACATTTACACCAAATGTCTTTACTGACTAAAGCTCAAAGGGAGTTTGTGTCTCCAGCTGGACTTGAACTTGCTAAGTGAACATACTAACTACAACAATATGGACGCACTCCACTTGCTTTGGGTGTGACAAACTCACCTGTGACTGTGAGGCCGATGAAGTGACTGATCTCAGTGTGAGCTCTTTTACTTCTCCCAGAGTTCCTCACTGCTACATGACATTCATAAATCTTAGTGTCATTAAACGTTACATTCTTCAGGGTCACAGAAACGTCTCCGTCCTTCATCTCTGGGTCCCTCAGCTTCACTCGGCCATGAAAAGATGGATGTTGGTAGTTTTCATAGGAGCGTTTGTTCCTGTAGAAGTAGACGTAGCCGTCTGTGTTCAGGTCAGGTCTGCTCCACTTCAGCACTGAGATTATTTTATCTGTGAAAATCTCACACTGGAGAGTGACGTCATCTCCAAGCTTCGCCTGCACATCCTGCTGTAGAGCTGAATACACGAATTTTTTTTTCTTAATGCAAAATGATTTGTTCTATGAAACTTGCATTAAAACATGAATTTTTTTAAAACAAACAACAGTTGAGAGACAACTCACTGAATACAGTTTAAAGTAAAAATCTGATCACATCTCGGGGGGGCAATATTTGGTAATTAGGACTCTCTGCTTATGCAGTAGTGTGCTGCAGCTGGGGGGGGGTTCAAAGCAGAATATTGATCAGCTCATAGAGCTACCGGAGCAACGCCGGGCAAAAGACTGAAAATTACTGATAAGTGGTAAATGGGCTACTTCTTATACTATGTTTTATGTTATAATTCTTGCATTCTTTATACCGCCCTTATTCAACCATTTATACAAGCACTTCTTCTAGGCTTCTACCTAAGTGCTTTCCATCTAACGCTCATACTCCAATGAATGGATCAGAGAACCCATGATTCAATATCTTGCGCAAGGACACCCTGGCATGCAGACTGAAGCAGCCAGGGATTAAACCACTAACCCACTCAATCTCCTGAGCTACAGCCACACCAAGAAACAGCAACCCAAAGAATACTGTGTGTCGGGAACTCACAGTGGCCAAGACAAAATTAAAGTGATGTTGAATTTTCATCTAAATAATCATTATGGTTCAGATCAAAATGAAGCATCTGCAATTATCACATTAACAAAAAAATGAGACTACACAGTGTAATGATTATGACACTAAATCATAGCTGTCCTGTTACAACTGATTGATGATCTATTTATAGCAGAGTGGGTGACAACAGTGAGGTTGGAAAGTCATTGATTTGACAATGACCATGACAATTTTAGTTTTCGAAACTGAAAAGTCAGTGTTGACTTTTCTGTTCAACAATGAAAAGTCACCAATTTATAGTTGACTGAGAGATGTCCTGTCTTCCTCCTACCTCCAGCTTGTTTCTGCTGGAGGTTTCTTCCTGTTAAATGGGAGTTTTTCCTTCCCACTGTCACCTAAATGCCAACTCATAGATGGTCATGTGATTGTAGGGCCTACCTTACAATATAAAGCACCTTGAAGCGATTGTTGTTGTGACATGGCGCTGTATACATAAAATTTGAATTAAAGCAATTGATTTAATCAATTTTAGGTTCTTTGTCCAATGTTGATCAAGTTTCAACTAATGTTTGCTATATTGGTGTATATTAATTTTACACTATGAAATCTGCCATCAGTGGGAGGAGAAATGCCTCTACATGATTAATTCAATCAGTAGGATCACTTTATCAGTGTGTGAATGTGCGTGTGAATGGGTGGATGACTGGATGTGTAAAGTGCTTTGGGGTCCTTGGGGACTAGTAAAGCGCTATACAAATACAGGCCATTTACCATTTCAGATCATTACTGAAACAAAGTCCTTGTTACTTTTCTTAAATAATTTGTTACACTATCGTTGCATTAATTTCACATGGCTTCGTAAAATGACCTGAAAAATATTGTCCCATAATAACCAGATAACCATATAATTGACACCAACTCTTTACAAATAACCTTCTTAAATGAATTAAATGAAGCTCACCTCCCTTTAATAATACTTAAAGATTTTAGTACTGATTTTTTGGTTTAAAAAAATAAAAAGACTCACCTGCAGATATAGACATTAATGACAAAAAGAGGAGAAATCTGACAGAAGCCATCTATGGCAGGCGAGAGGAGAGAGGAGTGGCAGCTGCCTGACCTGAACAGAAAGTAGAAACCTTCAAGTGCATACCAACCCTTTCATAGCGATGGGTGGGTCATTGAGAAAGCGAAACAGAAACAAACTGACTTAAAAAAAAAAAAAAGAAAATACAGGATGTTTAAACATTTGGGAATTTATATTAAAACCCAAAGTCAACAAATCAACAGAAAATCCAGACAGACTCTGCGTCCAAGTCGGGTCTATAAACAGCATAACATACAGCACACTGCAGCAACATTACATGAACTTAAATATTACACATATGTCAAATGATCAACAACAACTAGAACCTTCAGTGGCATGAAATCCAGAGCAAGAGAATAATAAAGGTCCGGAATTATAATTCACAGTAGCGTGTTTGCCCAGGTGGTTTCCAGTGGTAGAGCCTGTCCCAAAGATATTATCCGCTTTTTTCTACCCACTGACAAAGTCAAACTATGTGTTAGAGTATATACTTAATGCAAAACTTAGAATAAATCATACCTCCATTGGTATTGACTCTGGATTTATCAGTAAACAGTGTTAGGGTTGACATATAGAGCAGCGGTGAAACAAAGAGTTTCTTTGATCTTCATTGATTTCCGCTGCATCTCAACAGACTGTTTCAGGAAACTGAATGCTGATCCGGTTCTTCAAAGCTTCGGTTGTATAAGAACAGAAACAATACAAAGCACTGCCCTTTCTCACAAACCATCGTCTCATTTCAGATTTAATTTTGTAATGATTCAAAGTTGTGGACAATTTAATCTGCCAATAAAATAAATTTCAGGTTCAGACAGTCATGTTTCTTAACAGAAATCACTGATGAGGATCTCAAAGTTATCCGAGAAATGTACGATGCGGTATGAAGTGATGTAAAGATATGTAAGATATGTTAACCGGTTCAGAGTTTCTTGTTAAGGCAGCTGTAATTTCCGTTTAAGGAGCCCCGGTAATGTGTGCTGCCTTTTTGGATCTTGAGCCTGATTAAACCAACCAAACGGAGCTCTGCTGTAAAGTTACAGCAGCGCAAACTGTGCGTCACTCTGGACCGTGCCTGAATCCAGCTACTGGAGCAGAAAGCATATAAATGCCTTTATGTTTGGTCGTGATGCCTCCAAGTCTGGAACTGCAGCTGCTAGAATGCAGATCGGAAACGTCTTCAGTTACATTTGTTGGATAATTACCACCGATAACTTTCAATCAGTAAAGACTAAAGTCATCCAGTCCAGGTTTCCTTCATTCTTGATCAGGGTCAGACCTGAACGCACTGAGCAGCAGAATCAAATTAAAGTTCCAGCTCTTATTTATTTATATCTGAAATAAACGATCGCACTGAGTGTTCACAGCTGCTGGTGGGCTCGTGTCTGCTTTAGAAGTAAGCTGTTCTCTGTAATGTTTCACTCTAAACCAGGCGGCGCTCAAACAGCACGTTACTGGCGGAGAAAGAGGAAAACAAAACGCCCACTTTTCATGTGACTGCGCACAAACAGTTTTAAATCCTCAAGCGTTTCTTATTAAACTCTAAGGTTTTATGGAGACAGCGAACAGAAAAAGAAAACATATTCAACCTTCTCCGGAGTTACTCCACACTCCGTGTCAGTAACTGTTTATGTGCAGTACCACGTGGTCACTTACAAACTTGTTTACATTTTAAATGTGAAGAAAACTCCTGTGTCACACTGCTGGAGTCTAAACGAGTGAACACTCACATGCAGACACAGACGGTGACTCCAGCAGAGACGCTCAAATGTCCCAGCGGCCATTTCCGCCTCATTGGTCTGCTGATCCGACTCTTCGGAGTTCGCTAAATATCCAAAGGATGGCGAGATTTCCCGAGAACAGGACATCCCAGTTTAATCCTTACGGGTTAAGGGTTCAGTGTGAAAATGAAGCAGAGTTTTCGAGTGTGGTGACAGGTGCGTTTGTTCTGAGCATCGCGCTCTGACAACTGTTTGTGTCTTGAAGAGGAGCAAAAACAGTCTGAGGGTGGGATCAGAAACACGTGCGTAATAACGAGGAGGCTCAAGTGACCGAAATAAACGTCTGGCAGGCTCCGTGCTTCAGAGCTGATCAAGAATCAAAAGTATTCTGTTTTAAGCGGATCTCCTGTAACTGTAACTCATTTATATGGGATTGCAGCATTTCTATTTCACCACATGCTCCCGTGTGACACTGAGGCCACGCCCACTCACTCCCGCAGGTTTGAGCTGTGGCTCTAAGCCGTTAAATTTACATAAACCAGTCAATAACCGATCGTTTCATCAGGACTCCATCAGTAGATCACAAAGCCTCTCAGACTCATCTTCATCTCTGCTTGTATCTTCGTCATAATCGCACCTCTGCTGCACGTGGACGTGTTCTCTTCTTCAACTGTATCTGATTCTCTGTTGTCCAGCAATAACATGTTGATCACATATGAGCTCATCAAGGTAACTTTTATTGTGAAGCAAGTTCCCGTACTTGCTTCACAATAAAAGCCTCGGTACGACATGCAACAGAACTTTTTGCAAAAATGGCTTTTAATTTGTAACAGATACCGGAAGTGCTGTAACTTTACATATTTGCGGGATATAGCTTGTAGTTACTTTCAGCTGCTCAAAATAAAAAATAAAACAATTATATGAAGTCAGTCTTCAGTCTCCGTTTATGTGCTTTTTCCCTTCTTAGCTACTCGAAATGTTCTTTTGTTATCAAAAAATAATCAAGGCACTTCAAATTTCAACACAACAGCTTTGACTTTATCTTTTTGTTTGGAAGTATGACCCGTCAGCACAGCAGTTGTACTGCAAACACTTAAGATTCTTCGGGATACTTTGGCTTTTCTGGTTACTTCGAGCTCCCATTCACTGAGCTGCAGATTGATGCTTTAACACTTCCAAGCCTCCAGGTGGCAGCAGAGCAGCGTGAGCAACTCAGATCATCACAGAAGACACAAATATTCAAACATCGTCATAAATTAAATCCAAATCAAAGCGAGTTTATTTTCCACTTGAAAACAAAAGTGGAAATATCTCCAAATTATCTTCATCCAGACAGTTTCATAATGTGGTAAAAATAAATAAATAAATAAATAAAGCTTTCCTTTAGTTTTCTAATCACTAACCCTCATTTCAGTTCTATAGCAATGATTGTGGGTTAAAATGATTAAAATGTATAACCATTAACTCGGGTAGCCTTTTTTTCTTTTTAAAATCAAGTTAAGAAAATTCCCACAATTCCAAGAAAAATGTCACAAGAAAATACAAATTTAAGCCTGTTTCCATCCACTGCTGTCACACAAGCATCAGCAGTTGGTTTGTTTGAAGTGAACATGATGAAAATATGGAGATTCTATCTCATGTTTTCATTAACTGCATCCATCAGTTTTCTGCTTGCTGAGCTGATTCAGCTCCCTTATTCGCCAATAGTCTGCTCTCTCTCCCCTTTCCTTTTTTAAAATAATTTCTCTGGAGCAGAGAACTATAAATTAAAAATACAAACTCTGTATACAGTTTATTTATTTGTTTCTCTTAGTAATGACTCACTATTTCTACCTCTGTTTATGTGTGTGTGTTTTTCTGGTGAGGATGACTCCTGGTTCCTGTGTGTCTGCAGCTCACTTGCTCCAGTAACACAGCAGGCCTTCCTCTCAATCACAGAGTCCTTGTTTCAGCAGGTTTGTGAAGCTTTCAGACCTCCTGGTCACCTGTGCTTTTGGAGTATTACAGACTTACTGTTCTGCCCTCACTTACACATCAGGACCTCTGGACTCCCCCTTTCCCCACATTTATTAATAATCTGTTGAACTTTAAACTTTTCTTGCACTGAGCTATTGAATCCAGTGTTCTAAAAAAAGTTAACAACAAAAGTTGCCCATGAGCAAAAGAAACGTCTGAAACTGAGTGTTTAGAGTAGTCTGAACCATCCTCAGGGTAAAACGCAATGATCCAGCACAGGCTGTTGTAAAACATGTACAATGTTAATGAGCCTCATTGTTGTGTAGGCTTCCATAGCACAGCTTTGACAAGTCTAACGTGTTTCTTCTTTGGAAGCCTTCTTTTCATATTTTTTTCTAATCCTATCAGCCACTAGTATTTTCTAAAATGGAAACCAGCTTGTGCATAGGAAACACAAAAATGTTCCAGTTTTGATTTGGTGCCTGCATGCAATGTGAACAATATACAGGAAATATAAAGTTATCTGCTCCACTGTTATAGCTGAATCAGAATCAGAATACTTTATTGATCCCGAGGAGAAATTATTTTGGTTACAGTGCTCCAGGACAAACAGTAACAACGACAGACGATACACTAGTGAGTAAGAAATAGCACAAAATATACAATACATACATACATGCCTATACATATACACACATATAAGTAACATATTGATAAATATTGATAGAAGCAGTCTGCTTCTCTCCACCCCAGGGAAGAGGGTAACACCACCTGGGTCTGGGTGCAGTTTCCCCCTCTTGGGGCACGGGTACCTAGACCCGGGGCTTAGAGTACGCTTGGGGAGTGTGATTGTGTGTACAGTGTCTATTTATGTCTGTCTGTTGGGTGAGTGCTGAGTAATTGCATATGAGAGCGTGAGGGTGGGAATGGATGTTTGTATCTGTGTGTGCCTGTTTGTCTGTGTCTATATGTCAGGTTGGGTATCAGACGCCACCTCTCTGGGTACATCTCAGGCCCTCCAAGGTATGGAGGCCTATCTCTAGGGCAGGGCCATATCATACCGTTCACGGTAATACCGGTGTAATGTCGGGCAATGTTAGGAAAATCAAATAGCGTGATAGAATATGGGTAAACCGCGCATGCGCAGTGCCTTTGTTTACATGCGCACATGGCGCAAAAAGCGTGCAGGCGACAGAGAATGAGAAAGGCGAAAGTGGATCGTTGAATGAAACAGATGAACAAGAATTGGTTTGTAAAAATGCTGCAACTTCAGTGGTGTGGAACTGGTTTAGCTTTCGTCCGTGTGCCTTATGTATGAATTCTGGTTGTGTTTACTGACCTTGAAATGATTTTATGTGGTACACAGCGCTCGAAAGTCTGTCAAATGTTTTAGTACAACTTTGCTAAGCTACGAACCCGCACCGCTTGATGAATTGTCCGAGCATTACGGCTATCGTAGGCAGGTGCCTCGCGGAGTGATACGTGCTGTGCTTCAACATAATATTACTGTATTGTGTGTGTATAACCTCTTTTTAAGTTTTGTGGATATTATACATGGTTATGCTGAGGATATGTCGGCCAGTTTCCACTGGAAATGCCTTTTGGTTAAACTTTCAGCAAGGAATTTGCATTTGCACTGTTAAATTTTTATATAGCTTTAATGCACATAAAAAAACAGCTGTTTGTTTAAGAGAAAATACCTTGATTTTGTATTTTTTTGCACGAATAAAATTGTGGAGTTGTAAAGTATTTTGTCTAGTGTCAATTATATCGTCAGTTATATCGTTATGGCAAATTTTCAAATGTATATCGTGATAAATATTTTTGGTCATATCGCCCCCCACTACTCCCCCTGCCAGTGGCAGACGCCCTCAGACATCGGTGCATTGGTGGTTCTTGGTGTCCGGGGATGGGCGTTCAGGTACCCACCGGCTTACTCTTGGTGGCTGCTTGTCGGGGCGTGGAGTCTGGGGCTCGCTTGGGCCCCTTCGGGGGTGAGGTGCCCTCGGCCTCTCGGCCTGGGGCTCGGTCACTCTGGCACAGCTGGCTGCTGGCGGAGCTCACGGGCACGTTACTGCAACCCCCCCCCCGGCTTCTGCTCCGCGGCTGCTGGGACTCTCCTCAGCTCTTTCCAGGAGAGTGGCACGGCTGCCCCTCTGTTGGTCTTCCTTGGTCTCTTGTGCTCTGAGGGTCTCTGGATGTCTGGAGCCTGGATCTCCTCCATACCTGCTTCATGCCCTGGAGGACGGGGCTATGGCTCCCCACACCCTCTAGAAGATCATTACATGAAGGAACCTTTTGAATACAAGCGCGCTCATGCTCACAGGTGTACACACGGGTGCTCACACACACAAACTACACCCTTTTTGGCTCCTACTTCAAAGCACACTGTGCGCTGTCGATCTTACGTGCTGCACAATAACATTTAGTATTTACTGTTATATTCACATAGATTATCGCGATGATGTTGTTTATTATATTGCTCTCTTTTTTTTGCTTGTTTTCTCTTTTTTCTTTTCCAACAGGTGATCCAGGTGATTGATATATGTATTTTTTTGTCTGTTTGTTTTTGTTTTTTCGCCCTTTATCACTGTTCCTCTTCTCCGATGTTTTTCTTTCCCTACCTCTCTTTCTTTCTCGGTTTTCTTTCCCCTAGTCATGTCTGTCCCGCGTGTAGCAAGTGAAAATAAAATAAAATAAACAATAAAATCAAAGGTCAATGAAATGGACCAATATGGCAAGGCCGGGATGGTCCATTTGGTAAAGTATATCCGTTGGGCATCTCTCTTGGCCTTTAGACAATAATTCTGATGGCAAAAGAACCAAACTGGACAGGCGGGGGGAAAAAGATAAATAGCTGAATAAAAAAGAAGAGCATGTACAAAAAGGATATAGCTATAGCAGTATACAGTGTGTTAAGTGGATGAGTTGTACAGGGAGGTGGCCACAGGCACGAATGATTTCTGTGTCGTTCAGTGGTGCTTTTTGGTAATCTCAGTGTCTCACTGAACGTCCTCCTCTGACTGACCAGCATGTCATGGAGTGGGTGGGAGGTATTATCCAACATTGTCTTTATCTTGGACAATATCCACCACCTTAAGGGAGTCCAGTGCTGGTGGTGCTGCTGATGTTAATGATGATAAATGGACTGATTCTTATATAGCGCTTTTCTACTCTCCTGGAGCACTCAAAGCACTTTATACAACATGCCTCATTCACCCATATAGTATATCAATTAACGGGAGATCAAAACAGCAGCCATCACAGCAATGATGATTAGATAAGCAACAACAACAGCAGCTGCCAGTCCAAAATGTCCTCTGCTGACTCCACCCTCCTCCTCTCTGTCTGCTTTGTGTCCTCGTGGTGGACCTGCAGATTAGATGTAAGATGTCAGCTGTCAGGCAGGTCATGCCTTATACTATCAATGTATATTATAAAATCCCTTTCTGAAGTAAAAGAAAATGCACCATAAAAACAATTTAATAAACATCATAAAAAGCAAGCAATGTGTCAGAAAGTCAGTGGCATTAAAGCAGGGCTCTAGAGTGCGACCAAATTTTTCAATGGTGCGACTAAAAAAAATATTTGGTCGCACCAGTACGACCAACTGTTCGGGTAACAAAACAAAAAAAAGAAATCTCTGCAACTCTCCGTGTGGTCAACAACAGACACACATTATGCCCCTATCGTGGACTAAACCAATCAGAGATAGTCAGGGGCGGGACCTCTGTGATTGGCTGTGGTCCAGTTGAAAGTGCAGGTGGAAGAGGGGGGTGAGTAGCTTGAATAAAGAGATATCAGTTCATTAAATCCTGAATCGACTTTTAAATATAACTGTGTTTTGCCAGAAACGCCATATTCTTAGATTAAAGCTCATAAAACTATTTCAACAACCACCAAACAGTAAATGAAAGCAGGTACACAGACTCCACACAAAGACGTAAACGCAGAGCGGACCCGACGCATCAGAATCAGCTTTGTCTTTCTCGGCTTTCTCGGCTTTCTCACCCCACGGCCCGTAGAAGGACACGCTGTCGGAGCTTAGCGATTCTGATGCGTCGGGTCGGCGCTGTGTTTCCGTCTTTTTTGCGCTGATTCTGAGCTGCAGGTTTTGTCTCTCCAACCAAAATTCACCGAGCCAGCAGCAAAAGAAGCAGCAAACTACGCTTCACATTTGATAAATGTCGTCATGGAATCACTCTGACTTTTGCTGTTTTGCTTCCACCACGATGAAAATCACACTTCATGCACAGCTCTCTCTCTCTCTCTCTTTGTACTTCAAGAACAGTTTCCCGTCTCAAATCTCTGTTTTCTGCATTATTCATTCGCTTATTACCCACCAGTCTACAGTTGTTTACAGCGCTGTCGCCCGCTGTCTTTTTCTTTTCTTTTTTCACTTAAATGACCTCGGACAAGAAAGCCTAATTTCTGCTGTTCAATACTGAAGAAATTTAAACTTTTTAAAATTATGCAAAATTGCAGAATATTTTTAAGGTTATCTGCTATATAAAGTCAGGCCAGGAAAATCTGCTTCATGTTTCTCTGTTTTATTCTCAGTTACTTTCACACAAAGGCATCTGCTGTGATGTTCACAATTCTGATGAAGTCTCATGTGTATCAGTGCTGATAAATGATCAGAATTATAATATTTCTGACTGTCTGAGGCTAAATTGAATCGAATCAGGACTTTGAGAACTGGAATCGAATGGATTATAGAAATCAGTGATGATACCCAGCACTAGTGAGCAGCCTAGGCCCGACAGAAGTGGATGTAGCTGTGGGTAATAAGAAAAGATGAAAAGAACTATTGATAACTTTTTTGTTAAGTTCATAGCCAGCTCTGACACGGTGCCATCAATCTTTGAATGCTGAAAAAGCACAGTGTATCCAGAAAACACATTATATGCTGCAATAAATGCACTGCCTAAGTGTCCCCTCTCCGCACTGCCTTTCAGCGGCAGGCAGCAGCAAACAGGTCGTCAGAGGAGCCAAGATGATGATTAAGTTTAACATTGTCTACAATATTGATAAAGCAATTTAAGCACAAGATTGTTAGTTAATAATTTAGAAATGAATATTGTCTATATGGATTGCAATTTCCCCCCCAAAAAAGTGCACATGTAAAACTGCAGTGTTAAGCGATGCAGTTGAAAAATTTGAGTGCGCCTAACTTTTGTGCCGGTACGCCCATGGCAAAAAGTTAGTCTAGAGCCCTGCATTAAAGACTGATGCTCAGCATCAATCAACACCATCCGTTTATCTTTCATAAATGTGTTCACAAGCTTTGAGTTGATATTTTGAGATTACTGAAGCACCAAACAAATAAATAAAGCTCTGATGTTTCTATCAAAGCTTTTAATCACAAAACTACCCTCTACTGACTCACCTGGAGGAACAACACTCAGGGTGATGGTACTAATCCTGTGGTTTGTTCCTCTCCTGAAGACGCGACACTCGTATGTTCCAGTGTCGTTAAATGTCACATTCTTCAGAATCAGAGACACGTCTCCATCCTTCATCTGTCTGTCCTGCAGATCCACCCGGTTCTTAAAAGATGGATGCTGGTTGTCTGGAACAAAAACCTCATCTCTGTACAAAATGACATATTCTTGCTTCAGGTCAGCTCTGCTCCACTGCACAGCCAAGATCTGCTCATTATTAGCTGGAACTTGACATGGCAGCGAGATGTTCTGCCCAGACTCAGCTGTGATGGTTGTCTGGCCTAAAAGGGGAAACACAAATATACAGAACAAGTGAAGTAAAAATACAGAACAAGTCATTCAAAATATAAGACTTGTTGGCGATTGAGCGGGGATTAATTAACATCAATTTAACACTGCGACCCACCGGTACAGGGGTAGAGTTGCCAGGAAGGCTCCACACTATGCGGTAAGCCGCGCAGCAAAACAGGATTCCTGCCGTGATGAGGCTTGGCTATCCATGCTTTCAGGTGACAGCCTGGGTGTTAAACACAGTCGGTTGTTGGGATTAATCCAGCTCCGACAAGTCTCAGGCGAATCTTAGCGGTAGCAACCTACGAATAAAGCCCCCGAAGGTCCACCTCTTCCCGAAGACAACGGAGCAGGACAAGAAGGCCGGCTCTCGTCCCCCACTTCCTCCGATGGGGCCTCTGAGGCAAAAATGATCTGACCTGCAAGAATGGAGGTAAACCAGGTGCTGCGTGACACTCTAACCGCGGTGGGAAAACAGCCTCGTTTCGTTGACTCTGAAAGTTATCCATAGCAGATTTGATCGCCAGCAACGCATGATGATCAATAATCCGAAGGGAGATGACGCCAGAAAAAACTGTCACAAAAAGACTTGCAGGAAGGAACTAAGAATGCTGAATGGTTTATAAAGGTTTTAGAGTAATAAGCTCGTCTTTAAGCAATGTCTATTTCAGGGATGTATTTGTTGTATTTGAGCAGGACAACACAAAACCACATACTGCAGCTATTACAACAGCATGAGTTTGTTGGAGAAGCATCTGGGTGCTGAGATGGCCTGCCTGCAGTCCAGCGCATTGTGTTGTGCGTCCTGATTGGCTGTAGACCATTGTCAATAAATCTCGTGCCGTGTCTCCTGTACAGTAAAGAATGCATTCAGCTTGTGCGTTCTAATTCACATAAATCTTCGATCACCAGCAGTGTGACTCTGAAGTGCTGTACTGCATGTTTTCTCCCCAACAAACACAACAATGTCGACGAAACGTTTTGCAACCGCGGGTGCCTTTAGTTTCATTCTATAATACTGGACTTATTTTTCTACAAAGGTTTGAAAAATAAGTCCAAGAGAGAAAAGTGTGAAAATGTTCATGTATAAAGTGTGTATTGAGCGGTTTTACAGCCTTAAAACATCTATAAAAATTGTAAAAAATGAAGTTGGCTACTTTGCAGATTTCACCTAAAAAAAGACATACTATTACTTCTACTTTTGGTTAGAAAAAAAGTAAAAATTTGGCTTATTAGACTTTTAAGAAAACTTGATTCAATCTAATTTAACACTGAGTGGATGTTTATTCACTGAGCAGTTTCCTACTGTTTTTTTTTTTTAACTCAATACGTTGGCTCAGCTTGACTCATTTTTTAATGTTATGGTTTGTAGAAGGTTTACCGGCCTCAATACTTTTTTTTTACACTTACAGTTTTGAGGTAAATGTTGCTAATACATCTGCAAACATCGTGTCAGTCTTTCTGCTTTATTTTTTTTTCCGAAAAATGTAACACTGCTCAAATAAACAACTGGGTAGATGAAACATCTGACTTCATGTGACGATGTGACACAGGAAGTGAGGTAGTTTTTGAAATTATCACTCGCAATGTCTGAAATTTAATGCAACTACTTGATTTGACATTAATGGACAGCAGAGATGTTCTTCAGTGTGGTGTACTTGATAAATGTAGTTACTGAAGTGTCAGTATTTAATATTTCCTCAACCCTTTACTTTCTGTTTGGGTCAAATTTGACCTTTTCTGACATTTTACAGCAGTCTGAACAACACATCACCTCCACCCTCAAATCTCCATGGGCATCCAGTAAAGTCACACACTACTTACAAGATACTTTTTTCTCACTTACAAATCCCTCAGTTCTTGTCAGACCTGCTGCACCCACACACAGTCTCAATTGCTATGGATGTATTCTTTTCTCTCACTCTCTCACACCTCTCATTTTCATGGACAGAGCATTCATTGTGGTGGCCCCCACCCTCTGGAATTCCTGAGCTTCACAACAACGCCCCATTATCATTGGGTTTTTTTTGTTTGTTTTTTTGTTACTCCTCCCAAAAAGTAATCTCATTAGTTACTTTTTAAAAACATGATTTACAACCTGAATAATAGGTATAGACTAGGAATAGGATAGTAAGAATAAGATAATAATATAATAAGATAATAAGATAAGATAAGATAATAAGAATAGGTGATAAAGCAATAGATCTTTCAGTCCAATTTTACTTTCTGCCTAATCCATCATATAAAGTATAATCAAATGAAAAAACTCTATTTTAAAAATTTGTTTTATTAATTCTAATCTTTTAACTTTATGCATCAAGCAAAAATTAAATTACATAAAACATTTTCTGACTGGAAGAAATTTGTTTAACATTTAAACCTATTTTCTTTTCCCGCACATAAAATAAAATAGGTTTTTTCTGTTTACACTCAGTCTTTCCAATAGATGCAAGTAAAACACAGCAAATAAATAAAATCAAAGACTCAGCGGTCCTGTTGCTCTATTTTCACCTGTAAAGCAGGAGTGGGGCAGGCAGAGGTTTACCCTGGTGCTGCCTGGTGCAGGTGTGCTGCAGCGGTCAGTGGAAGGATCTGGCAGTTTCTCTGTGAATTTCACATTCCCGTGGCAGCGTACTCGGTGCTTGCTCGGAAGTTTGGGGTTGTTTTTCGCTGTAAAAATAAGTTTTCTTCAAACAGCGGACGCTTGTAACTTTTTATGGACTCAAACTCAAAGTAAGGTCAGTACTTCTACGCTTCAAACGCTGCATGCTCATACTCTCTCCTGCACTTGATATATTATCCATTTTTGATCTGCACACAGCTGTTGCCATGAACGTCGCACATGCTTACGTCATTGTCATGAGACACTCTCGCAAAAAATAATGCAGTAATGCAGCGTGCTTATAGGAAAGTAACAGTAATCTAATTACCTTTTTTCCAATAGTAACTTTACTCGTTACTTGAAAAAAGTAATCGGATTACAGTAACACGTTACTTGTAATACATTACTGCCCATCTCTGATTAGCACTGAGATCATTTCATCTGTGGAAATCTCACACCGGAGAGTAACATCATCTCCGAGCTTCGCCTACATATTCTGCTGTAGAGCTGAAGAAATCATTGCAAAGCTGTCATGGCCAGGCGGATCAGCTGCACGCTGATCAGCACTCTCTCTCTTCCTCTCTCTCTCCGCTTCTCTCTTGCCGGGGCGGAACTCACTGTGGGTTCACGCCCTCGGCCCACGCCCTCGGGAGATGAGACACCTGGGTCTCATTATGATGGTCAGCATTTAAGCCAGGAGGTGACTGCTGTTCATCGCTGGATCGTTGTCTACCACGCGTTAGTGAAGCCAAGCTACAGCAAGTTAGTTAAGAGTGTTTTCCTGTGTGCGTCGTACTTACCCTGTCTCCCTGTCTACAGAGCTCCCTGGATTTCCCCCCCGTGTGATTCCCGTGTGGCAGTGTTGGAGTGTGAGCCTGTGATCGTGTGAGTGGATATTCTGAAGAACGCGTGCTTTCCCCTGGACTTCCCTGGAGACTTATATATAATACATCTATATATACACTGTCAAAGGTACTTGTCTTTGAGTGAACATTTAAGGTGATAGTACATATAAATAACTGCTACTTGAATCTTTACTGAAGCTCAGTATTTGACACAGAGTTCAAGTTCACTGCTGTAGTAACTAATAATGATTAATATAATAACTATAATATTGGCCATATTATATTTACATTACCACAGTGAGATGACTTTAGTCTCATGAACAACATTAACTAATTGTTATTTACTAGCTAATCTTAAATGACTGTTCAGTACAGAAATGAAGCCCAACTATCATGTTTTACAGTCCTGTGGTCTCAGCCTCAGATACTTATCAAATCACACAGAGCTCATGTAAAAACAAACAAACAAACAAATGAACAAAAGATTTTCTCCTTAATTTCTGTCAAACAATGATGTATGAAACGTTTCCGGCTGTTAGTATCATGGTTGCTAGGCAACCTGGGGATGGAGGTTAGACCGTCCCATTTCACAAGCACACTTCCGGCCTTCTCGGTCTTTGAGGACATGGCCCATGTAGATCGCGAAGGCCACATGCTCCAAGGCTGCAGACCCTGAATTGGGATAAAGGCATAATCTCATAAAGGTAACTTCTTACTACAGCAAGTCCGTTGACTTGTTTAACAATAAAAGGCTAGGTAATAAACGCAGCGGAACTGTTTGTACAAAAGCTTTCGTACCAATTTGTAACAGATACCTGAAGATCTGTGTGTAGATTGCTGTAACTTTGAAAGAGGACATAGCTTGTAGCTACTTTCAGCTGCTCAAAAATAAAACTAATTATGTTTAGTTAGTCATCAGTCTCAGTTAATGTGAACTTTTTTCCTTCTTAGCTGATGCGCATGTTCTCTTGTTATCCAAAAATAATCAAAGCACTTCAAATATCAACACAACAGCTTTAACTTTTTCTTTGAAAGTTTTGTTCAAACTTGAATCTGGACTCTCACTTTGAGCGGAAGTGAAGTGCGACCCATCAGCACTGCAGCTGTACTGCAAACACTTCAGTTTATTCAGGATTCTTTTGCTGTGCTGGTTATTCTGATGTCACATTCACTGAGCTGTAGATTGATGCTTTAACACTTTCAAGCCTCCAGGTGGCAGCAGAGCAGCTTGAGTGACAACCAGGATCATCGTAGAAGACACAAATATTCAAACATCATCAACATAAAATCTGTCACACACTATCTAGACGTCTTTTTTTAACTGAGGAAGGGGAAAAAAAGATGATTTGTTCTGTTTCTGTTACTGCAGATAAACAGAGAGAGTGCAGGAGAAAGTTTAATCGTGCAGAGTATGTATCATTACAGGTCACCTCAGCGTGAACATAAAGCAGCTGACACAGAGTGGATTCAGAGCTCATGAAGTTCATGAACTTTCAGTAAAATGAAATTTTAAAATGAAACACAAAATTAAATACAAATCAAAGAATTTATTTTGCGGTTTCAATACAAAAGCGAAATGTCTCTAAATGATCTTTATATAGTCAGAGGTCAGTTACTGTGTTGTGTAAAGATATTCTTTGTTTGTCAGTTGTAGCAATTCTCAAGTCAGCATGAAACTTTCATAATCACAGTTTCTTAATGTGGTAAGAACCTTATGGCTCCAGCTTTTTAGTTTTCTAATCACTAAACCTCATTTTCAGTTTTACAGCAGTGAGCAGCGTGTGTGAGATCTGCCACTGAAATTAAAACTTTATTTTCTTTGTATGTTTTCATTTCAGGTGTTGAGGAAGATTTTCAAGGTTTTCGCTCTCTCTTTTTCTTTTCTGTCCCCTGTTCTTGTCTGCTGTGGTTGTAATAACTCAAAATAAAAAAAAAATCCTAATAAAGTTTTAATAAATTATAACTATCAAGTGGACCATTGTAGCAAATGCCATAATGGTCCACTTGGGAATGTAAACCATTGGGCATTTTTAGCCTTCAGCAATCCTGAATGCTACACTTTCGGAAAGGACAGGAAAAAATTTATTAATTAAATAATACATTTAAATTAAGAAAATTCACACAATTCCAAGAAAAATAGCACCAAAAATACAAATTCCAGCCTTTTTCCGTCCACTGCTGTTACCTGAGCATCATCAGTTGGCTTGTTTGAGGTGAGCATAATGAAAACATGTTGCTTCTGTCTCATGTGTTCAGTAACTTCCTGTATTAATATGAGGACGTTGAGACTAAGGTTCTGTTCAGTTTTCTGCTTGCAGAGCTGATACAACTCCTTTAATCCCACATCAACCTTCAAACAAATCTGTTTTTACCTTTAACATAAACCTGTGTGGAGGTTTGAATTCATGTTTAGCCACTGAGTATTTTTTTTTCAATCTAATGCCACATCACCAATATGCAAACCACGGACTGGATCTGCACCCAGATCTATTACCGATCACTCTGCGGACCTTTTCTCATACATACAGTTCTTATTCCCATATATTTTAATCTGGCCGAAGATGGCACAGATCACTCGCGTGCATTATAGGTTATCCCACACGATGCTGCTCACCCAATCAAATTATTTACGCAGAGCGTGTGCGAGAACAGAAACAGAAAGTTCAAAGAAGGCGGGGAAACAGTGCAAAGGGCTGAAGCTCAGATGCTCACTGTGGGAAATGAAGTTAAAGAGGAAAAGGAGAAACTCAAACTACACATTTTTAAAAGCTCAGTTTTTTTAATTAATAAAAAATCTTTGCTATTTAACTCAGCAACTTGAAATGTATCCTGAGTTTAACTCTTTTCAGCTTCAAGGCCAGCGGCACATCTTCAGTAATCATTTTATCATTAAAACTGTTCCTTTTTAATCCTGAGGTCTGGATCATCGTTGGTGATGACTTCTGACCTAGAATCAGTCATTTCTGTTTCATGGAAAATCTCATTTACTTCATTATTGCTTTTTTTTGTAAGATCCAAACAAAGTCTAAACCTATTTTTAGCATTTAAAAAAATCCAGTTTTAAATTTAAAACTGGATTTTTTTTTTTTTTGATATTTTTTTTAAGGTTAATGTTATCTAGACAACTGGCAAAGTTGTGTTCGTCTTCTCTGCAGACAACTTGAGTGCTTTTTTCTTTTTCTATTTTTTTCCCCCTCTAAATACTGTCAAATTGCTCAACCGAAACAGCGAGGTTCTTTTAGTTTTGATTACTTGATAAATGTACTAAAAGGAATTGATATTGCAAGAATGTAAATATCAGCGTTTGAAGTTTCTTTAAAAAAAAGAAACTTTAACATTTCAGACCAGTAGCTTCCTGATTAGGAGGCACAGCTAGTTTTTTGTTTCTTATGATTTTAAGGAGCAGCACAAACAAAAGAAATGCAGGAACAACAATGATGACGATGATGATGGCAGTAACTCCAGCAAACATGAGGACAGGTGGATTTCCAGCCTGTTGCATGTCATACATGTTTCCACTTCCATCTTCTCTTTCCACGATGTGTCTCTCATGCATATTTTCATGCGTTTCACCTGCAGACGAAAAATCAGCTGTCAGAGAAGAAGCCTTCACACACCGAAGAAGCAGCGAACCAACAGCTGTGTGTGTGTGTGTGTGTGTGTGTGTTCTTGTCTAGCTATCTTTGTGAGGAACGAAATCTGCATTCTACTATACTTGTGAGAACCAGCAGTCACTTGTGAGGACACGCAACCCGGTCCTCACATTTTTGAAGGCATTTAAAGCCATTTTTGAGGCTCAAAACATGGTTTTAGTGTCAGGGTTACAATTAGGTTATGGTTAGGTTTAGGGTAAGGGTTAGGGTTTGGCATTCATTTTTAATGGTTAGGGTTAGGGTAAGGGGCTAGGGAAACCATTATGTCAATGAGGGTCCTCACTAAGATAGCTGAACGGGGTTGTGTGTGTGTGTATGTGTGTGTGTATGTGTGTGTGTGTGCAGGTAAAAGTTCATAAAAAGCAGTTTGAGAAAGGTTTAGTAAAGTGTGGAAACATTTAAATGAGATTTTTAAGTTAGATAAATTCTTGGCTGCTGACGGTCCACAGACACACTGTTAGCCTCTGTATTAGCAGCATGCTACGACTTCACCTTTCATACTCAAACTAGAAGTGAGCAGTGGGACTGTGGATGAATTTAATCTTATTCATTATGTATATTTTAACGTGATAAGTGGAGAACATTTTAACTGACTTGTAAATGAGACAATGTCGTTTTTTTGTGGGTGACAAACTCACCTGTGACTGTGAGGTTGATGAAGTGACTGATCTCAGTGTGAACTCTTTTACTTCTCCCAGGGTTCCTCACATACGTGACACTCATACATCCCAGTGTCATTAAATGTGACGTTGTTCAGGATCAGAGAAACGTCTCCATCCTTCATCTCCGGGTCCCTCAGCTTCACTCGGCCATGAAAAGATGGATGTTGGTAGTTTTCATAGGAGCGTTTGTTCCTGTAGAAGTAGACGTAGCCGTCTGTGTTCAGGTCAGCTCTGCTCCACTTCAGCACTGAGATCCTTTCATCTGTGGTAATCTGACAATGGAGAGTGACGTCATCTCCAAGCTTCGCCTGCAAACCCAGCTGTAGCGCTGAAGACAAAAATCATCAGTTTTTATCTCCGCTTAATGCGTCTATGTTTATTTTTATTATTTCATTTTTATCTCTGTTTAATGCATGGAACTGATGATAAAACTGCACATTTGACATTTGCATCTGCTGTGCTGATCCCTAAAGGGAGCAGCCAAAAGAAGAAGTGTGATAGAAATTTAAAAATGTTATCTTGAGGTGCATTAACCCCTTCAAACCAGCAAGATATACACAAACACTTTGATGAATCAATGATTATTATAACCACAGTCACCATATCAGGCTTCCAGTATATGACAAAAATAATTTAATGACATTAAAGTCTAATATAGTTAAAAAAATTTGTCATCAGTCAGCTTGATTTTTTGTTTATTGTTGGTAAATAAATTACACTCAAATTAAGAGTAAAGGGGAGTGAAGAGAGAGTCTGCATCCGTAAGATAACATGGACGCAGAAAAGGAAGAGAAAGTGAAAGCTACAGACGCTGCTGGGACACCTGATAATGTATGAAGCGAGTGTGACAAAGATACAAATGAATATTTGAACTAATTAAGAGAAAAAGACGTGTGACAAATTAACATGCTTATTTAATCAGTCATTTCATGTGATCATAAGCAATGAACATTACTGGAAATTATAGGATTTCTTACTGTCTGTTGGAGGCAAACATCTAAACCTTCACAAACAAAACCATTAACTGGGCACCAATTAATTTCTCATGTGAATTAAATGGAGCTCAGCTAGCATAAACATTGTTCACTTTTTCAGTTTTTGGTTTGTGAAGAAATTTTAAAAATGTAAGTTCGTTTGACTAACCTGCAGAAATAGATGCTAGAGGCAAAAACAGGAGCAATCTTACAGCAGCCATCTGTGAGCGGAGGGTGGAGAGTGGAGTAGCAGCAGCCTGATAGTGAGACAGAGAGGAAAGCCTACATCAACACCAAGCCTTTTATATAGCGGGGGACTGGTCCTAATCTTATCGCTGAAACTGCAGCTGCCACAACACGAATTAGAAATGTTCATTTAACATTTTAGGATATGTATAACCAATCATTTTAACCTTAGAACACTATCACTGGGGCATTTTCACCCGAGCAAATATATTCACACGATTTTCAATATGTTGCATTTGTCTGAGTGTCATGGGTCCTTGGGTAGCTTCAGCACTGTCTTTGATGTCTTTGAAAGCTGTTTCCCCAAAGCCCGCTTTTTCCTACAGGCATCTGTTTGGGTGATTTTCACCCAGCAATAGTGATAGAGGGTAAAGTAGGTTTTGAGTGGATTCCACTGAGTGTATAAAATCAGGCGATCTTGACGCATTTCAAGGGTGAACACATTAAGGCTCACCATATTTACTGTCCCTTGTCAACTACAGTTGTCATCCTGTCGCAGGCTTAGCGTCTAGCTAATGAGTAAGACACAGGTCAGTTTGTTTAACTTGCGTCTTCTATGGCATGATCAACTCAGAGTCCTGACCTGTAGTGTGCTCGACATCCCTACCACTGGCACTCTTGCAGGTAAGTCAGGACCAGTGGCAGCAGAAAGCAGTAGTCCCTTAGTGAGGTGTGCTAATGCCCTGCAGGCTAGGATGGGAAGTGTGTCCACACCATTACTACCCTGCGTGTACTGACTGCATGTAAGGAATAGGTAGTAAGAGTGTTATCCTTTTTTAGTGCAGTGGTTATGAATAAATATCACAAAGTGGTGATTTATGAAGTGGTCATTTTTACCCACTCAAAAATATTTTTTGTTTCTCTCTCCTTCAGCTGTTCGCGTGTTGAGGAGACTGTGTTTTCCCCAGGGAAGTCTCAAATGTCCCAGGAATGGGTGGACTAAAGACCAACTTTCCAGTGTCATTATTATTTTGTTTAGGAATTTTTTGTTCTTGAATTCCAAATTTTTCACTAATTTTGAAGATTTTTTTTTTTTTTTGTTTAGGGTCCTTCCATAACACTTTTTTTTTTTCATTTTGTTAGACATGGCACAGTTGAAAATAACAGAAGACCACTTTAATTTGTCATGTGTTGTCATATTTTGATATATTTTGATGATAAGTGCTTTTTTTGGGGTATATTATATCACATAAAAATCACCCGGCGTTAGTGATAGTGTTACTATTTATAGCGATAGTGTTCTAGGGTTAAATCAGTGACACCTGGGCCTGTTTCACATAGATCCAGGGACAGGGGAAAGTCATTTCCACGTTTCCTTCAGCCAGCGTTAGGGCTGGGCCATATCATACCATTCACGGTAATACCAGTATAATGTTAGGCAGTGATACGAAAATGAAATTTTGCTATAGAATATGGGTAAAACACGCATGCCCAGTGCCTTTGTTTTTATACACACATGGCGGAAAAAGCATGGCGTGATGGAGAATGAGAAGGGCGAAAGCGGATCATTGAATGAAACGGATGAACCAGAATTGGTTTGTAAAAATGGTGCAACTTCAGTGGTGTGGAACTGGTTTGGTTTTGGTCCTGTCAGATAACCACCGAAGCACAATTTTTGGTAGAACATGCAAGCGGGCTGTTTTTCGGAAAATAAGGCACAATTAAAATCCTTTAATTTTCTGAAAAATCGAAAGAGCACCTTATAATCCGGTGTGCCTTATGTATGAATTCTGGTTGTGCTTTACTGAAATCGAGCCTCAAAAATCTGTCAAAAATGTTTTAGTATGGCTTTGGTAAGCTACGAAACCGCACTGCTTGATGGATTGTCGGAGCATTACGGCTACCGTAGTCAGGAGTTGGGGAGTGATGCATACTGTGCTTTAACTTAATATTACCGTATTGTGTGTGTGTGTGTGTGTGTATAACTTCTTTTGGTTACATGGTTATGTTCAGGATATGTCAGCCCATTTCTATTGGAAATGCCTTTTGGTTAAACTGTCAGCAAGGAATTTCCATTTACAGCTTTAATGCACATAAAAAAAAACAGCTGCTTGTTTAAGTGAAAATACATTGATGGGGTTTTTTGCATTAATAAATTTGTGGAGTTGTAAAGTATTTTGTCTCACGTCAATTATATGGTCAGTTATATCGTTATTGCAAATTTTCAAATATATATTGTGAAAACATTTTTGGCCATATTGCCCTGCCTAAACCCACTGAACTGAGCTGTGTCCCAATTCAGCGACCGCACGCTTCGGGGTACGTGCAGTTCGCGTGCTATTATATGTACGAGAAGTGCGGAAGTGAGAGGCTTTTGAAATGGGACGTCTCGCGCTGCTCAGGTTGCCTAGCAACCATGATACTAACCGCGAGAAACGTTCCATACAGCATTGTTTGACAGAAATGAAGGAGAAAAAAATGTTTTTTTGTTCATTCATTTTTTTATGACATCACTTTGATTAGTTGAGTATCTGAGGCTGAGACCACGAGACTGTAAAACATGATAGTTGGGCTTTATGTCTGTACTGAACAGTCATTTTAAGATTAGTTAGTAAATAACAATTAGGTTATGTTGTTCATGAGACTAAAGTCATCTCGCTTTGGTAATGTAAATATAATATGGCCAATATTAAAGTTATTATTGTATTAATCATAATTACAGCAGTGAACTTGAACTTTGTGTCAAAGATTCAAGTTGCAGTTCTTTGTATTTCCTATCACCTCAAATCTTCACTCACAGACAAGTATCTTTTACAGAGTATATATAGATGTATTATATATAAGAGACAAATATTGTTCGTTTAATATGTTGGCATTACTAAATTTGGCTCAATGCTTACATATATGTGTAAAAAGAAAATGTACAAGCTGTGATAACTGTCTGATAAAATGAAGAGTAGACTGATATATTAAATATTCCTTTATTGGGTGAGAAACTCAGACCATGTCATAACTGCTTTAAGTCATACAGAATAGATATCAGAGCCTTAAACAGGCTGACTTCTGCTAAATGGGTCAAACTGGGCAGAAAGTATACAAACACATAACATCCTTATAGAATATGATGTAACACTATAGATCAACTTACCTCAGAATATATAAAGCATATAAACAATTACAGCAATATGATGCAACAAACACAGCAGTACTACTAATCCAAAATACTCAAAGCTTCATAGAACTGAAGCAAACATTTATTTTTAGCTCCACTCTGCTGCTGATACATACTTTAGGTTTCTGAATATTAAACTTGTTGCTGCCTTTCATAGTGTGTAACTTGAAGGCCCTGAGTATTTTCTCCCACACTGAAAACACTGGGATGATAACATTATTTGAACATTACCTAATAAGACTGATTCAGGACAGATAATTAGTTATTTTAAACTTTCCTAGCAGTCCTTCACAAACAGGGAACAGTCTGTCTATTCTCTCCATCTGTCAGCTGCTGCTGGCTCTTCCTCCTCCTCTTCCTCACACACTGCTGAGTTTGTCCTGGTGGATCATCAGGGGTGCAAAGCCTCACAGATGATGTGCAGCAGTGGGTCCCTCAGTCTGTCCTCACTCTGGACACTTGCAGTTGTCACACATGGAAATCAAATGTGTGATAAGCTGCAGGATTCAAACACAAGTGTAACTTATAAATACATGTTCATACTTTTATTCCACAATCAGAGAGAAAGAAACAGAGAGAGAGTGCAGGACAGACAGACAGGTGACAGTCTCAGGTGTACACACTGCTACAAAACAGCACAAGAGAAGGAGGATTTAGTGTTTGTGTTATTACGAGTGCTGAACAAGAAGAGTCCCAGATGGTCCAGTGGACACATGTGTGACTCCTGTGATTAAAGCATCTTTTTTCAGCTTAACAAGTGAACCGTCAGCTCGTTCAAACACACGTTAAAGTCCGTTTGGCTCGACACCACCGAACAGAGGCAGCAATATAACATAGCTAACATTAACAGTGCAGTGAATCCTGCTTGTGCCGTGATATTCAGGACTGCAACATCATTGCAGCATCACTGACTTTCAGCTTGTTGTGTTTGTGGATATATGACTGACTTTAATTATCCATAAAATCATCACATTCTCTGTAAGATTAAGGTCAATTATTGGATGGCGTATATTTTAAAGTAAAGGCTTTAAAACCAAGTTAATACAAACATCACTAACGTCACATAACTTTGCCGACATGTGGCCAACAGTAATGTTATAATGTTCTTCATTATTAAACATTCGCACATAAATAAGTGACATCATATTCAGTACTTACTTTTAAAACGTCTTGATGCATTCTCAATCATTCAGGAAAGTAAATCTCCAAAAGTTGAATCTGTTCATCTGGACGTAGCGTTTTGTGGGAGAAACGTTTCGTCACTCATCCAAGTGACTTCTTCAGTCTCAGCTGACTGCAGGTTTCCCCAAACCTTATAAACAGTACATTTGCATAATGACTGAAACCAGCCCACTGAAGGAACAATGGGCTGTGAGGTCAGTTCCTTAATCATAATTATGCAAATTCCCATGACCATTGATCAACAATCACTGACCAAAACCCACTGATCAAAGAACACTGATCAATGGCCATGAGTACCATTCACAGAGAGTTGGGGAATGGCTGCAATCACAGCATTGTAAGATGGCGAAAGATGTACCCTTAGGCCCCCTCCTCGATTCAGAGATGGTCTTTCCCTTTTCACGTAAATGGCCTCCTTGACTCCGCGCTCAAACCAGCGTTCCTCCCTGTCCAGGATGTGTACATCCTCATCGTTGAAAGAGTGTCCACTGGCCTGTAGGTGTAAATAGACTGCAGAGTCCTGGCCTGATGAGGTTGCTCTTCTGTGTTGTGCCATCCTCTTAGCCAGAGGTTGTTTGGTTTCCCCGATGTATAAATCCTGGCAATCCTCCTGCACTTAACAGCGTACACTATGTTACTCTGTTTGTGTCGGGGGACCCGATCCTTGGGGTGGAGCAATTTTTGGCGCAGCGTGTTTTGGGGTTTAAAAGCCACAGAGGCCCGGTGTTTAGAAAAAATGCGTCTCAACTGCTCCGATACTCCTGACACATATGGGATCACTACAGATTTTCGGTTGGGCAGCAGTTGTCCTTCTCTCCTGGATCGGCTGGAGCCTTTCCCGCTTTGACAAAAGTCCAGCTGGGATAACCACATTTGCTCAGGGCCTTCTTGATGTGATGTTCTTCTGCATCCCTGGCCACTGTGTCTGTGGGGATGGTGTTCTTAATGTGTTGTAGCGTCTTAATAGCTGTGTGGCTGGGCCGCGCTATGAATTCTGGGATATGGTGGGCCACGAAGGACACACCTGACCCATCCTTCAAATTCAGGGAAATGAAGGACGCATTTGAAGGAGTCGACGAATTGGGACAGCCTTCATCACCTGGCTGTGATGTAATCGGCCTTCAAATGCGGCCTCTGAAGGATGCAGCCGACGTTTTGGGACACAGCTTATCATCAGGTTCCTGCAGCACTAAGCTCTCGTGTTATTTACGACATTCGTGTTCATATGCTTCTTCAGCTGATCTCTGACGTCTCAACAGTAGGTTATGCACAGAGAGAAAGGAAAAGAAAACGAGTGATTTTCATGTGAGTGCGCACAGACAGACGCGGAAAGCCTGCACAGGAAGTTTTTAACCTCCTATCAGCGAATCTGATGGAACTTTCAGGTTTTATGAAGCCAGCAAACTAATAAGAAAACAAACCGCTCCGGAGTTTCTCCACCCTCCATGTCAGTTACTGCTTATCTGCAGTGACAGCTGGCAGACCACGCGATCTGTTTAAAGCCATGTTTACATGATAAATATGAAGAAAGCTCTTGTGTGACACTGCTGGAGTCAAAACAGGTTAACACTCACCTGCAGAGATGACCAGATGTACCAGCAGCCATTTCCGCCTCATTGTTCTGCTGATCCGACTCTTCAAAGTTTGCTAAATATCCCAGTTTAAACTATGATGGGATTAAAATTCAGCTTGGAAATAAAGCTGAGATGTCCAAGTGGGTAACAGTCACGTTTGTTTTCAGCAGCTCGATCCGATTGTGTCCAGGAGAAGGAGAAAATAAATAATAATATAATGAGGCCGGCGTCATAAACATGAGCGTAAATATGACGACAAAAACAAAAAGCATGTGTTTCAGAGCTGATCAACAACAAAACTGAATCAACCATTAGTCATTAAAACATTATAGAAGCTGTTTAATAGAGACACACGCTGCTTTACTTTATATCTACCTGCCCATCTCTATTTGATGATTTCATATTTCAGTATTTCTCTTTGATCTCTCGTCCTCCTCTGCCTCACACTGAGGACATGTCTGTAAAAGATGAAACTGAGTGTTTAGAGCAGTCTGAAGTTTTGAGTTGCAGGGATTTCCTACTCTAACATCATTGTTTAGTGTGACAGTCTAACCCCAGAACAGGATGTACATGACAGGAAATATGAAGCAGATTTACTTTACATCTCTGCACCGTCCTCGGCCACACAGTGATCATCCTGCATTGGTTTAAAAAGTAATAACAACTAAAAGAATTAAACCTGTTTTATTGTTTGAGGGCATTAAAGAGCACAGCGATGGTTGAAACTGAATATTTCTAAGGACTAAGGTTCAGTGATGACTGTGGAAGTGGGCAAGGAGTTAAAAAATGTCTGAAAGCATCTCTAAATATACTCTGAGTGCATTTGATTTATGTAGAGACAATTCAGTTGATTATTAATCATGTGATTATGTTTTCCTGCCACTGAAAAATAACATAGATCTTACAGTGTCTCAGATTGCTCTGCTCATGAGCACCTGGGAGTTTCTAACACATGGCTGGCTGAAAGATGAAATCCATTGTTGATGTGATGGAGAGAGAAACTGTCTGTGAAGTTTCCTGTAATAATCACAACAAAACAAACAGGTGCACAATGTGCAGACTGTAGTGAGTGTAACCTGCTGAAAAAGTACAAGACTTCTTTTTTTCTGCATTTTCTTAACAGATTTAACATTTTTCCTGTAAAAAAACAAAAAAAACCCCTTTTTTCTTAAATTTTATTAAGACAAAAACTGAAATGTAATCTATCGTCCTTCAGGGAGGAAGTAACGACACGCCCTCTGTGTTAGTTGTGCTGTAAACATTATTGAGATAGTCTTTCCACCGAATCGTTGTTTGAAAGTTCTCAATCATATAATCAAGTAGAAGATGATCCTTTGATCATCGCTGTCTCCCACATGGAGCCTTTAAAGTTCATCCAGCGTGCGCTATTTCACATTTTTTTTTAGTAAGATATCAGAAACAGATCAAACATCCAGAGCACCAAAGTGTTTCTGTGTCTCTGTGTGATCAGCGTTCAGTTTGTGCAGTTCATTGAAACCATTGTGATTTGCAGAATAAAGAAATTAAGGAGACAGACAGAAGTAAACAAAAAGCAAAAATGTATTCACATTGTTGGAAATTTCCCAGAACACCAAGAGTCTGTGGGCAAAGGTAAACACACAGGCAAATAGATGCTGTGAGAGAAAGATGAAAGGAAAGTGGAAATAACAAAAATGACATAATGAAACAAAACACACTGAACAAAATGTTGGGGGAAAACACCATGATGCAAATACAAACAGCAACCTCTCAAATAAATTTCAAAAGTACGAAAAGCTCAAGACAAAGAAGCTTTCAAACTGAGAACATAAAGTCTGAGTGAAAGCGACCAGAAAACCCCCCAAAATGATGCAAAACTTAGCAGCAACTCACTGCCTTGAAGTTGTCATGAAACAACAGCAACAGTAAAATAACCACAGAAACTTAAACAAAAAGAAAAAGAAAAAGAGTCCCAACTATAACTATAAAAATACAGAAAATAAAACTCAGATGCTCACAGGTTATGCTGGGAAACACAAGTAACTGTGAACAATGACACAGCCCATGATATTGATACTGACAACATGAATCTAGTTACAGGAACAATAACGCCAAAACAAACAAAAAAATAAAGATGTTATTGTTAGAATTTGTCACTTTGAGTGGGTATAAAATTGATTTGGTTGCAGTTTTAAATTTGTTTTTGTGCCCTGAAGATTTCACGTGGATATCTTCTGCACTTCAGGGAAAAAATGCTGGAGAAACAGGGTGAATTAATACTACAAAGAAACTTTGTGCGGTTTTGGTAAATATACTAAAGTTATGGTGCAAAAAAAAAAAAATCAGCTTATTCTGAAGACGTCAGGCGGGAACTAGAAACACAGACGCCGCTCCTCCTCAGAAGAGAGCACATCGCCCACAGAACTGGTCCCACCTGTCCTCCCTCTCTGTGGATTGCTATCACACACAATTATAGCGTGCTGTACCAGAAACTCCTCGACGTTTCAGACTAGCTGCTGGTTATCTGCCTCCGTGGGCTCCTGTTTCTTTCTTTTAAATCTCCACATTGCCACAAATCCAGCTGTAGTAACAATGACAGCGGACGCAGCAGATGCAGACACAGCAGGAACAACCATCTGATCAGTCCTAGTCTCCACTTCTACCACCTCCTCCATGTTTCCATCTCCTGTTTTCACCAGTTTAATGTTTTCATGTGTTTCACCTGCAGAAAAAAAACATCAGCTGTCAGCGGAAAATCTGTCAGAAACCAAAGCAGCAGCAAACCTACAGGTGCACAAAACCAAGACACAGGGTGTTTAAGCTGCTGCGGTCACAGACTCTGCAGCCATAATCAGTGCTGATACCTCATGTAATTTTTGTGCATATGTTTTCTTACCTTCTCCACATATTGTACATTTCATCTCTGAACACATCTTAATTTAATTAACTGCACATACACGTGCAGAAAATTGCGTATTTTTATTCTGTTCTATTCTATTCTACATTTGTTTAGTATGTTTTGCTTGTCTTTCTGTAGCACCGATGTGGGACAGTACTACAATTTCAATATACTATTGTACAAAACATGACTGTGCAATGACAGTAAAGAGCCAGCTCTACAGCAGCTTTAGCTCCTCATCAGAAAAAAGTATATCTAGCATCTGTGCTAGCAGCATGCTATGCTACTGCCCTTCACATTCACACTGGAAGGAGTGAGCAGAGGAGACCATGGGAGGTACTCTTCATTTATTTGTCAAGTTGCAAGTGCAGAGACTGTGAAGTTCCTGTAGGTGCTGGGAGCCAACTGATTTTATTTTTAGTTTTCAGGTTTGTAAATGACGTGGGAGCTGAGCGTGAGCTCCACAAACTCACCTGTGACTGTGAGGTTGATGAAGTGACTGATCTCAGTGTGAGCTCTTTTACTTCTCCCAGACTTCCTCACTGCTACGTGACACTCATACATGCCAGTGTCATTAAACGTGACGTTGTTCAGGATCAGAGAAAAATCTCCATCCTTCATCTCTGGGTCCCTCAGCTTCACTCGGCCATGAAAAGATGGATGTTGGTAGTTTTCATAGGAGCGTTTGTTCCTGTAGAAGTAGACGTAGCCGTCTGTGTTCAGGTCAGCTCTGCTCCACTTCAGCACTGAGATTATTTCATCTGTGGAAATCTGACACTGGAGTGTGACGTGATCTCCAAGCTTCGCCTGAACATCCTGCTGCAGAGCTGAAGACAAGAACATAATCAGTAATCATGAGTTTAATTTCAGCCCTCTGATTTTTTTAATTCATGAAGCTGCTGTTAAACATAACCTTTGACATTTTTAATGTTTCACACATCTCGGGTGTGAGCGCATCATGATGGAAATGTTTTTAGGCAAGTAAGCGAACTGACTTCTTGTAAAACGTCTGCAGTTCTGGGAAAATAAAAGTTTCCATAAGACTAAGTGAAAAATTAAGTAAACTGTATGACTCAGGAGTTTTCTCAGCAATGGCCTGACATATTCGTCTCTCTCATCGCTGTGGAGGCATTTTGTCCTTCTGTTCTTTACAATGTTACTTCAGTTCAAAGCTAATTTCAGTTCATATTTCCAGCTTTGTAACAGTTTACAGGGGTGAATTTAAAAGAAAAAGACATAAAATTAGGAACATGGTTAATTAACAGGTGTTATAAGATGGCTGTGTGCAGCTTCTAGCTGCTGACTTAACCTCAGCTAACTGGAGATGCATGAATTAGACCTGTGGACCTTCTTTGTCCTGTTGGTGCAGTTTAATGTAATTATCTCATAATTGTTATTATTGCTGCTGTGCAGAGGAGACCATCAGAGCAGTCTGTGCTCCAGGTTTTTTGAGTGATTTATTTGGATGTTAGCACATCAGCACATCCAAATACAGATCCTACAATATTCAACATGAACCCCAATAATCAGACAACCCCCTATGAGCAAGCACTTGGTGACAGTGGGAAGGAAAAACTCTTTTAACAGGAGAAAACATTCCGGTTGAGGGTGAGGGCAGGAAGACAGGATAAAAGACACGCTATTGAACAGACTCTGAGATGAATAATAACTCAGGATTAAATGCAGAGAGGTGTATAAACACATGCTTTAGTGAAAAAGAAACACTGCACCAAACTCTGCAAAAAACAGGTGGTCCCCAGGTTTTAGCAAACAGAAAAAAAGGGGACACAAACCAGAGCGTGGTTCTCCTCTCTGAAGGGAAGTACCATTAATACCAAGTGAAACTGGGTTGAAACTGTTTTTTAGAATGAGAAAAAGGACAACATTTCCCTAAACCACCAAACAGGTGGCCCTCTGTTTACCTCAACCTGAAAATAGGCAACCAGGTTTAAGAGAAAAAAAACTAAAAGGTCAGATGCTCATCTCTTCAGCACGTCTGTGTTCTCAGCATCATTCAGATAAACTAGAATCCGAATTTACTGGCTCTTAGTTGTGGTCAATTCAATAAGATGACACAGATTCTTATGCCTACTACAGGGGACAGAAGATAAATAGTTTAGGTTGATAGTTTCTTTAAACCACAGCACTTAAATTATCTTAAAGAAAAATCGAAAAAATTGTCTTCTGTTTTGTTCAGATTTGGTGTCTCCACTTTGCTGCACATTAGGTTTGAGTTTCATTTATTTGCCAAAAAAAGACAATAAAACACAACAAATTAAGTTTAAAAATTAATATGATTGTTTGTTTTTTTTACTTTGTGTAGTTCTATTAGAGCAGGGGTGGGCAACTCCAGGCCTCGAGAGCTGGTGTCCTGCAGGTTTTAGATCTCTCCCTCGGTCATCACACCTGAATCAAATGATTAGTTCATTACCAGGCCTCTGGAGAACTTCAAGACATGTTGAGGAGCTAATTTAGCCATTTAAATCAGCTGTGTTGGATCAAGGACACATCTAAAGCCTGCAGGACACCGGCCCCTGAGGCCTGGAGTTCGACACCCCTGTATTTGAGTAATGATTTGAAATATGCATGTCCAGACTAAGCATCAGTTTGTGTGAACGTGATGCTTCCACTACACCAGATTAATTTTAAAGCTTTTATAAAATTTTACAGATTTTAAGTGAAATAATATAAAACATCGTGTTAATTAAACAGTAGTAACGTTTAAAAATAGAAAAATAAAAGCTTTTTTCACAAGCCAATAGAAATGTCGATGGGCCATTAAAACTTAGAGTCAGAGTAAAGGTAACTTTTTCTGCCTTAACAGTAAACAGTCTGTATTATGGCTGAATGTCAACCTAAAAACTAAAGGTTTCCACACCAGTTAACCATACTGGTGATTTTCCTCTGATCAAAAATCTCCCAAATCCTGGAAACGCCCCCTGCAAAAGGAGATCCCCATCCCGCAATGCGTAGTCTACAACATCCACTATCTCACTATCAAACACTGCAGTGTGTTGACTCAAGACTCTTCATCCAAGATCAATACAAAGCAATTCAGGAAAAGAGGAAGTCATATTCTGAGTTTTTTGACCACAAGCTCTGCTGCTCCAAATAATACACAAAAATGAACATTTCACATGTTAAACAGATCACTCTGAATTATACTTATTAACCATTATCTAACCCTTATTACTCATAGGTTTCTTTTTAGTTCTGTGGGAATAAAAATACAAACAAATTCAGTTTCACTCACATGTAGATGCAGAAATTAGGGATGAAATCAGGAGGAACTTGAGAGAATCCATCTGTGTCCACAGCTTTGAGATACTGCAGAGGCTTCACCTACACTGAAAGATGTTGACAGGGAACAGAAACCTTATACACAGAGAAACGAAACAGAAAGAGAGACAGAACACTGTATCATAAAACCTCATAAATCCCCCTTCAGCAACCACAGAAGTAAATAAATAAATAAAATGTTGCATTAATTTCAGCAGTAGTGAGTCATAAATATCCCCAATTCAAAACAAACACAGTGAAGGGAAGGATGGAGTCAGTCAATCTAATAGTTTGCGAAACTGGGCAGACTGACTGAAAGAAAACTGTAACTGAATCAGAAGACAGAAGCAGACAACCTTTTCTCTAATTAATTATATGATAAATTATTATATAATTATAAAATAAATAACAATTAAAAGCAATATCTCACAATGTCCACAAGAGGTCTCTGTAGACCGTAAATCGGTATCCAAGGTTGCCAATAGTAAGACAGAGATGGCAAAACTATCCACAGTTAGGGAGTAAATTAGTCCTTTTACCTATTCTCAGTACTGCTGGATTTGATTAATGCAGGAGAGTCACGGGGAGCTGGAGGCAACCTCAATAACCTCATCTCACAAACACATTATGTTTGTCATGTGGTTTTATAAAGGGTCCCTGCAAAGTTGCACATTGTGACACAAAAGCTGGTGGTGATGATAAACAAGACTCTAGAAATAAACATTTTTGAACGGAGACTTCATGTGCAGCCTTTCATGATGTGTAAATAACCTTAACCTTGGTTTTCCCAAAAGAAATCACAAAACCTACCCTCTGCTGACTCACATGGAGAAACAACACTCAGGCTGATGGTTCTAATCATGTGGTTTGTTCCTCTCCTGAAGACGCGACACATCCTTCCTCTGTCTGTCCTGCAGATCCACCCGGTTCTTAAAAGCTGGATGCTGGTTGTCTGGAACAAAAACCTCATCTCTGTACAAAAGCACATATTCTTGCTTCAGGTCAGCTCTGCTCCACTGAACAGCCAAGATCTGCTTATTATTAGTTGGAGCTCCACATGGCAGCGAGATGTTCTGCCCAGACTCAGCTGTGATGTTTGTCTGGTCTAAAAGAGGAAACGACACAGAACAGAGACATTAAAAGAAACATTCAGCACAGCAGCCAATCAGAGTGAGGCGCTACATACCTGAACTCTGCTGAACTAAACCAGAGAGAGTAAAGACTCTGGTACACTGATGTTCTACAAACTGACCATTAGACCAGTTGATTGAAAAGAAACAGGACTAACATGCTACAGGTGAGAAGTTGCTGTACCATATTTACTGAACTGTTTACTTTATTTGAGCTACTCAGTGATATAATGTATTGAGCTCATATGTTTTTTCTGTCTTGGCTGTTGTAAACAGGCTGCATATATCCCCCGCTGACTCTACTACACTATTTTTATCCTTCACATCATCTTGAAACATTCTGCAGTGCAAACAACATTTAAACTAGATCTCCTCACTTTTACTTTCACTGCATGTCTGATGTTGCTCATTCTGTTCTGATTCAGTTTTTCATTAAGCCCATAAGCATCACAGTTTCAGAGTGAAAAACACCATTAACCAAATAAAAGCAAAGGAAAGGATTCAGAGCATCAAATTTATACCCGTGTGTATGAACCTGATCATCGACATCAGAATTCCCTACAAGGCTGAAGTCTACAGCTTCTTGTTTCAACTTGATAAAGTGCAGTAATGTGCCAGGGCTGCTGACTAATACAGGCCACAGTTAGAAAGATTGACTATGACAGGATCTCTGTGAAAGTCATGATTACTACGCAAATAAGCAAAAGAAACAAAAAGGTGCTCGTTGGAGAGCAGTGACGTGAAGTTTGACAGAGTGACACGACAGATTTTTAAAGCCAGTGTTTTTCTATATTTAGCTGAGGAAAGAACAATTATAAAGAGGTATACAATCACATTAACTTCCAATCTATTTGATAATTAATGGGATTGTAGTTATTGAAAAAGACACGCCCCCCACATCACTACATCTCTGCTGTGAAGTTTGCAAATGTTTTCAGTCTTTAAATGTTTATTCTCAACATTCAGCAATTCAAGAACACATTAAAAGCCAAAGATTGAAATATCAGCAGCTTACAGTATTTATTCAGGTGACACTCGGACTTTGTAGTCTTCATAATGAGTAGCTTTGTTTCAGCATCTTTGCTTTTTGCTTAATATGATCACTATCTTACTTAGAAGTCATTAACCTGTTATGCAAACACTTTTCAGTGATCAGTCTGCATGAGAGCTGAACATAAGCCTGAAAATCACAGGTTTCCACACAAATTATCTGCACTGCTTTTTGTTTCTGATCAAATATAACCCCACAACTGCATTTACAAAACTCTGAATATGCTGTTACAAAAGGAACTAACCCCTTCCCACAATCTGCAGCAGTGTCAACAGCATCTGCAGTTTCATCATTAAACACTTGAGTTTAATGAATAACTCTTTACTTTAAATAACGTTAGTGAAAATAAAAACATGTTTCACTCACCTGTAGATGCAACAATTAGAGACAAAGATAGGAGGATTATTAAAGATCAAAATAAGATTTATGTTAGACACTCAGCATGCTGTGTGTCCTCCCAGCTGTGGTGTCACAGTAGGTCACCCTAGTAATATTCACATCACATAAAGTTAGCAAAGAAGGAATTTTGTGTTTGGTTGATTATTTCTTTGTTGTAAAAATCCTTCTTGGCAGTAAATCTTTTAATGTTGGAAAGCCTGTTTATTTCCCTTAAACTGGGCCAAATAAATGACACCAAACAAGAGCAGAACAAACTGTTTGGCAGACAAGATTTAGTACATTTTTCATGGGCTCGACAAGTAATAGCATGCCTGACTACACAACCTCTGGTGCAAAAATAGATTGATGAGCTATATATAGATCTGACAGATTTGTTTGTTCATTTCACTGCAGCAACACATTGTTGCAAAGAACTGCAGACAGTTACGGGTGTGTAGGCACACTGCTTATTTTTGTCTGACTATGTGTGCAAAAGAATACACAAAAATAAACAAGTTTACAAGATTACTCTGAATTATACTAAATAAATAAACAATTTAGTGTCAATCACATGCAGATGCAGGAATTAGAAATGTAATCAGGAGGACTTGAGACAACTCATCTGTGACAACATCTTAGAGACAGTGCAGAGACTTCACCCACACTGATGGATGTGTGCAGGGAGCAAAAAGAGAAAGAGAGAGAACGTTACATCTGTTACAGCTCACAAACTCCCCTCATTAACCACTGAAGCATAAAAATGTCACATCAATGTCAACAGTAATGAGTCATACAAACTTCCCCATTCATTCCGGGACATGATCATTGACACCAAACACATCTGAAAGAAACTTGTGACACATTCCGTGTTTCCTTTTTCAGTTTTTATACTTTTTTTATTAATTAATTATTAATTAATAATTTGATGGCCAAGACATTTCTGAACCTCATACTGGTAATTAGGGCAGATGTGCAGGTGAACAGTTACTACACAACAGACCGAAAGAAACCAGAACAAACCAGTATGCAGCGTTTACAAAAAACAAGATGAAGAGTTCAAAGCAGCAGTTGACCACTCGTGCAAAGGTCACTGACACTGAGCTAAACACACATTTGTTATTAAACAGCACCATACGACATTGTGCAAACTCTGGTGACGATACAAGGATCGTTGGTTCACATTATCCTGGATCAACATCAAACACAGACTGATGACAGTAAACAAACAACAAACAAGTTATTGGACAATTCAGTAACACAATCAGAATCCTTTTTTTAGCACCAATCGGAAACATTTTTTATGATTTTTTTCAGAATTTTCTATTTATTTTATTATGTTTATTTTCAGTGAGAAGCTCCAGGCTGAATTTGCTGTTTATTGTTATGTTTTTGATAACCACAGAACAGTTTTTTATTTCTTATTTTTTACTTTTAAACCAAAAGTCCACATTGCTTAGCTGCCTGGCAAAGTCACTATCAATGTTAGTTCATCAAATCTGTAATGTTTCTTTATATAAAATCACATTTCTGGACATGCTAAAACGACTTCCTCTGTATTACTCCAGACTGAAAGCTGCATCTGGGATTGGCAGATGCAAGTGAACTTGGATCAGAGGCTAATTTTTCCCACAGAGATCGTAACAACTACTCTGCGACCAGACCTCGCTCTTTGGTGTAACTCCCAAAAACTTGCATATGTCATTGAGCTGATGGTACCAGGGGAGGAAGCATTTGAGTGTAAGAAGCTGCACTATGCCAACTTGGCAGCTGAGGCAGAGGACAGAGGCTGGAAGATCAAGGTGCACCTGGTGGAAGTGGAGGAGCTTTGTTGTCAGTACAACAGCAAAACTGCTTAGAGAGACTGGGATCAAAGGACAGGCACAACTGCAGGCTATAAGAGAACTAGCTAACACTGCTCAAGGCTCGCAAAATTTCAAAATCTCTGGTAGCCCTTCGGGCAGGGACTCTTCAGTTTTTGGTAGCCCAAAATAAATTTAAGTAGCCCGAATAAAAAAGAGAGCAATTTTTTAATGTTTTGTTTCCTTTACAATATTATACATTAAAGTATAATATTGTAACGGAAACAAAAATTAATCAGAAAATTGTTAAAATACAAATCACAACAACTGTATAAAAATTACAATCATCAACTCAAATACTTGGTTCTAATTGAACAGAAATTTCTATGAACTTGTAAGAACTGTGTAGAACATGAATCAGTCTGTGTCAGATCCTGAATCTGAAATTTCCACAGAAGTCACGGGTAAGAGGTAAGGGGAACCAAGATCGAGGACATTTGCTTTTTGAAGTTTGCAAAGACTGCTAAATTTGGCCAATGGTAGTTCACTCTTTGCAACATAGTACGCTTTTGAAAGATTTTTCAGGACTTCTGCTTGTGCTTGGTTTATTTTTAGTATGTTTTTTGCAATTGCTGTTTGTTCTGGGAAAGATATTGCAGACTGGGCAATAATGCATTTCTTGCATTTCTCATGGGTTCTGATGGGGTCTTTCTTAAAATTACTGGTCCCAGTTACAAAGGCGCTTGTCGACTCAAATGAAATGAAACTCACAACACACCTGGCAGAACATCATGTTATTTAGCTCGTCATATTCCAGCCAGAGAAATTCTTTTGTCCATGAAACCAAAAAAGCTGAGCTTTCTTTTTGCCTCATAGTCTGATTTGTCATAACTTTTCCATTTTGTGGTAGGTTTTTCATTGGCTGCCCCTTCTTCACCCTGACCTGTCTTATTTGGCTCAGCAGACCTAAAATACCGGCGTAAATCCTGCTGCTTTTACACACGCACTTACATAACGGTCAGCGATTCTCTGCGCAATCGACCTCTCACATGTTTAAGCTTGCTGTGGGAGATTTCACTTGTCACGTTTGAATAGTAAGCTAATGAGTGATAAGACAATGTCAGAGGAATTGGTGCGCAATTAATCGTCACTCACCAATCAGTGCTGCCGCTCTCTACACACCGTTCGCGCGATCGCAAAGTGAAAGTGAAAGCAAAAAACAAGCACAAATTCAAACGCGATTTCAATATGTCACATATTGGCAGTGGCTCATCGATGCCAATGACATAATTACTCAGCTACATTTTCGAAAGAATGCAAAAGCATTGACATATATTTTCCCTTCCTATGATAGCCCGACGGGCAGGGCTGAGATAGATTTTGGTAGCCTGACTGGAAAAATCGCTAGCCCCGGGACGTCGGGCTAGCGATTTTGCGAGCCCTGCTGCTGAGAGGACCAGTCACTGGCTGTGGTTTAAAAGGGCTGACATCACTTAGGCAGCTACAGCAGTCAGCTAACCATGAGAGAAAAGAAATATTCTGCTCTTCTCCCCTTTTCTGGGAGGCAGTGGGGAAGTAGAGCGTATAGCCTGATCCAGCGAGGAGGTGTGGGAAGCCAGATCGGGCTCCCCCCTTCCGGCTCTCCTCTCTGCTCGCTCCTATCTCGTCCCTTTTGTCTTACTTCTCTGTATCACCTTTTCTATCCCTTTGAAGAAGTGAGGCTCCATAAATACTAAAGAGGTAAGTATTATTTCTCAGTTGCATTGAATAGATAAAAAGAAAATGTAGGAAACTAAACAGAAGAAAGAAGAAGAGAAATAACAATTTAACATAAACCAGTGACTCCAGGGCCTGATCAACCCTGGCAGGGCCTCCTTGATTAGGGTGTCTAATGATAATGGCCGAAACACCTGATGAATCCAAGGTCGACTACTGACGATGTGTCCCAAATCTTAATATGATATCTAGATCTGATCTCTAATCCCTAAACCTAACCAAGGAAGGAAAATGGCAGATTAGCCTGGGTAAAAGACCGAAAGTTGAGGCACACAACGATGTGTGCTGCTTGCAAAGTTTCTGGGCTGCCTTTCCTCATAACAGCCATCCCTCAAGAGTCTCTCCATCTAAAGCAATGCATTATCAGGGACTGTAACATCTAGTCCTTTTAACTGAATTCTTTTAAATATGAATAATGTCAGAAAACCCACAACAATAACAGCAACCGCAACATAACAAACAACCATCTTAACAGTCGGAGTTACTACGTCTCCAACATCCTGCACTTTTCCAGCTTCACTTTCCACGAGTCTCTGCTGCAACAACTTTTCATCTGTTTCACCTGCAGAGAGAACATCAGCTGTAAACAGTGGTTTAATGTTTAGCATCTGTGTTAGCAGCATGCCTTTCCCCCTTCACACTTAACACTGAAAGAATTGAGCAGAAGAAGCTGTGGATAAATTTTAGCTCACTGGCTTTTGTTTGTCTATTTGCCAAGTCACAGATAATCTTCTGTAGAGCAGAGAAATACTAGCAGCAAGCAGTTTTAGATTTTTAGTTTATAATTTCACACTTTTATGTTTTGAGGTTTTTATGACGTGGGAGCTGAGTGTGAGCTCCACAAACTCACCTGTGACTGTGAGGTTGATGAAGTGACTGATCTCAGTGTGAACTCTTTTACTTCTCACAGGGTTCCTCACTGCTACGTGACACTCATACATCCCAGTGTCATTAAACGTGACGTTGTTCAGGATCAGAGAAACGTCTCCATCCTTCATCTCTGGGTCCCTCAGCTTCACTCTTCCATGAAAAGATGGATGTTGGTAGTTTTCATAGGAGCGTTTGTTCCTGTAGAAGTAGACGTAGCCGTCTGTGTTCAGGTCAGCTCTGCTCCACTTCAGCACTGAGATTCTTTCATCTGTGGTAATCTGACACTGGAGAGTGACGTCAGCTCCAAGCTTCGCCTGCACATCCTGCTGCAGAGCTAAAGGAAAGAAAATAATATTTTTTAAATGTAACTCCTTTTTAAACTTTTAAAACATTTTTAACTGTTAACGGCACTTGATAAGAATTTGTGGCTGAAAAATCAAGAAACAGCAAAAAGCCTTAAACAGCAGTTCCTCTAATGCGCACACACACACCCACACACACACACACACACACACATATGGAGCTATGTGATATAAAGGAAGTCCTAACACTTCAAGCAGAAGTGGTTTGAGGAAGGGACTCGGATGGATCTCACTTTTTGTTTTTTCACTGTTAAAAGTGAGCTGTAGTGGGGGAAAAAAGAAGGTCAAGGTAAAAAAATGCACATTTTACAATGTTAAACACTTTAAACATCTCCTGGTGTCCATTTCAGATCCCGAGTGACTGCTGCTGTTCTCATCGTGCAGCAATTCAAAGAACACAAAAACCACTTACAGCAGCCAGACTCAGGTGGACTCTGGGACTTTAAAACCCCTCTGCCCCACCCCTGAATCTGACATCAACTGTTACATCATTAACCATGTGCTGTAATGAACATAAACTCTGATTCTCATTCAAGGTCAATGAAAAATGAACATAAAGAGACAGAGGAGTTCAATCTGCAAACAAAACAAGGGATTAAACATTTAACCTGTTAAACACATCACACAGAGAAAACACAAAAAAAAATTTCAACTGTCTCTCACTTACCTACAGAGCCAGAAATCATGAACAGGAGGCTTATGAGGGACTCCATCTGTGACTCGAGGCTGGAAAGTGAAGTGTTTGCAGCCTGACCTGCAGTTAAAATGTTTGAGATGAAAGATGAAGTGAAAGTGTTCTTCACACATGTATACTTTATACATCCCCTGTAGGGAAATTCCTCTCAGCATTTAACCCATTCAGTGAAGCAATGAGCAGCCACCAAGCCAGCGCCCAGGGAGCAGTGTGTAAGGTACCTTGCTCAGGGGTTCTTCAGGGTAGCTGTTCAGTGGATTCAAACCCCTGGACCTTCTGATCATGGGGCAACCACTTTACCTACTGAGCTATCCCTGCTCAGACATGTTAAGTTCTTCCTTAACTTTGTCAGTATTGGATTAGATCAACAACTGTGGCCTACTTCAGGACAAACTTGGCCTTAACATTCAATGACTCAACAAATACATCAAGTTAGTGTTAACCACTACTGGGTGGGGTCATCACGTACACAGCAGCTTCAAAGCACACAGGAGGAATACTGCATGATGCCAAAATATTACACAGAGGCTAAATGATCTTCAGGGCTTTGAATTTGATTCAGTTCTTCAACATTTCACTGATGAAACCTTTAGCAGTGTGATGTGGAGCATTAGGAACACGATGGGCATTTAAAGGAAATCCGAGTGCTTCTGAGAAGTGTTACAGAGATTGTTATGCTTGTTTCAACCAACAGATGGCAACAAAAGTCACAATATGAGAAACATTTAGTGCCAACAAGAATAAAGTAATGAAAATTGTAGTAGTGACTTTTATGATGTTTACAAAATAATGCAGAGTGCAGCACAGAGACTGTGGCTGCGGGAATGACTTTTCTTCTGTTTGCTCAGTTTAATCAGTCACATTTTATATAATTTTTTAAATAAAACTGACTGCGATGTATAAAAAAGAGAAATGGTGTAAATAATAGAAGCCAAATACTGTGTCAAGTCTCATTTGCACAACTAGTGCCGCATTTATCATTGTACTTTGAAAAGTTTTACTTTATATGACGTGAAGTGGGAGGCGCTCAAACGGTCGGTTAGGCGCACAAGAAAAAACAAAACAAAACGGCTTGTTTTTATGTGAGAGCGCACAGAGAGAAGCACAAAGTATGCGCAGAAAGTTTTTAACCTCCTCACATCGTCTCTGACTGATTTTTTTGGTTTATGGAGTCATCAAACAAAAAAGAAAATATATATTTAACCGCTCGGGAGTCTGTGCGGAAATTATGGTTTCCTTAACTGTTTATCTGCAGTGAGAGCTTGAAGGTCACGTGGTCCAATTACAAGCAAGTTTACAAATCTAATATGAACAAACCTCTTAGTTCAAACTCACCTGCAGACACAGACAGTAAGTCCAGCAGACACGCTCCAGTGTCGCAGCAGCCATTTCCTCCTCATTGTTCTGATGATTCAACTTTTGCTAAATATCCAAGGATGGTGCGATTTTTCCGAGAAGGGAACATCCCTGTTTAATCCTGACGAGGCGATTAAAGTTTTTCAATAAAGCCAAAAGTGTCCAAGCGTGAAAACGTGCATTTGTTTACATGTGCGCGCTGTGTCTTTTCAAGGAAGAAGAAGAAACTGAGGGTGGGGTCAGGGGCGGTCCTGGCCTGTTTGTTTCACATATGTGTGTGATGAAATTTAGAAAACACATCAGTGCAAATTATAATTATATATCATAATGTCTTCAGTTTGTGTGTTTGCTGTAGGGCTGTCAACGTTAACGCGATTAAAAGTTTTAACACGATCAACCCATGTGGAGCGCATAATGGACCAACTTTGAACAAAATGCGCGAAATGCGTTGACAGAGAAATTCCAGGGATCTTGAGTCATTCTGCGCGCCAGACAGATTCATTGCATTAAATGTTTTAATCGTGGTGACAGCATTAAGGCTGACAGCCCTAGTTTGTTGGTTTGTTGTTGTTTTTTTTTCTTTTCTTTTATTGCGAGTTGGTTATTAGATGCTGCTCCAGCCAGCGAGTGAATCCCCCGCCGCCCCGCCCTCTCCAACCTGTGCAGCAAGCAGCAGGCGCGCCTCGCAAATGGAGGGCGCCCTTACTCCCAGCAAATGAGCGATAGAAAACCGATCGGTGCCTATGCCGTCCCCAATATGTGCTAGCATGATGTCGGGCCAGCATGGGTGCGAGCAACTTTTTTTTTGCCAATGCCATGATACCGCCCCCATCACGATGCCGCCCTGGGCAACCGCCCATATCAAAAACCGTTACTGGGTGGGGTCATAAACACATACACAATAACAAAGGGGCTAATAGCAGTATTCATGCTCAGCTTTAAGTGGATCTTCTCTGGCTGTGACCTTGATGTGAGAATGCACAGCATTTCTGTGTCATCTCTTACCCTCCTCCACACTGACACACTGTCTCACATTTTATTGGCTCCAAACTAAGAACCTAAAAATGTCTGAAAAGAAAAGGTTTGCCCTGAAACTCAAACATCAGTTTACAGTAGTGTCAAACATGAGACCAGAACCAGCCTACCACACGGTCCATTTCAGTCCACTTGAAGTGAGGGAGAGAAAATGAATTATTGTTATCTATAACTTCTATATATAGATGTAAAATACTCCTGTTTATGTATAGAAACTCTACACGGGAAGGTTGTTGTAAATTGTAATGTAGGCATATTCTTAAAACTGCTCTCAATTTCCCTAAATCAGGCTTTATTTTAAATCAGTTAATTTATAAAATAAGAAAAAAAGCAGTTGGTTTTTTTTCTAGAGGGATTTTTTTATTGAGATTTGTGGTTTCAGCATTTTCTTAAATATCAGCTACTATTTCAGTGGTCACCTGAAACTAGTCTGTTTCTTAACAGTCCCATATTTTTATTCTTAGACTCCACTAGAGCAACGTTTAGTGATCCATTACACCAGGACATATTAACATCTTATTCTAAACTTTTAGAAAACAGAGCACTGACACTAACAGTTCAGAGTTTCAGGAACAAATGCTTTCCATTCACACTCAGGACTTCAATTATTATTAAAAGAAGCATGGCTCTGGAGGATGATAGTGTTTAACATCTGTTGAACATCTGTTTAATGCTGGATTGCGCTACTGTGTTCATCCTGGATCAGAAGGAGAGGCTGATTTCCAGATATGAAAATTCCAACAGATGCAGTTTATTTTATATTCAGTGTGATGGTACGTGAGGGTTGGGTATTGTGTGGTTTCTGCAAACAGGAACAAACTAAATTACAAAATAAATAAGGATCTTCACTGGCTTCAAACACCCACACTACTGTGCTATTTTAAGTTACATCAATGCAATTTAGCTGAACACAAATTCAATAAATATATTCTAAACAATTAATAAATGTGCCACAAGAGGGCACTCAGACACAACAAGTCAACATATCTCTAAGCAGTCGGTCAGCAGTCAAACCTCCATTTAGCTCCCCTAGTGTGCTTGATAATGACTGAGCTAAGCTCCTGTGATTGATTTGAAAGTTTCCCATTTTTCCACTGTGGCTGTAGCTCAGGAGGTAGAGCAGGCTAACTACTGGTTCTGGCTCCCCAGTCTGCATGTCAAACATCCTTGATACCAAGATACCAGTTATGTTTAATTTCAGTGTCGCTGAAGCTTCTTTTGTTTGAAGGTTGAATATAAACAGTCTGCCTGCTGATGATCTCCTGTGATGAAAGATGTGGTGAAATATCAAAGATGTTTTTTTTACTGGTTGTACTAATCACAGAACGAAAGATACAAGGTGACAATTTACAGAGTGAAGCAACTGTAACCCGACTTCCTCAGAAAACACTGAATTACATGTGTGTGACGTCAGCAAACTTTAGAAACTTTATGCAGATTTCTTAATGACGTTTCTTTTTTATTTTGTTTTCTTGGTTTGTGTAACCATGTCAGTGTTTTACTTGCTGACATGAGAACTACTTCAACAAATTTCCACCATAAATTCTGTCACATTTTCCAAAAAAAGAAAAAATTTGACTCTCCAGTCAGAGTTGCTGAGTTCAGGTAAACTGTAGTTATGCCAAATACCTGATTCATGGTTTTAAAGTATTCTGATCAGTTATTAACCTGTGCATCTCTGTGTCACAGCATGTCTCTCTCCCCTCACCCCCAGCAGGTCGCAGCAGATTAAATCAACAGGAAGAGGTTTTCTTTTTTCTTTTCACTGTTGCCAGGTGCTTGTTCATTGCTTGATTGTTTCTCTGTTATTGTAGTGTCTTTAATTTACAGTATAAAGCACCTTCATACTCCAATAGATGCATCAGAGAGCAAGTGGAAGTTAGTATCTTGCCCAAGGATATTTAGCATGCAGACTAGGGGGAACAAGCCAGGGATTGAACCACCAACCTTCTGAGCTACAGCCACCTCCTGTGTCAAACTAGGACATGATGCAGTTTCCAGGGCATCACCAGGGATGTTTCTACATTTAACAGCTGATCCTGGTATCAGCTGTAGGTGACAACAGATAGAGTGATATGACCCTTTGAATATTACCCATAATGCACAACATCAGGGTGCCAATTCTTGTTTCTATAGGGACCGTGTTTATCTCCTTAACAACATAATGTTAGCTGCTGTTAACAGTTTGCCTGTTTCACTTTGCACAAGCAAAGACGACATTCAGCTTCATTTACAGCTGTCAGCAACTCTAAAAGATTCTCAAAGGGGTTCAGGTGAAGCACACACAGCAGAGATGCAGTGTATATGTAAATAATTGATGTACATTGAGATGTAACAAGAAATCATCCTGAGGGGCTCTTTATTGCATTGTAAAGAAAGTAACATTTCAGGCCATTTCCTCACTCTCATCACTAGGATTGGCTATGAACTGCTCCTTTCTTCTTTTAAATCTCAAAAATGCCATAAACCCAATGACGGTAGTGACGAGAACAATAACAACAACAACAATCTGAATATTCAGAGTTTCTGCTTTTCTATCATACATGTTTCCGTCTGTAGCTCCTTTTTCCTTCAGCTGCTGCTCCAACATGGTTTTATCTATTTCACCTGCAGAGAAAACATCAGCTGTCAGAGCAGAAACTGAAACTCCAACACAGCAGGGAACCAACAGGTGAAACTATCAGAAGCAAAAAAACTTGTTTAACATCAACTTAGGGAAATATTTCTACTACAGTCTACATTTAAAATTACACTTTTTAGGACAGAAAATATGTTTTGCAGTTGATCATCCACAGAGTTTGCAGCATGCTATGACTTCACCCATCACATGGTCATCCACCCGATATGTCACAACTTCAGAAAATTATAACTGACCCCCCAAAAATGGGACGTAATGCAGTTTCCAGGGCATGTAGACAAACTCACCTGTGACTGTGAGGTTGATGAAGTGACTGATCTCAGTGTGAGCTCTTTTACTTCTCACAGACTTCCTCACTGCTACGTGACACCCATAAATCCCAGTGTCATTAAACATGACGTTGTTCAGCATCAGAGAAACGTCTCCATCCTTCATCTCCGGGTCCCTCAGCTTCACTCGGCCATGAAAAGATGGATGTTGGTAGTTTTCATAGAAGCGTTTGTTCCTGTAGAAGTAGACGTAGCCATCTGTGTTCAGGTCAGCTCTGCTCCACTTCAGCACTGAGATTATTTCATCTGTGGTAATCTGACACTGGAGAGTGACGTCATCTCCAAGCTTCACCTGCACATCCTGCTGCAGAGCTGAAGATGAGAAAAGAATCAGTAATGGTCTGTTATTTTAATTCATGAAGCTGCTGTTAAACATGACCATTGTTTTTTTTAACACACTGCAGTCAATAAAAAAAACAAAACAAAAAAAAAAAAACACTGAAAAACTTGTTTCCATGCATCTCAGATGAGCAAACAGGTTTCCTTTAATACACATACATTTATTTTAAATGTCTATAAGTGCACACTGAGGCATCTTGAAGATGATAGTTGTGTTTTATGTGTTTATGTTATTGTATTTATTCATTTATATTTAGCACTAATGAAAAACAAAAAAGTAAATTTTCAACCTCTGTGGCAGAAAAAACAATTAAATCCTGAAGCACTACAAATGCAGTGCCTCTAATGTCCTCTTGAGGCTCTAAAAGTGGCTCTGTTTGCATTAATTATTATCTTAAAATGTCAAAATAAGCATATTTACAGCAAAAACTGTTTGGGTCTTTATACCTAAATTCTCCCTTTCTAACAACTCCATATAGATCTTGGGGAGGCTTAAATTGAGGAAACAGACCTAACAGAGGTGGTTGTTCCTGCTAGCTGCCTGCCATCTGTGTTAATCATGATACAATTATCTAAATTTGTTCGGGAGATATCATGTTCAGGGTGAGATAAATCCTCTGACCACAGGTTCCAGCTCAGTGTGAGTCTGTAAGAGTATCCTTCACCAGCTTTTCCAGTTGGATTTAAAGCACTCCTGAATGATATTACTCAAGATAATTAAGCAGTGTTATCATTAAAACACTTCCATTCGCTTCCGCTTATCCTTCTTCAGGGTCGCGGGGGGCGCTGGAGCCTATCCCAGCAAGGCGAGAGGCAGGTTAATCCCTGGACAGGTCTCCAGTCTGTTGCAGGGCTAACACACAGACAGAGACAACCATTCGCACTTACATTCACTCCCACATTCACACCTACAGACAATTTAGAGTTTTCCAGTAACCTAACCCCACTAACTGCATGTCTTTGGACTGTGGGCGGAAGCCGGGGAGAACCCACGCAAACTCCACACAGAAAGACCCCGGCCTGATGGTGGAATTAAACTCAGGACCTTCTTGCTGTGCGGCAACAGTGCTAACCACCAGCAACTTTTCACTGATATTATTTTGCCCTCTGACACCAAGCATGAGCAGCTGTGATCACAAATGTCTTGTAAGGCTGTCAGATGGTTTTCACCTGAACACACATCTGTGATGATGTGTTTGATGTCCAGTCGCTGGTCCCTCTTTGCTTTAAACTACCTCCTGCACAAAAGACAGTGACTGATGTCAGACTGATGTTAATGATTTTCATTTCACACATAGTTGCTGATATCCTGAGCTGAACTGACAGCAGCATTAACAGTTTAAACCTTTGAGGTAAATGCTTTTTATTCTTCTGTGAGATATTTTTCATTTCCAGGTAGTCTCTTAACACGTTTAGACACAGGGATCACATTTTAGACATGAGCACAACTAATAATGGTAATATGATAGTTAAGAAAAACATGTTTTCTTATATTAGAGTAAGATTTTTAATTATTTCCATCACCACAACTGTGAAAATCCCACGTGTTATCGTGAATCACTCTCACATCAACTTATCGTTGCATAGTAAAATCCCCTACCTATCAATACCAGTGGGTATTAGAGTCATAGTACAGATGAGATTTCCTCAGAAACTCTAAAAAACTCCCCATCTTAACGGGCCTGTTTAGCACTTCCTGCTTGAGCTTTCACTTCATTTTGTGATTGAAAAAATCACAGTTATGGTTGAAATACACAGTTGACCATGTTAAACACACTTTAAAGGGCAAACGTCTCATACTTGATACATTCCTCTTGACATCTCCTGGGGCTCTATAAGCAACAATAAGCCTGCCTTCATGATGTTGATTTCAGACGCTGACAGGCTGCTACTGAACTCTGTCAGAGTGTTGTGCATGGTGAAAATTTGCAGTAAACAAGTGTCAGAAGTGTCAAATGTGATAACAACACATCTTGCCTAAGCATCGGCTCGTGTGAAATGGATACAGACAAATGGGTTATTATAGCTTGCTATGCATTTTTACCAGGGCCGTATCTAGAGGGGGGCATGGACTGCCACTGCTAAACTATTCCTATTTATTGTGGTTTAACGTGTCAAGGTAACCATTCTTTTAACAACACCATTAAATGTATTTTTTACTCGTAAAACTGCTTTCAACATCTCAACTATCTGAACATCTGAGTAAACACGATCCCAGCAGACCTCTGTACCTGTCCAAATAAACTATAATTAAAAGAGTAACATGGGCCACAGCCTCCCTGCAACCCTGGTGAAGATTAGAGGATGGATGGAGTAGAAGTTGTTATAAATCCATTAAAATTTATGTTAACCAGACACTTGACTTTGTTGAACACTGAAAAAAAAAAAAACTCTTTTAAGGAACTTAAAATAATCATGGAAAATATTTCCACATTAATAAATGCTTTTCTATTGGCATTTTTTGTTGGACTAAAGTAATTTGCATTAAATTAAGTAGGACTCAACAGTAATATATAAGTTGATTCATTGCATAATGCTAAAAATAAAGCAATTTAAATCCATGGAAATTCTTTGATGATTTTTTATGTTCATTCAAAGAGTTATTTTTGGTGCAGTTTCATTGTTAAAGACTTGAGTGTAATGAACGCATTGCCTTAATCAAGATCAATGAAAAGTGGCAGGGAAAATACATTTAGTCATGTTTTGAACAATTTAAGTTCAAGTTTTTGTTTTTCCAAAGAACAAGGAAAAATAAACTTAGTTACTGTCTGTGAAGGTTCTCAGTCATCCAGGTCATCGTAGTCTAAGGAGCTTGGAAAGAAAACCGTCTGGACTTCTTTGAGTTGCTTGAAGACGTTTCACCTCTCATCCAAGAAGAACTGAAGAAGCTTCTCGGATGAGAGGTGAAATGTCTTCAAGCAACTTAAAGAAGTCCAGATGCTTTTCTTTCCAAGCTCCTTAGAAAACTTAGTTACTCTTAATAGATTAGCTTTGAAGTTTGACACGAATTAAAATATAAACATGCTAAGTTTCACTCACCTATAGATGAAACAATTAGAGATAAATACAGGAAGATTATTAAAGAAGTCATCTAAAGTATGATAGGTGGTCGGAGACGGCGGAGCAGCTGCACACTGAGCAGAACAGGAGGAAGACTAAAGCAACTGAAAGCGAAGAAGTCACAGGGTTTCAAAGAAGTTATTCAAAACGACAGAACAATCATACCTCTATTTACATACAAGGCGATAGAATACGCACTTCCTTTCGTTGATGTCTTTAATATAAAGTATCACTGATGATGCATTCACAAGAACTCAGGCTGCTTCACAATATTGATTAGCTTGAAACGCAGCTGTTTATCTAGTTCTTAGTAAAGCTTGTTAGCTCAAAACCTTACAAAAACATGTTTTTTTCAAGTCATTTTTTACAACATTTAGTAAAATATTTGTAACTTTTCATATTTAAAACACAATTTTAAATGTTAAATCTAAATGTTAAATCTAAATATTATATTTGAATCTAAATGTTAAATCTAAATGTTACATGAAACTAAATATTTAGCTAACATGCAAATTTATTGTACGGATCAACGGAAATACCAAAATAAAAGCTTTACGAAAACTTCCAGTGCAAAAGGGTGCCAGTAGTGGTCAGATTGTGTCAGCTCTCCCCTGATGGCCAACAAAACAGATCTTCCGATGTTTTCAGCTAAATCGCTGGACATGCTCGTAGGCAAGAAGTGAAGCCGCTTATGGTGTTGAGAAGTGACCATCAGGGGATGGATTTAACATTTAACATTTAGATTCAAATATAATATTTAAATTGATCATTTAACATTTAGATTTACATTTAGATTTATCTTTGAATTTAATATTTAGATTTAACATTTAAAATTGTGTTTTAAATATGAAAAGTTACAAATATTTTACTGAATGTTGTAAAAAATGACTAACACCCTCCACCCCCCCCATGTTTTTGTAAAGTTTTGAGCTAAATGTGGAAAAATGTTGCCGGTAATTTCAGCATCTTTCACATACATTTCATATATTTCAGTCCACTCTGTCCAAATAAAAATGTCAGGACTGCATACAAGTTTGAAATAAGAGTTTTATCAGACGTGCATTGATGGATGAATGTGTTCCCTTCAGGCTGGGTGTATGCTCGGATACATGCTGCCTCCTGTGGAGCGACAACAACAGGAACAAGATTTCGTGTTTTAAATGCTCTGACAGCAGCAGATGTCACAAAAAGCGAGATGGATAAATGCAGTCTTCAGTGTCGTAGCCAAATAGTACACCTTTCATTCATAATATTGTCAGTCCAAGCCCATTATGTATGATTTATTTTTTCTGGGTTGTGTGAAATCCCAAAAAAGACACAAAAAAACACAAAACCTGGGTGTAGGTCTATTAGTCTATTAGTTTATGTTGTGGGGTTGGGTGTTGATACTGGAGTGCAAAATTACTGATGGAAGATGGACAAGAAACAGTCAAAGCCATCAGGTCCTTTGATGAATTATAATGGCTGTTTGTTATCCATTTGCATACTCTCTCTCTCACTATATAAAATATTTCAGTATGGTTCCTAAAACAGTTTTCACAATAACATATGTTAATGTGCAATCCTTAACCCTTTAAAGGGTTAATATATATATATATATATATATACATATATATATATTGTGTGTGTGTGTGTGTGTGTGTGTGTGTGTTGGGGGCTAGGGGGCGGCAGAGGGAGTGTTCGCCCAGGGCACCAAACAGGCCAGGACCGCCCCTGCCTCTCAGTGTGTTTCAGGCTGTCTCGCTCCCAGTGTGCGCGCAGTTTCAGAGCGCACAGCGTGCTATACTAAACAGCACAAAGGTTTCTCATTAATGCCCAGCACTGCTCTCACATCTCATTTGCACCACTAGTGCAGCATTTTCCTATATTTAAAAGCTTTAATTTGTAGCGCTCTGTCAGCTGTTCTCTGATTCTTTCTCTGAGTGAAGTGGGAGACGCTCAAACGGTCGGTCGTTCAAATAAAACTGACTGCAGTGCATAAAAAAGAGAAATGGCGTTAATAAAAAAAAGTCAAAAAATTTGTTAAGTCTCATTTGCACCACTAGCGCACCATTTATCCTTGTATATTTAAAAGCTTTACTTTATATAAAGTGAAGTGGGAGACGCTCCAACGGTCTGCTACACGCAAGAAAAAAACAGAAAACGGCTTGTTTTTATGTGAGCCCGCACAGCGAGAAGCACAAAGTCTGCACACAAGGTTTTAAACCTCCTCACATCGTCTCTGACTGAACTTTGAGTTTTTTGGAGTCAGCAAACAAAAAAAAGAAAATATATATTTAACCCGCTCCGGATTACTCCACAGTCTGAGCGGAAATTATGGTTTCCTTAGCTGTTTATCTGCAGTGAGAGCTTGAAGGTCACGTGGTCCAATTACAAGCAAGTTTACAAATCTAATAAATATGAACAAACCTTTCGTGTCAGTTCAAACTCACCTGCAGACACAGACTGTAAGTCCAGCAGAGACGCTCCAATGTCCCAGCAGCCGTTTCCTCCACATTGTTCTGATGATCCGACTCTTCAGTGTGCTAAATATCCAAAGGATGGTGACATTTGCCGAGAACAGAACATCCCAGTTTAATCCTGACGAGGAGATTCAAGAAGAGTTTTTAAAACAAGCTGAAAGTGTCCGAGTGTGAAAACGGGTGCGTTTGTTTTCAAGTGCGCGCTCCAGTGTCTTAAAGGAAGAAGAACAAACTGAGGGTGGGGTTATAAACACGTGCGCAATAACAAAGGGGCTAATAACAGGGTTCGTGCTCAGCTTTAAGTGGATCTTCTCTGACAGATTTAAGGAGATTTCTTAATGAGAACTACTTCAACAAATTTCCATCATAAATTCTGTCACATTTTCAAAAAAAAAAGAAAAAGAAATAATTAGACTCTCCAATCAGGAGTTGCTGAGTTCAGGTAAACTTTAGTTATTCCAAATATCTGATTCACTGTTTGAAAGTTTTCTGATCAGTTATTAACCTCTGCATCTCTGTGTCACAGCATGTCTCTCTACCCTCATCCCCAGCAGGTCACGGCAGATTAAATCAACAGGAAGAGGTTAACTTTCTGCAGAAGGTTTTTTTCTTTTCACTGTTGCCAGGTGCTTGTTCACAGCTTGATTTTTTGTGTTTTCTCTGTTATTGTAGCGTCTTTACCTGACAGTATAAATTACTTTGAAGTGAAAACTTTAGTCAAATGTGATTATATAAATAAAACTGGGTTGAATGTGGACAGAGTGATGTTTCTCCATTTAACAGCTGATCCTGGTTTCAGTTGTTGGTGATAACAGACAGAGTGACATGACCCTTTGAATAATACCCAGAATGCACCACATCAGGATGCCAATTCTTGTTTCTATAGGGACCATGTTTATCTCTTTAAAAACATAACTGTTAGCTACTGTTAACCCGCTATGTCAAAACTGCAGAAAATTTTAATAGAGATTGAAAATGTGACGTCATTCAGGGGTAAAACCGCAAAGGATTCTGGGAACTCGTGGCAAGAGGTACTAGCGCACGCAGGCTTTCAATTGAAATCAGTCACACAGCGATAAAAAGAAACACAAAAATTGGCAAGAAGCTGTTGTATTATTAACTGCAATAGCTGGTCGCATGACAGCCACGGGAAGCCGACGGGTAAAGAGATCGGTTGTTATCGGATTACGTCGTTGAAGAAAAATTGTTCGAGCCATGTTTCCGAAGTAACAAAGCCGACGGATGGCCTGGATTGCAGCCATTCAAAGACCAAATATAACGTCTCAGAACACTCCAGCTCACATGTTAGTCTGCTCCAAGCATTTCCACACAGGTCAGTGTTTTGTAGTAGTTAATACGTCATTTTTCATAACATAATTGGTGATATAGGTTACAAGCAAGTCGTTTTTTTGTATCACTAATTTCCCAGTGCGATTACAGCATACAATATTATTGTCACTGCTACATTTCCGTAATGCGTACCAGAAATTATTTCCACTACTAATTAATTACCGTTGAGCTCAAAGGTCCTATTAATAAACGGTTAACAAATGTGTATTTATGAAGACGATTTGTGAGGTAAACTTACCTTTGTTCGTACGATGGTCTTTCGTTCTACACGGTGCATTTCAAGGTCCTGTACCCATCTGTCGGTAAACTGTACCTGGGCTTGTTGCAGTGACCTGAAAACTTCATGAGTGTATGCACTCACTCCAAGAACCGTATAATTATAAATATGACCGTGGTGAAAGTTGGGCAGCACGCTAACGTCTTTTGTCCACTCTGTGTGCTCATAAGGGTCTAGACCTTTCACTTTTTTCCTCGTATCTTTTCTTTGACTTTTCATCAAGTCTGTCTTTCTACGGACCGGCATTGTTCTCCTTCATTTTGTACATAACTTTTTTGGGGGGCAAAGAAAAAACAAGAAGGTATTGGAACCGGAGAATGAACGTTTTGCGGTGCTGCAAATACTTGCGTTTGATGCATTGCTTTGATTGTTTTGCCACGAGTACCCGGCATGCAATGCGCGAAAGTCACGTGGTCTGTCAATCTCTATTGACACAAAAAACTGGGACGTGATGCAGTTTCCAGGGTGTGTAGACAAACTCACCTGTGACTGTGAGGTCAATGAAGTGACTTATCTCAGTGTGAACTCTTTTACTTCTCCCGGAGTTCCTCACAGCTACGTGATGCTTATACATCTCAGCGTCATTAAATACGACATTCTTCAGGATCAGAGAAACGTCTCCATCCTTCATCTCTGGGTCCCTCAGCTTCACTCGGCCATGAAAAGATGGATGTTGGTAGTTTTCATAGGAGCGTTTGTTCCTGTAGAAGTAGACGCAGCCGTCTGTGTTCAGGTCAGCTCTGCTCCACTTCAGCACTGAGATTATGTCATCATTGGTAATCTGACACTGAAGAGTGACGTCAGCTCCAAGCTTCACGTGAACATCCTGCTGAAGTCCTGAAGACAAGAAAAGAAGCAGTAATCATCAGTTTATTTTCATTCCTCTGGTACTTTAATTCATGAAGCTGCTGTTAAACAGGACCTTTGACATTTAACACAGTCTAGAAAACAAAGTAAACAAACCTTTACATTTACATTTTTAGTGAGAGAAGTTAACCAACTGTTTGTAAAACGCTTGCAGTTTTTCGAACAAGTTTCTGTGAAACAACATGAACAATTACGTAAACTGCACAACTCAGCAGGTTGTGGAACCTTTCTCAGCAGTGACTTGAAATTGCTGTTTTCTGTGAGACTTCATCAGTATCTCACATCGCTGTGCAGGAATTTTGTCCCTCTCTTTTTTACAATGGTACTTCAGTTTAAAACGAATTAAAAGTTTAAATTTTCACATTTCTAACAGCTTTATGCGAAAGGGAAATTTGAAAAAAAAAGCATTAAATTGGGAACATAGCTAATTAACAGTTGTCATAAGATAGCTAATAATAATAATAATAATGCATTGGATTTATATAGCGCTTTTCAAGGCACCCAAAGCGCTTTACAATGACATTATTCATTCACACTCACATTCACACACTGGTGGAGGCAAGCTACGGTTGTAGCCACAGCTGCCCTGGGGCAGACTGACAGAAGCGAGGCTGCCATATCGCGCCATCGGCCCCTCTGGCCAACACCAGTAGGCGGTAGGGTAAAGTGTCTTGCCCAAGGACACAACGACCAGGACAGAGAGGCCGGGGATCGAACCGGCGACACAAACAGAACCGGAGCGTCCAAGCAGCCGCGGCAACATTACATAGCCCTGACCACGTCCATCCTCCTGCCATTCCTCAGTCCATCCGAACTGTTGTGTTTGATCGTAACACTTATTTCTCTTGTTTAAAGAATTTCTGCTGTTCAAGAATTTGATCCATGGACCTTCTTTGTGCTGTTGGAGCTTTTTGGAGCATTTTTAATGTAGTTATTTGATAATTACTATTATTGCTGCTGTTAATACTCAGACGAGACTATCCAAACAGTCTGGTCCTCATCTCTGCAGGCAGCATTGAAAGTGAAAATGTTCTTCAGCCTGTCTGTGTTCACAGCATGATTCAGATGAACTAGGATTCAAATTTATTGGTTCTTAGTTGTGGTCAGTTCAATAAGCTGAGACAGATTCTTATTTCTACTAAAGGAGTCAGAACATAAAACTGAAAAACAGTTTGTTTTTTTATTTATTTAAAAAAGAGATTTAACATGTTTTTAAACCACTGTACTTAAACTAATTTAAGGAAAAATCTAAAAACACAATAACACAACAAATCAAGTAAAAAGTTAATTTGATTTTTTTAACCTTGTGTAGTTATATTCAGGTAATATTTTGAATTAGTTTGCTCACAACAACTGAAACATATGACATTTATATTAGCAATGCTTATTGCCACGTTTGTGGAGGTGCAGCCATCCTGTCCTGATACGATATTTTATTTTTTTATGACTATGTTTTAAAATGTTTGTATGTGAAAAAAATATGGGAGAATTTTATTCACAGTTACAGATTTTTCATATAGGTACTGTTCCAAGACACAGTATGGTGGAAGCAAAAGACATTTATTTGCCCACATATCTCAAAGGTCATGACAGTCCCTGCATGTCAAGCCTTCATACAGCACAAAAAATACTTTCCTGTCTAATGACAAGTGGCAGCATTAAATACTCTGAGCTGTTAAGGACTAAACCATTATTTTACTGTCAGGTGAGTTCTAACCTTCTCCTACAGTCTACAATACACTATTTTATTAAATAAATATAAACATACATTTTCCCATTTCCAATTTTCAATTTCCTAAGTTTTCCTTAATAGTAGACTTATTTGCTCCCAGTAACAATTCTTTCCTTCTCGAAGACAACCATCACATTTCTTGATGAGGAGCTTCTGTGCAGGACCTGGAACAAAAGGCTACCTGCTAATTAAAATACTCAATAAATATTAAATAAGTAAACCTCTGTGTGCAAATGTTATTCATGTGCAAATCTACGCTTGACGTGAAATGCTAAATAAAGTGATAGTTAAAGTGCTTTTAATAAAGTGCAAAGATGCTCCTAAAGTGCTGTACAAGTCATAATACAAATAACACTAGTAAAGGAGCTCTCTGCCTTACAGGCATAGTCATTCACATTGTATTTTCCGTCTTTTTATTTAAATTTCACCATGTCTTCATAAAATAACAGGGATTGTTTTGTAAAATAGGACAAATACTGTTAAATTGCAGATTTTTCTGTTTGTTTAATAGAACCACATTTCCACACAACAACTTGCACTATTATATGCACACTGCAACTCAGGAGGAATGTGTGAAAGACTTCAAGTTTAAAGTGACCACCACAACTCAGGCCCACCATGCAGCATATGAGCATCAGTGCAAGGAAACTGCAATTACTTCCTCGAAGTGTATACTGACCAAAACTAAGTTTCTAAAAAAGATTAAAGAGCATATTTGATTCACATCTTCCAAAGTACAATAAGTATGACTCACTATACAAGACCTACTCAAACCAGTCTGAACAGCATGAGAGGAAGTAAACCTCCTCTACTGTGCTTGTTCTGATAACCTCACTCAGTGTAGGTGTGTCTGCTTTACAGCAAGAACAGGTGATGATCTATGAGGTGTTACGGCCCGGCTCAAAAGCCGCAACATAACTAAGGAGACGAACACAAACAAGCCCACCCTAAGGGGAGTCAGTTAAAAAAAAAAAAAAGGTTTATTACAAATTTAAACAGAAAACCGACAGGGCTGTGTTCAACATGCAACTGGGCAACCAATTAACTCATTAGGCAAACACTGGTGAGTAAAACAAATGACAACTCTAAACAGGCTAAGCTCAACCATATACAGGGGTAAGCCGCAAAGTTCAAGCTGTACAAGCTCTCCAAAGCAGCTGCCCTGAGTGAAGGATTTCCAGTCTTTCGCAGCGGCAGGTGAGCACGATCAGCCACTGATTGCTTCACGGAGTGCCACAGGATCCCCAGGCAGCCAATCACCTATGTGGGTTGACACAGTGCCATCTGCATGCACAGGGGCTGGCACAAGTCTCCCGCTAGCCAATCGTCAGAGAGTCCTGGCACTCTTGGGCTGTGTCCCAATTCAGGGTCTGCACGCTTGAAGTACGCACACTACGCGTACTACGTACGGTGCGTACTACAAGTACGGGAAGTGCGGAAGTGAGAGGCTTGTGAAATGGGACGGTCTAGTCTTCGTCGCGCTGTTCAGGTTGCCTAGCAACCATGATACTAACCGCGAGAAACGTTTCATACAGCTTTGTGTGACAGAATGAAGGAGAAAAAATGTTTTGTTGGTCCTTCATTTTTGTCATGACATCACTTTGATTAGTTGAGACCACAGGACTGTAAAACATGATAGTTGGGCTTCATTTCTGTACTGAACAGTCATTTAAGATTAGTTAGTAAATGATAATTAGCTAATGTTGTTCATGAGACTAAAGTCATCTCACTGTGGTAATGTTAATATAATATGGACAATATTATATGTATTGTCAGATGATATATATATATATATATATATATATATATATATATATATATATATATATATATATATATATACATATATATATGAGCTTGAACTCTGGGTCAAAGATGCAAGTTGCAGTTATTTATATTTCCTATCACCTTAAATCTTCACTCAAAGACAAGTATCTGTGACAGTGTATATACAGATGTATTATATATAAGAGACAAACATTGTTCTTTCAATATGTTGGCATTACTAAATTTGGCTCAATGCTTACATATCTGTGTAAAAAGAAAATGTACGAGCTGTGATAACTGTTTCTGATAGAATGAAGATCAGACTGATATATGAAATATTCCTTTATTGGGTGAGAAAATCAGACCATGTCATAACTGCTTTAAGTCATACAGAATAGATATCAGAGCCTTAAACAGGCTGACTTCTGCTAAATGGGTCAAACTGGGCAGAAAGTAAACAAACACATAACATCCTTATAGAATATGATGTAACACTATAGATCAACTTAGCTCAGAATATATAAAGCATATAAACAATTACAGCAATATGATGCAACAAACACAGCAGTGCTACTAATCCAAAATACTCAAAGCTTCATAGAACTGAAACAAACATTTATTTTTGCTCCATTCTGCTGCTGATACATACTTTAGGTTTCTGAATATTAAACTTGTTGCTGCCTTTCATAGTGTGTAACTTGAAGGCCCTGAGTGCTTTCTCCCACACTGAAAACACTGGGATGATAACATTATTTGAACATTACCTAATAAGACTGATTCAGGACAGACAATTAGTGATGTTAAACTTTCCTAGCAGTCCTTCACAAACAGGGAACAGTCTGTCTATTCTCTCCATCTGTCAGCTGCTGCTGGCTCTTCCTCCTCCTCTTCCTCACACACTGCTGAGTTTGTCCTGGTGGATCATCAGGGGTGCAAAGCCTCACAGATGATGTGCAGCAGTGGGTCCCTCAGTCTGTCCTCACTCTGGACACTTGCAGTCGTCACACATGGAAATCAAATGTGTGATAAGCTGCAGGATTCAAACACAAGTGTAACTTATAAATACATGTTCATACTTTTATTCCACAATCAGAGAGAAAGAAACAGAGAGAGAGTGCAGGACAGACAGACAGGTGACAGTCTCAGGTGTACACACTGCTACAAAACAGCACAAGAGAAGGAGGATTTAGTGTTTGTGTTATTACGAGTGCTAAACAAGAAGAGTTCCCAGATGGTCCAGTGGACACATGTGTGACTCCTGTGATTAAAGCATCTTTCTTTCAGCTTAACGAGTGAACCGTCAGCTCGTTCAAACACACGTTAAAGTCCGTTTGGCTCGACACCACCGAACAGAGGCAGCAATATAACATAGCTAACATTAACAGTGCAGTGAATCCTGCTTGTGCCGTCATATTCAGGACTGCAAACCGAGCAGCATCACTGACTTTCAGCTTGTTGTGTTTGTGGATATATGACTGACTTTAATTATCCATAAAATCATCACATTCTCTGTAAGATTAAGGTCAGCTATATATATATTTAGACATAGAGGCTTTAAAACCAAGTTACCGCTGAAAGTACAAACATCACTAATGTCACATAACTTTGCCGACATGTGGCCAACAGTAATGTTTTAATGTTCTTAAACATTCGCACATAAATAAGTGACATCATATTCAGTACTTACTTCTGACAGTTCACCCTTCGGCCGCTCCCTTCTGCCGTATTTTGCGGCAAAATTATCCACACCCACCGCCGCGCTATGGATTGTGGGATATATGGGGCCACGAAGCGTGCACCGGACCACGCTTGATATTTGGGGAAATCGACGGCGCATTTGGAGTATGCATTTGAAGTGCACTTTGAATTGGGACAGCCGTCGTCGCGTGGCGGTGACGTAATCGCACTTGAAATGCGTACTTCAAACGTGCAGACCCTGAATTGGGACACAGCCTTGGACTCTCTCCGAGGCCCAGGGCAGTAACATGAGGTCACTCAGACAGGAAATTCAGATAAAAGGATGGAAGACGGGGCCAGTTTTCCTATAAAGCTTAGAGATTATGATACAGTGTGAATAACATATTCCACATTGAAAAAACAAACAAACAAACAACAACAACAAAAAAAACAAAAAAAAAACAGAACAGATAAGACTCATCATGAAATCAAGAACTGTAACCAATATTTGTTTTCCACATTTCTTTACAGGGGTCTTGACTGTGTTTTGGCCACATTTACAGTGCAGTAGATAAGCAAAGGAAATTAAATGGATACAAAAGCCAAAACATGTGTGTTTGTTGACATTTCATGAGTTCTTCATGTTTCTTGCCATTGAGGGTTTGGTTTTTGGGTTTTTGTTGTTGTTTGTATAGTTTTTTTTGTTTGTTTTAATCCAATTAGCCACTGGACCATTCCAAGTTGAACACCAGCTCGTGCTTAAGGAATATATGTGCCAGTATTGTTTTGGTGCCTTTGTGCTTTGTTAATAAGCTGCTTTGTTTCAGATGTGTTCATCAGGATGGGGGGTGGAGGAGTTATTCTGTTGCTTCTTACAAATCACAATTGTAGCTATCACAGCAATAATAGACAGAACTGTTATCAGTCCAAAATGTCCTCTACTGAGTTCTTCCTCTTTCCCTCCATCCCTTGTGCATCCTTCTGGTAGACCTGCAGATGAAAGTGAGGTATTAGCTGTCATACAGGGTGATGGTCCATACAAATAAAACCTGATGTTTCTCTCATAGCCTTTGATCACACAATCTACTGACTCACCTGGAGGAACAACACTCAGGTATATGGTGCTGATGGGCTGTACAGCTCTCCTTTTATCGTTTGTCTCTCCTGAAGACGCGACACTCATGTTCCAGTGTCGTTAATCATCACATCCCTCAGAATCAAAGACACGTCTCCATCCTTCATCTGTCTGTCCTGCAGATCCACCCGGTTCTTAAAAGATGAATGCTGGTCATCTGGAACAAACAGCTCATCTCTGTACAAAAGGACATATTTTTCCTTCAGGTCAGCTCTGCTCCACTGCACAGCCAAGATCTGCTCATTATTAGTTGGAGCTCGACATGTCTGTCCAGTCTCAGTTGTGATGGTTTTCTGGTCTGAAAGAAGAAAACATGCAGAGCAGAGAGGCTAAAGGTTAAAAGAAACCATAAATGCAAATCAGAGTGAGGCACTAGAGTGCATAAAACATCTGGTACACTAAATATAACACCAGTTTTTGGGTTAGGGTTTTTTTAATAATTTGAAATAAATATCATTAAATATCAGCCTGTCATTGAAAAAAATAATAACTAACCAAGAAACATGACTAATGATCTACAGGTGAGAAGCTGATGAAATAAAAACAGTGACACAAAAAAGCCTGAAAATTCTTATTTACAAAAAATCAACCTGCTTCATGAAAATGAGTCTGTGAAGGCAGTGAGCCTTTAACTGTCATTTCAGGGTCATATATCATGTTGTCATTTTCCCATCACAACTGTGTGTGTTGCATTGCATTATATTCGTTAAATTTTTTACTGAATTTCACAAAGGAACCCACCCAAGGGATTAATAACGTTTTATCGAATCTAATTTATACCTACTTGATATAATTTGAAACTGACAAAAGAATATAGCTGGTGTTTTTCAACAACACGTTAAGCTGTTGACTGGTCAGATTCAAGATTTTAGTTTATTATTTATACCTTATTTATTTAAAATATAGTTTTACAATACATTTGTTTCGATCTGACAGAAAAAATTATATATATTTAAAGCTAAATTAACCCATCTTCATTGAGGAGTAAAAAGGGAGCTTTAAGCTTCACAGAAACTGATTCAGTTTGTGTCATTATATATATATATATTGATATCAACTGATATTAAAAAAAAGTAGAATAGAAATAATATAAAATTAGCAGGTTTTTTAGGGTGGTAAAACTAAAAAAATGTCAATGTTTACATAAGTTTTTTCCCCTTTTGGTTCCATAATTTGTCTCTTCTCGTCCTCCTCTCTACTCTCACTGATTCCGCTCTCGTGCGTCCTACTGGTCCCCCAAGGCCGTACAATGAGCCTCTGACAGAGGTGTGTTCACTGGCTCTGCAGCAGTGGAGGGATGATGCCAGGGAGGCTCAAGGCCAGGTGGAGGGGATTTCACTGATGAATGCTCCCCTTTTTCTGGAGTTTGCTTGTTCTGCATGGCCATGTTTAGTTGTTCTTTTAAAAAAAAAAAAAAATAAATAAATTTCCCATATTGTTTTATTTTTGCTTTTATTGCATCTTGCTGAGGACCAGAGAGGTAGTGTGTGTTCTCATCCCAAAGCGTAACATACCGACACTATGTGAAAAAGCGTAGGTATGTTATGCTTTTGGCCACCTAACAAACCTGTATGTTACATGTTTAAAAACATGAGAACCATTTGGAATGAATCCACACATGTACATTTATTTTGCTTTCATATGATGAATCGCTTAGGAAAACACTATTTAATACGATTAAGCTTCTGGTGAAGATTAGGATTAAGTTTAGGGTTTGGGCTGGAATGCACGGCTGGATCATATGTTACCGCCAGGAGCGTCATTCTGTTGGAATCCATCCACAATCAGGAGAATATCATAGGAACTTGGAAGGTTTCCTTTCGTGTTACTATCCGGTTGTTCAGTGATGACACAACGAATCCTACTTCCGGGCCTAAAGTAGTCTGCGTTTAATATGACTTTTGTGTTGTTAACATGTTTAATGTTTTGTATTTTCTTCTATTTAATCTCAAAAAGCTCCTAAAACAGTCAGTGATCACTGTTGACCTCCCTCGGCTTTTATTACCGCTAATCATTTATTTAAGCTCAGTTTTTAAAACCTTACATGTAACTACAGCACAGCCCATGCAGCAGTATATGAATGACTAACCTCGTATTGTGGATGGATTATCTCACTTGTTCTCCTGGCTGAAGTTTAGTCCTTTTACAGCATCCTGCCATGCGTTTAAATTTGTTCCTGACCACCGAGAACACTCACGTTAACTTTTATCGAGTGGAAAAAAAGTTAGCTTGTTTATGTTATGCTAACATAGCTGTGTCGCTAGCGGTCACGTAGCACATCATTATATACCAGCTAGCCCAAATTCAGTAACCCTACAAACGTCACTGCTGTTTAGTTTTCTGTCTTCATTTATGTTGGAAGTTATAGCAGAGCTGTACGTTTGAATTTGTTTCTAAACCCCTGCAGTCAGGACATGCTATATTGTATTTAGGTAGAAGCTAGCGAGCTAACTTCCTGCTAACTTCTAACGCCGTTAAATGTCATAAATTCCATTTTCATGGATGCCTGGATGTTAAACTCAATTGTTACACCTGGTAGAGCAGAACACTGATCATTTTATTAAAGATGAAAGACTTTAGACAGTTTTTCAACTCTCAGTAATGCCACAGTGATCGTTTGATATATGGACCTGCAGCGGAGTTTAGGCCCAGACACGGCCAGTGACGTCAGACTGAACAACCGGATTAGACACCTCGGGAGGTGACAAAACGTCGGTATGTTACGCGTTGGTAGACTACTGGAAAGCTGTCCAGAGTCGTTGAGGTGCTGACCAGGAAGCTCTGTTGCTGAGCTGCCAGGATGAAAAGCATCTAGTATTTGACACCCTGTAAAATTAAACCGTTGCAATAGAGTGGAATGCAGAGCCATTTAAACTGCGAAAATCTATTTAGTGCAATCTTTGTGTTAAAAATTTAAAATATAAAGACTTTAACCACTTAAACTTATCCCAACAAGTTGACTCTGTTCATCTGGACGTAGCGTTTTCAGTGGGAGAAACGTTTCGTCACTCATCCAAGTGACTTCTTCAGTCTCAGCTGACTGCAGGTTTCCCCAAACCTTATAAACAGTACATTTGCACAATGAATGAAACCAGCACTACTGGCGAACAGATGTGATTGTAAGTGACATCTGTTGTTTTGTTAAATAATGGTGCTTTTATTTTTAAGGTCAAGCTTGCCTAAACAATCATGATGGTGCTGCTGCTATGGTTGTGCAAGCCGCCCGGCAAGCAAGTAGCAAGCATAAGCATGCAAGGTGCTCGGTAAAAAGTTAAGCTAAGGACAACTATACCGAAAGCTTAGAAGAATGGCGACTAATTCCCTTTGCGCCAAGTAGCCATTAGTTTAATTTTTTTTACTCCAACAAATGCCATTGTACATTCTGTCTTATTTGATCTTAACCGTATTTATTATTCCTGTCTTTAGTTTTCGAATAAAATAGTTTAAAGAAAACAACAGGTGTTTGACTGTACTTTGAGGGAGTTACACACTTAGACTGTTAACTGATATGCAATTTGACACACACAGACACCGTCCAGTAACCTTCCTAAATGAATTAAATTTAACTCCACTCGCTTAAAGATGAAACTTTTTTAAAGGTTTAAAAACATTTAAATAAAAGACCTGGGCACTCACCTGCACACACAGAAAGTAGTGACAAAAAAAGGAGAAATCTGACAGAAGCCATCTTTGACAAGCGAGAGGAGAGCAGCCTCACCTGATCAGAAAGAAGCAGCTCACATTCCAAACCTACCAGCCTTTATAGTGAAGGAGGGTTATGTTTAAACTAGAGATGGCACGATTCCACCTTTTTATGTCCGATACTGATACCGATATCATAAATTTGGATATTTGCCGATACCAATATGAATCCGATATAGTGTGTTTTTTAATCAATAAAACTGTTTTTTAATATCTTGCTGCTTTTTGTATAAGTTCATACTCAAGTTAAAAAACAAACAAACACTAAAGCTATTCTGTTATACCTGTATGCAAAAAATATGCAAAAAATGCAAAAAAAAAAAAAGAATGCAAAAAATACACTGCACCCAAAATATTTCATAGTTCAGCAATACTGATCAATCTAACAAACTTGAACCTACTTCATCCTCCCTATTCTGGTATTTTAAAGAGTAAGCAACCTAACTAATAGGGTTCTAAAACTCCCAGCGAAAAAAAAAAAAAATAGGGAACCACCCACCCTCCACCTCATGATGCTTAATCGACGTAATCAAGAGCTGTGTGAAAAAAAAATGCACAGAAATCAATTATTTTGCAAGAATAATTAAATAGATTCAACATCTTTCTTCAACAGAATTGCAGACTGCACAGATGGTACCTTCCCAAAGGAAAAAGTACTATAGCTTACTAGGGTATAATAAACTTAACAGTTACTATATACAGTAATGGACTTCTATACATTTTACATCAGATTAAAACTTTGGGTGTAAGATTCAGATAATTATTTATTAAAAGCTAGACATTTTAAATGAGAATAAGAAAGAAAAGTATGTCTTTGTGCCCCCTTTTCCCTGTTAATGCCCTATCGGCCCCCCTGGCTACACTTTGTTAGATCCGCCCCTGCACAATTAACAGCCGTCAGCTACGTAGAAAAGGATCCTGGTGTAGAAAGTAATATTAAATAAATTCTAACAACAGCTTATCAAGCTTAAACTTGCTGCTGTTGTTCAGCCGCTGGTTTCCTCTTTCTGGTGCAAAGTGGGCCAAAAACAAAGAAGAGAGACGGACTCGCGACAGAAAAGCCGATCAGCTGATCATTAAGCAGTTTCACGATTGAAGTAGCAGCAGGAGAGGGAGGGAGAGAGAGAGGCAGTCTATCGGTTGTTAAGCTTAATGCGGGAATGCTTTACAAACATTCAGAGATGAACTTGCTTTACTTCTCTCTGGGATCACTTCCTCCGAGATGAAATGCTGGTTTGGTAGCCAGGCTACAAATACACACAGCCGCTCTATCACGTACGCATACTGCTCCAACTTGCTACAGTTATGAGCCGAGTTACGTCATGTCACAAGTTTTGTGAGGTGCTTTTTTGATATTTAATGGATCGGATTACATTTTTTATTTCTCTCCGATATCCGATCCAGCAATTTACGTCAATATCAGACCGATACTGATACGTAATATCGGCTCGGTCCATCTCTAGTTTAAACCGAAACTATTTCAAATAACATCCACATCCACCAGAGCATAGAAGCAAGTATAACCCTCACTTTAAGTAAATGCAATTTCAGACAAAAAAGTCAACAAATCAATAGCCCCCCCACCCACCCAAAATGTATAAATAGCGCACAGTTATTTGTTGCTGGTTTGTGACTTCACATGAACTCAAATTTTGTGTTCAGTGTTCAGTTACATTTATAGGATATTTATCTCCTATGACTTCAGCTTAAAGTTCCAGCTCTTACTTATGTTCATCTGAAAATGAAATTGGCTGCACTGAGAGCGCACAGTGCGTGATGTCGCCTGATGTGAACGTGTTCACAGCTGCAGTTGGTCTCATGTCTGATTTATATGCGAACTGTTCTCTGATAAAGTCTCAGTCTGAAGTATGCAGTGCTCAAACAGTATGTTACGGGCGCAGGAAGAGGAAAACAAAACACCCATTTGAGTGACACGAATACACTCAAAAAATGAAATTGGGTGGTTGTTACATGCACAAGATCCAAACTTGTAATATGAACTAAATAATTCCATGTTTCTATGGTGAATGTAATTGAATCATGTAGTATCTACATGAAATTCAGCAACGTAATTTGTTCTTGTTGAGATGACATCATACAATCTAGTAAGAGTGGTTAGTTGCCTGGATCCAGCCACCAGAAGTGTTAAGATGAATTTAAATAAATCTAATTAGACTAATGTGGTACAAACATGTTGGTTGAACAAAAGTCAAATTAATTGAATGTTACTGTTAATATTATGTTAAACCTACACACATATATCGTGTTGACACAACACAACCAAGATGGATTAAAATAACATGATTTGTTTAGATGGAATATAAGTGGCAAGATAAAATTACGTTCATCCAATGACTTATTTTTTTGAGTGTAGACGTAGATTTTAAATCCTCACAGCGACTCTCACTGACCTTTTATTTTTTATGGAACCGGCAAACAAAAGATGAAACCCGCTCCGGAGTGCCTCCACAGTCCGCGTCACACCGTGTGACACTGGTGGACACGCCCACACAGAGCCGAACATAATGGCGCAGGTTTATCACACATGGATCTCATGAAGGCAATTCTTTTTACTACAGAAAGTTCCTGTAAATGCCCCACAATAAAAAGCCTCAGTAAGAAATATAACACGACTGTTTGCAGGAACACTTTTAATTTGTAACAAATGCCAGAAGTGCTACTTTTAGACAAAAGAGCATTTAGCTAGTAGCTACTTTCCGCTCTTCTCTAATCAAGAGAGTTAAAAAAGAAAACTAATTAGGCCTATGTTAAGTTAGTCATCAGTCTCACGTTGTGGACTTTTTTCCTTCTTAGCTGCTCTAAATGTTCTCTTGTTATCCAAACTAATCAAAGTACTTTAAATATCAACACGACAGCTTTAACTTTATGTTTTTGGGTGAACGTGATGCTCAACCTGCACCAGCTGAATCTGGTCTCTCACTTTAAGGGGAAGTGAAGTTTGACCCGTCAGCAAATACTTCAGTTTGTTCGGGATTCTTTGGCTGTGCTGGTTATTCCGATGTCACATTCACTGAGCTGCAGATTGATGCTTTAACACTTTCAAGCCTCCAGGTGGCAGCAGAGCAGCTTGAGTGACAACCAGGATCATCATAGAAGACACAAATATTCAAGATTCAAGATATGTATGGTCATATACACTGCAAAACACAAAGGGTTATGCTGAGCAATTAAATTCTTACTTTGTGAGTTCCCTTCACACAACTAAATAAACAACTAACTAAATAAAGAATAAACTTAACTCTAAGTATAGAAAATAATAAATAAAGTTAGATGAAAAGTTAATCCAGTTAATCCAAAATGCTGCAGCAAGAGTCCTGACAGGGACTAGAAAGAGAGAGCATATTTCTCCTGTTTTGGCTTCCCTTCATTGGCTTCCTGTTAAATCCAGAATTGAATTCAAAATCCTGCTCCTCACATACAAGGTCTTAAATAATCAGGCCCCATCTTATCTTAATGACCTTGTAGTACCATATCACCCTATTAGAGCACTTCGCTCTCGCTCTGCAGGCCTACTTGTTGTTCCTAGAGTATTTAAAAGTAGAATGGGAGGCAGAGCCTTCAGTTTTCAGGCCCCTCTTCTGTGGAACCAGCTTCCAGTTTGGATTCAGGAGACAGACACTATCTCTACTTTCAAGATTAGGCTTAAAACTTTCCTTTTTGCTAAAGCATATTCAGGTGACCCTGAATCCTCCCTTAGTTATGCTGCAATAGACGTAGGCTGCCGGGGATTCCCATGATGCATTGAGTTTTTCCTTTCCAGTCACCTTTCTCACTCACTATGTGTTAATAGACCTCTCTGCATCGAATCATATCTGTTATTAACCTCTGTCTCTCTTCCACAGCATGTCTTTATCCTGTTTTCCTTCTTTCATCCCAACCGGTCGCAGCAGATGGCCCCGCCCCTCCCTGAGCCTGGTTCTGCCGGAGGTTTCTTCCTGTTAAAAGGGAGTTTTTCCTTCCCACTGTCGCCAAAGTGCTTGCTCATAGGGGGTCATATGATTGTTGAGTTTTTCTCTGTATTTACTATTGTGCGATCTACTGTACAATATAAAGCGCCTTGAGGCGACTTTTGTTGTGATTTGGCGCTATATAAATAAAATTGAATTGAACTGAATTATGTACACAAGGATAGGGTTTAGTTAAACATTCATAAATATTCAAACATTATCATGAATTAAATCCAAATCAAAGAGAGTTTACTTTCCAGTTAAACACAAAAGTGAAATGTCTCCAAATGATCTTCACACAGTCAGAGGTCTCAGTCACTGTGTAAAGATATTCTCGAGTGTTTGTCAGTCATTGCACTTCTCGAGTCAGCATAAAATTGTCATAATCACACTTTTATAATCTGTCAAAAACATTAAAGCTTCGGCTTTCCTTTAGTTTGTGAGAACTGCCACTGAAATTAAATTGTATGATCACTGAGTCTGGTAGCAATTTTTTTTACTTTTTTACTTTAAATTAAGCTTTATGAACACAAGTGCACTCACACATGTATTCACACAGGTGTACAACAGGTAGTCAAACAAACACTATTAGTAATGTGATCACCTGAAGTTAATGTGTTCATTTCCACCTTCATGTCTTTATTCTTAAAGTCTACTAGGACAAGTTTATGGTCCCCCACACTGTGCAGATGGGATAGATACATGGTAAGCAAAAGTTTATACAAATATTAGCCCTCAATGTGAAATATATGAAGAGCATGTGGTATATGCCAGCCTGGCCTAATCAAATATAATGTGTGTGTGTGTGTGTGTGTGTGTGTGTGTGTGTGTGTGTGTGTAAGACAGAAGCAGACAACTCTATAATCAATCTATAATAAATAGTGATGACATCACCTTCTGCTGGGGTAATAAACACTCACAAGCAAGGATTAGGGTTAACCCTTAATCCTTAATGTCCACAAGAGGTCTCTGTGGTATCCAAGGTTGCCAATACTTTAGTAAGACAGAGGTGGCAAAACGATCCAGAGTTATAGAGTAAATTAGTCCTTTTACCTATTCTCAGTACAGCTGGATTTAATTAATGCAGGAGAGTCACAGGGAGCTGGAGGCAAGCTCAACAACTTTAACTCACAAACACATTAACTTTGTTATGTGGTTTTATAAAGGGTCTCTTAAAGGTTGCACATTATGACACAAACGTTGTTGGTGAGAATAAACAAGACTCTTGAACTGAACATTTTTGAACTGAGACTTAAACATACACACTGTTTCTCCTCCTCATTCGTGTGCAGCCTTTCAGGATGTGTACATAACCTTAATGGTTTTCACAGAAACATCACAGCTATCACAAATCTAATGTGTGTTTCTTCTCATGGAGCCACAGTTTGTTCTACATCTAAGATGAACACTGACTCCCTCATAGAAAAGTTGTGTCAGTATTGTTTTGGTGCAGTGCGAACAATTTCTCTGGAATATAAAGAAATCTTTCCTCTGCTGAGGAAGAGCTGAAGAAGACATGTCAGCTTTCTGCTGGTCTTCATCACTTTAATGTCAGACTCTGGTTGTTCTTCTGCTCTCACAGAAAAGTTCCCAGTTGTCTGTTTCAGACCAGAGCCATATAACTCTTGTTCCTCAAGATGGGGAGGAAGTGGGAGTATTCTTCTTCTATTTCTTGGAAATCACAGCTATCACAGTGATGATCACAACAAAAGCAGACAGAGCAGCTACCAGTCCAAAGCGTCCTCTGCTGACTCCACCTGTCTCCTCTCCATCTGCTGTGTGTTCTCGTGATGCACCTGCAAATTAGAGAGATGTGAGACATCAGCTGTGTGTCAGGTGATGACCTATACTTTTACTGAATATTATGAAGTAAAATGCACTATAAAAACAATGTAATAAATATAGCCTTCTATTACAAAACCTACCCTTTAATAACTCACATGGAGGAACAACACTCAGGCTGATGGTACTAATCCTGTGGTTTGTTCCTCTCCTGAAGACACGACACTCATATGTCCCATTATCAGCAGCTGTCACATTCTTCAGAATCAAAGACACGTCTCCATCCTTCCTCTGTCTGTCCTGCAGATCCACCCGGTTCTTAAAAGATGGATGCTGGTTGTCTGGAGCAAAAACCTCATCTCTGTACAAAAGCACATATTCTTGCTTCAGGTCAGCTCTGCTCCACTGAACAGCCAAGATCTGCTCATTATTAGTTGGAGCTCCACATGGCAGCGAGATGTTCTGCCCAGACTCAGCTGTGATGTTTGTCTGGTCTAAAAGAGGAAACAACACAGAACAGAGACATTAAAAGAAACATTCAGCACAGCAGCCAATCAGAGTGAGGCGCTACATACCTGAGCTCTGATTGGCTGCACTAAACCAAAGAGAGTAAAGACTCTGGTACACTGATGTTCTACAAACTGACCATCAGACCAGTTTATTGAGTTTAAAAACATATAATGAAACATCAGTTTTTTTGTGCAAAACTAAGAAACATGACTAACATGCTACAGGTGAGAAGCTGCTGTACCATACTTAGCTGTAAGTGAAGTATTTTTCTTTAGTTGAGCTATTCAGTGATATAATGTTTTGAGCTAAGTTATTGTTCTGTTTTGGCTGTTGTAAACAGGGTACATATTTCCCCCTCTCACCCCTCCCTTCACACCATCTTGAAATATTCTGCAATGCAAACAACATTTAATTCACTGCATGTCGGTAGGGGATGATGATCATTCTGTTCCGATTAAATTTTTCATTAAGCCAATAAGCATCACTGTTTCAGAGTGAAAAATACCATTAACCACATAAAGGGAATAGAAAGGTTTCCCTTTATGTGTGTGTGAACAACATACTTAATTATAGTATGGTGGGATCTCTGCGAAAGTCATGATTAGTACTTTAATAAGCAAAAGAAAAGTTACTTATTGGAGAACAACTATGCGAGGTTTGACTGACTGACACGACTGATGTTTATAACCGGTGCTTTCAAATATTTGGCTGAGGAAAGAAAGATTAGAAAGAGGCATACAAACACATTCATTACCAATTAATGTGACTTGTAAGTAAGTAATTTTACTTACTTTTATAGGAAAAGTCACATCTCTAATTGAAATCTATCAGACTGTTTGTGCAAGTTTAAAATTGCTGCTAACCATCAGCTAATGTGAAAATAGCCAGCTATAGTGAGTGGTGAATCATTTAGCAAAGGGCCAATGATGTGATGAGTACGCTCACTTTTCAGTAGTCAGTCTGGATGAGGCTGAACTGAAGAGACAAACCAAATGTTTCAGAGGAATTAAAATATAAGCATGTTTCACTCACTTGTAGATAAAACAATTAGAGGTAAATATAGGAGCATTATTAAAGAAGCCATTTATGACAAGTGGATGGAGACAGTGGAGCAGTAAAGGCAAATGAAAGCTGTTGAGTCATAGAGGGAAGAAGACGTGGTTCAAAACAAACAAAAAGGCAAAAAATAAAGCAGAGGGAACTGGCAAAAATGATAAGCAAGATCTAGATCACGCCTCTATTCAAACACAGTGGTGATAAAACTGCCATATTTCAAAGTTAGCACAGAAAATGAGGAAATTTGTGTTTGGTTGATTATTTCTTTGTTCTCCATCTGTTAGAAACCTCTCCAACATCTTCTGGGGCACCACCAAGTAACAGACTAAGCATAAGTTTGTGTGAAACTGATGCTTCCACTACACCAGATTAATATTAAAGTTTTCATAAAATTTTACAGGTTTAAAGTGAAATAATAAAAAATATCATGTTAATTAAACACTGGTAACATTTAAAAATATTTTTTTTCCACAAGCCAGTAGAAATATCGATGGGCCATTAAAACTCAGAGGCAGAGAAAAGTTAATTTTTCTTGCTTAGATTTCATATGTTCTATTTTATTGACTTTGACCGTACTTGAGGTTATTTATGCATTTTTGTATTTTAGCAGGAGATTACAGTTATGTGTTTTTCCCTCACTGATTTTCTGTTTTGAAGTTTGCAGTCTTTGGTCTTTGTTGTCAGCATCCTGCAATTTCATAAAGTCAGCATCAAAGCGAAAAACACTGTACTGAGGAGGCACAGACTCAGGATGTTTCCATTGTGGTTTAACCAGGAGTGTACCCAGAGGGTGTCATGGAGTGTCATCTCTTCTGCATAACAAGTACTTTCACTTTTACTTTTAGCTAAAACGTTGATACTTTGGACTTACGTAAAGTCTAAAAAGTTTCTTTCAAAGGTTTGAAAAACATGGTAAAGCCCTGTGCAGACACTTTTCTGTAAACAGTCTGTATTATGGCTGAACGTGAGCCTGAAAAATCAAAGGTTTCTACACAATTTATCCACACTGCTGATTTTTGTCAGATCACAAATCTCCACAAATCCTGGAAACGCTCCTTGCGAAAGGAGAACCCCATCCCGCAATGAGTAGAGCAGGGGTTGGCAACCCTGGGCATGTGTGCCACAGCTGGCACGCGAAGGGTTAACAAATGGCACGATATAGCTGGACTGGCCATCGGGCATACCGGGCGGTAGCTTTTGTATTCATTTAAAGGCTTTATTGCTTTAAAACTCTTGTCTCTTGTCAAAATGCTGCTTTTTGTCCCAGTCCAGCCCTGGGCACGACACGCAGTGAATTAATCTGAGAAAGTGCATTAAAAAATAAATGGCCGGGCCAGCAGTGCACATCGCAAATTAGCTCACATAGACACATTAGTTGTGCCGCTTCTTAATGACGGTATCTTAGCTAACAACCCCAACTACCAGATTCAACTTGTAATTGCTAGCTGGCAGTTATTTCAAGCGATGTTGAATTTTCCACATTCCGACACTTCAAATGCTTCAGGAGCTGCCCGCTCAGCGCAGCATCAGCATCAGCACCACGGAAATACACGGATACATCCATAGACTCGAGACAGAATTCACAGTGTGTTTTCGGGACTTTCAGGTGGATCAATGTTTTCTTTTCTCATCAAACCAGAAAGCTTTAATGAGCAGCTGGATTTGTCTCGCATTAATTGACTGGACACAGAGGACATCGAAATGCAGCTGATTGAACTGAAAAGCTCTGTGGGGGTCAAAGTTTGCAGAACTACAGACGCAGCTGGTATCCACAGCTGTGCGTGTTCATGGAGCTTGCATTGTCACCTGCTGGACATCACTACCTGACAAGTTTAACTGTCTTCAGAACATTGCAGAGGCCTTATTGACAGTATTTGGCTCTACATATCTGTGTGAGCAGATTTTCTCTCACATGAGTGTCCTCAGGTAGCCGTCTGAATGCTGGACACTCGGAGACCTTTGAATCTGAGTGGCAGACCAGAGATCACATTAACATGTGTGTCTCTGTATTAACAAACATACCATATTGGCCCAGTTTATTTTTCTTATCATTGTTGTGAGGAGAACATAAATAGCATTTGCATTTTCTGTTGTACAGTTCATTTGCTGTTATGGATAAAAAGTGATTTTTTTGTTTCAAATATAGCTGACAACTATTCGCTGATAGCTGCCAACATCTGCAAACAAATATAATTCTATAAAGTGGTTCTATATAGTGTGTAACAAGCAATATCTCACAATGTCCACAAGAGGTCTATGTAGACCGTAAATTGCTATTTACTGTTTCTCCAGCAAATTTTTCCCCTGAAGTGCAGAGGATATCCATGTGAAATCTTCAGGGCAGACAAACAAATTCAAAACTGCAACCAAATCAATTTTATACCCACTCAAAGTGACAAACTAACATTAACATCTTTATTTTTTTGTTTGTTTTGGCGTTATTGTTTCTGTAACTAGATTCATGTTGTCAGTATCAATATCATGGGCTGTGTCATTGTTCACAGTTACTTGTGTTTCCCAGCATAACCTGTGAGCATCTGAGTTTTATTTTCTGTATTTTTATAGTAATGGTTGGGACTCTTTTTCTTTTTAATTTGTTTATGTTATTATTTTACTGTTGCTGTTGTTTCATGACCACTTCAAGGCACTGAGTTCCTGCTACGTTTTGCATCATTTTGGGGGGTATGCTGGTCGCTTTTACTCAGACTTCATGTTCTCAGTTGGAAAGCTTCTTTGTCTTGAGCTTTTCGTACTTTTAAAATCTATTTGAGGGGTTACTGTTTGTATTTGCATCATTGTGTTTTCCCTCAACATTTTGTTCAGTGTGTTTTGTTTCATTGTCTTTAGTTATTTCCACTTTCCTTTCATCATTCTCTCACAGCATCTATTTCCCTGTGTGTTTACATTTGCCCACAGACTCTTGGTGTTCTGGGAAATTTCCAACAATGTGAATACATTTTTTGCTTTTTCTTTACTTCTGTCTGTCTCCTGAATTTCTTTATTCTGCAAATCACAATGGTTTCAATGAACTGCACAAACTGAACGCTGATCACACAGAGACACAGAAACACTTTGGTGCTCTGGATGTTTGATCTGTTTCTGATATCTTACTAAAAAAAAAATGTCAAATAGCGCACGCTAGATGAACTTTAAAGGCTCCATATGGGAGACAGGGATGATCAAAGGATCATCTTCTAATTGATTATATGACTGAGAACTTTCAAACAACGATTCGGTGGAAAGACTTTCTCAATAATCTTTACAGCACAACTAACACGGAGGGAGTGTCGTTACTTTCTCCCTAAAAGGTGATTGATTACATTTCAGTTTGTATCTTAATAAAATTTAAGATTTGTTTTTTTTTATAGAAAAACTGTTAAATCTGTTAAAAAATGCAGAAAAAATAAGCTAACATGCTACAGGTGAGAAGCTGCTGTACCATATTTACTGAACTGTTTACTTTATTTGAGCTGTTCAGTGATATAATGTATTGAGCTGTGTTGTTTTTCTGTCTTGGCTGTTGTAAACAGGCTGCATATCCCCCCCCTCTGACTCTACTACACTATTTTTATCCTTCACATCATCTTGAAACATTCTGCAGTGCAAACAACACTTAAATAGATCTCCTCACTTTTACTTTCACTGCATGTCGGATGATGCTCATTCTGTTCTGATCCAGTTTTTCATTAAGCCCATAAGCATCACAGTTTCAGAGTGAAAAACACCATTAACCAAATAAAAGGAATATGAAGGATTCAGAGCATCAAATTTATACCCGTGTGTATCAACCTGATCATCTACATCAGAATTCACTACAAACGTGAAGTCTACAGCTTCTTGTTTCAACTTGATAAAGTGCAGTAATGTGCCAGGGCTGCTGACTAATACAGGCCACAGTTAGAAAGACTGACTATGACAGGATCTCTGTGAAAGTCATGATTACTACGCAAATAAGCAAAAGAAACAAAAAGGTGCTCATTGGAGAGCAGTCACGTGAAGTTTGACAGAGTGACACGACAGATGTTTAAAGCCAGTGTTTTCAAGTATTTAGCTGAGGAAAGAACGATTATAAAGAGGTATACAATCACATTAACTTCCAATCTATTTGATAATTAATGGGATTGTAGTTATTGAAAAACACACATTTCCCACCTCACTACTTCTCTGCTGTGAAGTTTGCAAATGTTTTCAGTTTTTAAATGTTTATTCTCAACATTCAGCAATTCAAGAACACATCAAAAGTCAAAGATTGAAATATCAGCAGCTTACAGTATTTATTCAGGTGACACTCGGACTTTGTAGTCTTCATAATGAGTAGCTTTGTTTCAGCATCTTTGCTTTTTGCTTAAATATGATCACCATTTCACTTAGGAGTCATTAACCTGTTATGCAAACACTTTTCAGTGATCAGTCTGTATGAGAGCTGAACATACGCCTGAAAATCACAGGTTTCCACACAAATTATCTGCACTGCTTTTTGTTTTCTGATCAAATATAACCCCACCACTGCATGTACAAAATTCTGAATATGCTGTTACAAAAGGAACTAATCCCTTCCCACAATCTGCAGCAGTGTCAACAGCATCTGCAGTTTCATCATTAAACACTTGAGTTTAATGAATAACTCATCACTTTAAATAATGTTACTGAAAATAAAAACATGTTTCACTCACCTGTAGATGCAACAATTAGAGACAAAGATAGGAGGATTATTAAAGAAGCCATCTGTGACAAGTGGATGGAGACAGTGGAGCAGTAAAGGCAGCTGAAAGCTGTTAGGAGTCAAAAGGGAAGATGTGGTTAAAAATATGCCAGGATGTTAGCAGTTCTCAAACACCACAAGCAAGAGCATCATCACAGCAAGTTTTCCTCTTGCAACATAGTGCAACAAAAATACAACATAGTGACAGTCAAAAGAAGGTGATAAATAATGAAAAAAAAAAACACGACTTTATCTCAGAGTAACTGACATTTATTCACCTCAGCAGCTAAACTTTTGCACGTTTCTTCTTGCTTCTGTTTCATGAGTGTAATCTGCCATATTTCAACCTGCTCTGGTCAAATAAAACTGACAGGAGTGCAGATAAGATCAAAATAAGATTTATGTTAGACACTCAGCATGCTGTGTGTCCTCCCAGCTGTGGTGTCACAGTAGGTCACCCTAGTAATATTCACATCACATGAAGTTAGCACAGAAGGAAATTTTACGTTTGGTTCATTATTTCTTTGTTGTAAAAATCCTTCTTGGCAGTAAATCTTTTAATGTTGGAAAGTCTGTTTATTTCCCTTAAACTGGGCCAAATAAATGACACCAAGCAAAGGCAGAACAAACTGTTTAGCAGACAAGATTTAATGCATTTTTCATGGGCTCGACCCAAATACTCAACTCTGCTGCTAAGGGAATTTAACAGACTTTCCAAAAAGTATACGGTTGTTTTTTTTTTTTTCCAAGAGGCATCGATCAATCAAAAATGGTCTTTTTCTTGAAGTTTGGGGGATGACTGTCCACAGAAGTTCCTTAAGCTGAGTTAGCAGCAGCCAACATGCATGTGGTAAAATTAGTTATAATCATAACTGACTCCATGAATCAGTTATATTTTGAGCAGAGCTGGGAGCCGCATATACAGGTCAAACCTTCATGAAGATGACCTTTTTTTTTTTATATATATCTGTACTCGTGTCAGGGAATTTCCTATAAAGTGGTGAAAAAAGGCCAAATTTGTTTTTACTTCTGTTTCTGAATTTCTAGAGCTATTAAGACTGAGTTGTTATAGGAAAAATCAAAGTTACATTTAAAATGCAGTGTTTACAATGTTAAGCACACTTTAAAGGACAGACTTCTCCCCATCTGTTAGAAAAATTCAGAACAACTTTAGAGTAACACAAGTAATAGCATGCCTGCTTCTTCTGACGACACAACGGCTCTTGTAAAAATGGACTGATGAGCTATAGAGAGATATGATAGATTTGTTTGTTCGTTTCACTGCAGCAACACAATATTGCAAAGAACTGCAGACAGTTACGGGTGTGTAGGTGTTTTCCACCTCACCGATCTGCACTGCTTATTTTTGTCTATCTCTATCCAACATCTATAAAAATGGAGAAAAGACACAGGAAATCATATTTTGACTATTTGATCTGTGCAAACAAAACACAAAAACAAAAATCAACAAGTTTATAAGATTATTCTGAATTATACTAAATAAATATATTAAAAAATTCAGTTTCACTCACCTGTAGATGCAGGAATTAGAAATGAAATCAGGAGGACCTTGCGACAATTCATCTGTGACAACAGTTTGGAGACAATGTGTCACCTACAACCAAACTTATTATGAAAGAAAAAGAGAGAGAAAGTCACATCTGTTACAGCTCACAACTCCCCTTGATTAACCACAGAAGCATAAAAGTGTCACATTAATATAAACAGTAAGGAGTCATAAAACTTCCCCATTCATTGCAGGACATGATCATTCAAACCAAACATGATTATTCAAATTGTCACTCTATACTGCAAACAGTCCCACCCTATTTCAGAATCAATGCTCCCTCAAAAATAAATGAAATAAAATGATCTGTTAACATTTTCTCAGAAGTAAAACCTTTTTTAATACGTAATGGAGAGTAACAAACTGCCCTTTGTGAGCTGTATGTTGTATTTTTTTCTGCTTTACTTGAGATCATCTCACCTGAGCGTCTGAAAGTGTTTCACTCTGTAAACATGAGTGTTGTTTCTCCCTTTTACAACTTCAGCTGCATTCATGGGAGTTAAAATCTGATTATATTACAAAAATAGATTCTGATTTACTTTAACTCATGGCTCTTTCTGTAGTCTGTCTTTTATCCTGTCTTTCTTCTCTTACCCAGCAGATGGCCGCCCCCCCCTGAGTCTTGTTCTACTGAAGGTTTTTTCCTATTAAAAGGGTTTGTTTGGGGTTTTTTTTTTGTTGTTGTTGTTTTTATTATTATTGTAAGGTCTACCTTACAATGTAAAGTGCCTTGAGGCAACTGAGGTTGTGATTTGGTGACGTATAAATAAAACTGAATTGAATTAAATGATCAATTTTATACATCAGGGGTGAAAACCACATTGACAATAGCTAAACTTAATACAAGAAAGCCCACCCCCCTGCATGGAAACAATAGATGGTCCAGTCCACTTAAACCAGCTCCATTCTCAGCCTCTTCTTTTACTCCAACCAGGAAGGACCGGAGCAGCACCCAGGTAACTTGGACAGAATAAAGTAATTATAACAACATATATCCATAGTACCATGACAAACACTACGAACCAAATTCATGCTATCATTTGAAATGTGACATACTGCTGTCAACTATAAAAACAAATTAACCAAATTAAACCTGTGCGAGATCACATCAATGACTTTAAATTAACTTAATGTAGAAGGAAGATAGAAACCAGAGTATTTGAATTGTGTGGTTGCATGCAGCCAACACACACACAAACAGGCTAAGACAGGTTTTCACTTTGCCTCAGTGACAGTGTGGAATCTGTTTATTCATGCAACGAGTTCACACACACATTTATGTGCCAAACATTAGTGTTTTATTATTTCTGCATTTGTTCCAGATCAGATCAAAGCTGCATGCTGCAAAAAAAAAAAGAAAAAAAAAGAAAAAGCTAACGTGTTGCAAACCCCCCACTGCAGCTGTTGGGAGGGGTCATACAAAAGTGAAGTGATCAAAGAAAAAAGCAGTACAATGGATAGCACATCTCTACTGTGGCTGATCCGTACGTCCACGCTTTGTTTTTAAGATTAGAAAATATTGGTATATATTTTATACATGCTGATATAACATATTTAGTTCTCAAATACTCCTTTTCATGTTTGTTTTGCCAAGCTTTTGGAGCTCAAAAGGACTGACAAGCAACAAGAGAGTGCAAAAAGAGAAAACATTAAGGGTGTTTTTCACGGTTCCTACAACACTTTTATTTATTTATTTACTCAGGTTACTTAAAACTATGAATACATAACTAAAAAGAAACTTGTTAAAACAGTTTATTTTTGTTTTAGTTTCAGTGTTTTCTGAACCAGTTCATAAACTTTTGACTCTACATGTATTATCTGTTTTCAGGAAGACTTTGTTGTGATCCATGATCACGTCCCATATTTGTTTATATCTTTAGCTCCTCCCATTAGTGTTTGTGGTTGTGTGTGCACCGCTCTTTGCTGTTTGTTCTTAGATGAAAGCAATAGTGTTCATAAATAAAACACTTAACCATTGTACATTCTGAGTGTTGTGCATAAGTTCAATTTTTTATTTTCTTTTTTTATTTGTTTTGATTTAAAATTTTTCCCTCTTTGTCATTGTTTAGGAGTAGTGGTGGGCCAAGAAAGGCTGTTTATTCATCTTCAGCTTAAATCTATAGGAAAGAACACGTCAAGTCACACACATGACGTTTTAGAGATGTTTTATGTTATCATGTTCTGTTGGCATAGACTGCTTCTGTTTTTGCTTGGGAAATCAATTCAATTTTAAATGCCTCTAAAATGATGGGGTACTGAATTTTTTATGTTTTATTTGTGTAACTATAGTCACCTGGGACACTGGAACACTTGGGGCAGATATAGATAATTAATTAGCACAACTGGAGAAAATTGGTAGTTACACACTGTCTGTATAAACTCTGTTAATTTAACAAACATGTGTGGAAGGATACAGCAATCAGTGATTAGAGAACAACTAGAGACAATATGAATAAGTAAAGACTGTGACTGGATAGACGAACATGAATGACTGACGTATGCCAACTGTGATTTTTGTCTATTCTCAATTTGTGTGATCACAATGAAAGTCCTCACATAATTTAGCTTCCAAGTGGGAACACAGCTCTTCTAATCAAGTTTAAACTGAAGTAACAAACACACCAAGTCTGGTTCATCATATTTTTGAAAGTAAAAGTTAATAAATTATTGAATGCTTCTCATTGCTAAATTAGAGGGAAGAAAACATGACTCCCTCCAACGCTATAAACTCACTGAGACATCTTTCAGGAGCAGATTCAGGAGCACACAAAAAGAAAAAACACAAGAAACATATTTTTGATCTTTGAGTTCGAAAGCCTGACTTTTACAGAGAATCACAAGAAACATTGGAGAGAAAAAAAAAACGATGAACTATTCCGAGATCTCGCAAAAGGTTCATTACAATATAAATAAGGAATGAAGATAATGGACACAGGCCTCAAACTCCAAATTGTGTCGTACCAAACAAATTCTGAAAAACAACACAAGGAATGAAATCATACCTGCTCATGCAGGTCAGCAATCAGTTCCTCAAAACTAACCTCTGTACACCAGGAATATGGTTCCATAACACCTCTGCTTAACAGTCACACAATACAATGTTCTTGTATCCAGCTGTGAGGTCATTTTTAACATTTAGGCAATCAGCTGTGGGATTTTCATAATAAAAATATTTGTGTGTTAGCCATTGTGACTTGAGACTGATTTGAGAGGTCAGAGTTTTCTTTTCCTCTGAAGACTCATTTCACTCTGCGATCAATAAAGTTATTCTTATTGTCTTTCTGCTAAGGATTGAAAAAGAAATACAAAACACTGATACATCTTAAAACTTTATTAATAAAAACACATTTCTAAACAAAGAAACAAAAACAAACAAATTAATAAATGTTTTTGACAGTCACCAACACTTTTGATTTGGGGCAAACAGTCACTACTTCTACTCCTTGTATCTCTGTCATTCACTCACATGTATTCTGTGTTGTTTATACTGACTTTCATTCGCCTTCTTAACAGTGCATAACTCCACTTGCTCCCTGCTCTCACTACAAATCACAGTTTTTGCAAAGTCATTCCACAACAGTCTTCTGAATTTACAATTAACTTGAATTACAGGGAAATAATAAGGCAGTGCACGCTGGTAAAGATACTGACAGAATGTTTTGTTGATCCAAAAACCAACAACACCACTAACAGCAAAAACTGAAAGACCGACTATGAGTCCAACAGATCTACCGTTTGGGGTTGGGCGATTCGACGAATATATCGACTATCCCATCGTCGACAGTTTTTACAAGGGCGATTTATTTATGTATTTGCCCATGAGTAAGTTTGCTAATAATGATGGAGCTAACAGAAGCAGTCAACAGAAAAATAAAATCAAAGCGCTGTTTTAACAGCACCCTCTTTCATCTGGGAGCAAATGCACCCTCCTCAGAGTGCGCCCAAATGCAGCGAGTCATTTACTCAAACTCACAACAGAAAGGCAGTAGCCTCAGAAAAAAAACATTTGGATGGTGGACACGCACATGCTCATGCAAGTTAGTCATGTTTGAGTCCTTTGCTCGCACTATATGTCTGCACAAGCGGCAAACCACTTTAGTTACATCCTTTGGTTTTCTGCTATCATCTGGTTTAAAGCCAAAGAAATCCCAAACTGGCTACTTTTTTTGGCAATTAGCTTGTGTTTGGACTTTTTCTGTGTTGTAAATGCGCAAATCAGACTGTGCATGATTACAGCCGTGTCCAAATTCATAGGCTGGGTTTGAAAACGATGCGTTGGGAGTTTGCTGTTCTCGCCAGCTCTAGCTGGCTAGCTATCAGGCTGTTGGGTAACAGATGTCTCGGAAAACGTCGGAGAATTTAATATGTGATGTCTTGATAAACCAGGCAGATATTTACACAGCGACATTCTTGCCTGAAAATATCTTAAAAGTTTATTTTGTGACCCAGAAAGAATAATAAGAGTTATATTAAAACTAAGTAGCTGCAAACCATTGTTGGAAACTGGGAAGTGCTATGAATTCTGTGGATATGGTGGGCCACGCCCATCAAAAAGTGCATGCGCAAATGTATCATTCATCCTCGATTATTGGACTTATGATTGCCGGTTGGAAATTTTTTACATATCGCCCAACCCAACTACTGTTTTCTCCCCCATCTTCCACTCTAAATCCCTTATACACAGTTTACTTTTGCATTATTACCTGTACCTGTCCAACTGTCACTCTGAGTGTTAAACTTAATGTTAAAAACCTGGAACAGCAGCAGGACTCACAGGTCAGCTATGAAGACATTTCCATCTGCTGTCCTTGTTCAGAAGGAGACTGATAATTTGAATTCCTACATTTTCTGTAGATCACAAAACCAACAACAGCAACAACAAGGAGCACAGCAGAAACTGACAGACCAGCTATCAGTCCAACAGATCCACTCTTCTCTCCTTCATCCTCCTTCCCTCCATCTCCACTTTGTCCTCCTGTCTGACCTGCAGGTGAGAAGAAGGTGTGAGGTGTCAGCTGTCAGGTAGGTGATGAGTGAAGAACATTAGAGAATCCATAATTCTAGTCAGTTTTTCAGTCACAGAAATAAATCCCCTTTAGAAAAACCCTGAATAACAAATTTAGCACACGTTTCATGATAAACACATCCTCAGATCATCTGTTTGTTCCTGTGCTGAGTGACACGCTGGGAATTTGGAGTAACAGAAGGAGACTCAGAGCTGAGGTGGAAAAGCTCTGAGATGTTTCAAACATGATGAATTTCAACAGGAGACTGGTATGAATCCCGATCCTGCTTCTTATGTTTTCCGTAGATCAAAAAAGCAGCAATAGCAGCAACAATAATCACAGTAGGAACTATCAGACCAGCTATTAGTCCAACAGATCCACTCTTCTCTCCTCCATCCTCCTTCCCTCCATCCTCTGTGTCTCCTCCTGTCTGACCTGCAGGTGAGAAACAGGTGTGAGGTGTCAGCTGTCAGGTAGTTGATGAGTGAAGAACAGAACAGAATCCATTTCCTCTTCAAACTGCTGTCAGACATTATCTACTGCACTCTGATCACATCACTCAGACCAGCTGCTTTCTACAAAGTCTCATCAACAACATTAGAAACAAACATCAACAACCAGGAAGCAGCTTCACCTCTGATCACACACACACTCAACTCTACTCACTCACCTGGTTCTTCTACCTTCAGGCTGGTGCTGTTCAAAAGCTGAGCTGGCTGTTGTTTGTATGCTGCTTCACATTTGTATGTTCCATAATTGTTCATAGTGACATTCTGGAGAATCACTGAGAAATTTCCATTCTTCATCCATTTTGAATCCTTCATCTCCACAGTGAACACGTGATCCTGGTTGTGTTCCTCAAATCTGCCATCTTTAAAGTAAATGACATAACCCTGTATCTGCTGGTCAGGTTTGGTCCACCTTAACAGTATGTCAGTAGCACCACTGCGGCCGTAACACTCTAGTGTGGCATCTTCTCCTCGTCTGACTGTGACCTCTTTTGGCCTACAGAAGGAAAAGATGAGAAAAAAGGAAGAAAAATCAGTAACACAGTTCTAACAAAATATTTAATTTCAATACAATAATTCAAACAGTCGTCTCACTTTAAACTGAACATATCACAAAAACAGATGATAAGAAATGATGAAAAGAAAAACATGTATGAGAGTTGATATTTGAATAACGAAGCTTTACTGGTGACATATTCACGTGTGTGTTTATAGATCTTTTTATGTTGATGATAGATGTTTGTCTGTAGAGGAACTGATTAAAATATGCTGATTTTACTTTTATGCATTATTATAGCATTACTCAAAGCACAATGAAGAAAACCTGTCAGGTAGAAAATAATTAATTTGATAGATTTATAGCAGTATATTAATATTAGCTATATTGTATCAAAATAAAACAATAAGTATTAAGCTTATTTTAGTAAACAGGCTCAGCATTTATTTCCATTATAAAACTTTATGAAGGTTTTATCATTTAAAAACAAACCATTGTTCTGTAGTCATCCCAGGACTGTTGGTCAAACGTTCTCTCCACATGTTTAAGGTTGAGTTCACTTTATCGTCTCCCTGAAGCAGGAAAGCAGATGTTATCAAACATCACAATAAAAACATATGAAATGGGTGCACATGAGGAAAGAAGGCATCTGCACTGTTAAAGCGATGCAAACATGCACATCTTCACACATAAAGCAGCAACACCTCTCAGTTTAGCAGCAGCTGGTAAAACCCCCAGTGATCTTGGAGCCTCCCTGAAGGACTCGTTCATCAATAACTGTCAGGAGGACAATTAAACCTTCTGCACACATCCTGTAGTTACACACTCGGGAAGAAAGATGACGTCCTTGCTCTCCAACATGATCTGTTTCTCATCCAGGACGCTCAAACACAGATTAGTTTCAAATATTAGATGCACTGGTTCTTCATGCGTTTCTACCTGAGCACTCAAAGTCATTTATACAACAGGCCTCATTCACCTGTTGGTGCATCTGTTTCTGTGTTTGGGTGTTTCCATCAGTGCCTAATGTTTGTGATCTTTGATCTATTCTGAATTCTCTCTTTGTAACAAAAGTCTTGTTTGGCTTCTTTTGCAAACAAGGCAAAAGAATTTTAATGGATTCATTTACTGATCTTACTTTTCTAATGCAAAGCCGTCCTTTCAATGCTTTAGAAATAAAACCAAACAATATTTTTAAACTCTCCCAAAATATAAAAGCTATTAAAACCATAAACTTCTGATCCTTGTTCATGTGATTCTTCTGTAATTGTTATTGCTAATTGTCAATAAAGTTGTTTTTTTTATAAGTTATGTTAAAGGAAAGCTTGGGGCAAGGGAGGAGGGGCGACTAAAAGCAGGTTCATATAGTGGGAAAGTACTCAGGTCATGTGAGGATATTTACTGATGCGTCAACACTGTCAGATAAAAGAACGGCTGTTGCATTTGTTCTCCCAGAAATAAGTTTGGTGATGAGTAAAAGAATTACAGATGATGCGGCAGTTTATACTGGGAAGCTGGTAGCGATTTTACTGGCTTTGAACTGGGTGGAGGACGCACCAATAGGGAGGTATTTGGTTTGCTGGGAGTCTAGCAGCGTGCCAGAGAGTAAAAGTGATATGTCTTCAGACTCTAGCCAAGATATTGTTTTTGGTATACTTCATTTATAGTATAGAATCAAACGGATAGAAGTGGATGTCTTATGGCTTCCTGTGAATATCGGTGTTGATACAATGAACAGGACGATAAGTTTGCAAAAGGTGCAGCAAGAAGAAGTCATGTAGATTTGACTATAAAATACAGTACAAGTGAGGTGAAGAGTATAATCAAGGTAAAGATGAAGGACGAGTGGCAGGCACAATTGGAGAGAGACGGGAAAGGCAGATATTATTATACAGAAAACAGTCGGGCCGTGTAGAAGAAGTTGCAGGAGAGACGAGGATATAATCTGGAGAGTCATATTTGATCACACAGGCTTGAATAGCACACTTAAAAAGATGGGTAAGCATGACACAGGAAGTGTGACTTCTGTGGACAAGAGGAGACGTTTGACGGGTTGTTAGCGTAGTCAGGATGCTTCATGGAAATGCTGTGCCTGATAGGATGCCAGTGATTACAGGCTGGACTTTGTCTTCCTGTTACAGATGGATCCAGGCCCTGGATGACTCCTGGACACACATGACCAACACTAGGCTGCCTTCATCCATCCTTTCCTCCTTCATTGAGACTCTGAGTCAGAATCAGCATGTATGTAACAGGGTGGGGACCTACACCTGGATGGTTGGCAGCAACAACAGCAGTAACAGTTACAGTATTAATCAAAGAAGGGAAGTTGTTCATATTTTAAATCACATTTTAATGAAGATTTGACAAGACAAGAATGAAGTTTGTGTTTTATTCGTTTTATCAGTGATTTGAATCCTTTCATTACAGAGAGTGAAGTTAAAGTAGACGTGTGAACACACTAATAAACATAAAGGGACACAACTACTACTACATGATGTAAACCTGAAGTATTACACACCTTTATGAACCACCTGTTATCCTGGTAGACGAGTACAGCAATAAATCTTTTACTTGAACATCTTCTGGCTCCAATAAGCTTTGAAATGTGACCATGAAGTTAGCTACACACTGACTGAAACCCACAGCTGTGACTGTGGATCACATCCACACACAGTGTAGCTGCTGTCTCTGTGTGAGCCTTTGTACTGCTGCTCGCAGCACCATTATATCACTCAGTGCTCGCTGCTGTTATTGAATCCACTTTTTACTGTACATGCAATCAAGCTCCTCTGCAGAGCTTCATAGAAGATGCTGAGATAAAGAAGTTAAGCTGCTAGAAGATAGAAGATATCCAGTTTATGTGTTAAGGGATCCTTTGTAGTTGTGACTGTTGCATCTGTTTTTTGTCCTTTGGTTCCTGGGAGCCTTTGAACATTTCCATCAGCAACAAATATCTGAACAGGGTTTATTGTAGGAAATACAGTATTAAATAGTTGTCATTATTTGTAGAGTTATTTATTAGATGTTGTTAAAGATTATCAGATAAGCTGTTTGTTTAGTGGGGGCAGGCTCCCCGGGGATCCTTTGGCAGTGCACATTGGATTGATGACTGTGGATGCCATCTTTTTGAAAGAGCCGCACCTCCGCCAGATGACACAACTGGTGGAGGCATTTGATTCTCTGATTCCACTAGAAGAGGAGCTCCACGCTCACGTGCTAGCTCAAGCTGTCAGGGGCGCTGCCTCACCTCAGCGCTCAGCATCACTGCCTCACGGCCCCCAGGGGATTCGGACTGGCTCGCTGAGGCTCCGCTCCAACCCAGCCTCTCGGACCAACTGTCGCCTACCTCGTTTCTGGCAAGGATGAGTTCAGAGGACGACGACACAGCCATCACCTCACCATCAGCTGCCGTGTCGTCGGCTCCACTTGAATCTGCTGCTAGGAAAAGGCGGCGTCTGCGCCGCAAATGCTGCCTGCCACGGTTAGAGTCTCAATCTTCCCCGCAGCAACTGGCAGAGGTGAGTCAGAATGGTGCTTGTTTTGCTCCCTCTGAGCCAGGAAGATTAAAAACAATTAATTTAGAAGGAACAGACTCATGCACTATGGACTGCAAGGCTTTCTTGCTGCGTTCCTCCAAGCTAAGAATTGAAACTGCCAAAGTTGTGAAGTCCAGCTCTGTCAGGAGTTTTCCTGTTTTGCAACTCAGGTCAGAATAAAAACGCTCAGACAGGTTTAACGTGTACATGGGTGAGACTCAGGGAGACTCGCACCGTGCAACAGTTGTCAGCCTTTTTATTCATAGCATTCTCAGAGACGTACAGGAAGAGATAAAATAGAACTGTGCAGGCTTCCTGTTGAGTCTGCACTTCCCCATTTAAGTGTAACTTCCCCATTTAAGCTTAATACTGAAAGAGCAAACATATTTAGATAAAGAAACGTACTTTTAAGCATAACATAATAAAAATCCCAAAATCCTGAAATCTTTTGACATTCCCACCTGTTGTTTGATCTTTCCTTCTATATATGTACATAGCAACCACTAACAGTGCATCAGTCTATGGCCACTTGTAGACATTTTTAGCCAAGACATCATAAAATAGTGGGTTTTGTGAGTATGTTATATCCAAGTGTCTGTCTCATTATCATCTTCATCATTCTGTGACAGGGTGATGTAAGCATGAATTGAAGCAGTTACCATTTTTGATACCATGTTCTTCAAACAAGGTATGACACATGAAGTGTAGAGACACAATAACAGTATTATAACACCAACAAAAACAAGTCCTTTAATCAGCAGGGACTTCCAAGAGCCGCATAAAAGCCACGTAAGCCAGTCTTCTGTGTTTGTGGCATAGTCTCGTTGTTGTGCGTCCCGAAGTTGTCTGAGTGTTTTCAGAGCATCAGTCATGTTCGGTGAGTGCACATTATCTGGAATGTATGTGCAACATGTGTTGTTAAAGAGAATTCTCCTCTCTCGGCGAGAATTATGTCCAATGCTACCCTGTGTTGCATTACTGCAATGCACAGAGCGTCAATCTCCTGATCCCATTCGTCGTTGAATTTACATGAAGCATTCAGAACCTTTTGTCTTTCAGTCCAAAGTTTAAATTCCTCTGGGACATCGGAACCCCATATGGAATCATGCTGCTTGAGGTCTGGGGTGCTTCGTCTTTTCCTTGTTGTTGACGTTGAAGTTGACGTGGCGTCCATGGTTATCTTGAAAGTGTGGTCAGATATGAAAATGGGAGCGCACTGACCTGTCCAATTCCCAGGAAGGATATCCCAGGCCATCCCTTGCACCCAGAAGGTGCCATTTGAGATGTTGCTGCTCTTCACGGGCCCTCCAAGAGCGTGTGTCTGTACTGCTTTGCAGTTGGTGGTGTTTCCCATTGGCGTGGATCCGTTCTCTTGGTGGTAGCATAGGCTGTGGCTCAAATTCCCATTGTTTTCAAGAAAGACTGGGAATGATTTAGCCTTACTTCTGTGCTTCACTTTCAGGTCAACCCAGAACCATTCGTCACATGTGCCATTTCGCAGTCCTATCTGGAGAGGTTCCTCATGGTTGACCACGATTCCCTAGAATTGATACCCAAGGCTGGCGTAGCTTGCGGCACACTTTGCTTGAATTATGTCCATTCCCTTCGCATACAAGGTGGCGTATTGTGTCGTTGGGGGCATATAGGAGCAAACATAGCAGTCTTTTCTGGGTGTGCTGTCATGTATATATCGATACCATGCGTTGTTCATCCATGGATGAATGTGGTCTTGTATCATGTCACGAAGATGTGAGTTGTCATGTGTCCATCTTGTCTGCAGGTGGTGTTGTTCATCTTTTTTTCTTTAGGGTGAGTGTTAATAAACTCACCAGGAGTGCAACATTAGCCACTAGGAGGACGAGTGTCTTCATGATGACCAGACACACCTGTGACCTCTGATGAGTAGACTACCGGCAAGAAGAAGAAGGCGGGGTATACCCGATCAGCCCTCCCTCCACCAATAGATCACCATACAGGAGTTAGGGGTGTCGGCGTCTAAACGTTTAGGTTGTCACTCACTTTTTTGCAGTGGCTTTGATGGATCCAGGACGGTCTTTCTGCTATTTTGCAGGCAGTAGGTGTGGTGAGTAGCACTTGATAAGGACCTTCCCACCTTGGTGAACTCCAATTTTTCCTTTGGAGTACTTTGATCAGGATCCAATCACCTGGTTTCAACCTGCAAGATACTGGAGAGTTGTTTAGAACAATCTCTTTATTTTCAAGTAATTTAGTCATCCATTCGGCTAGTGTAGTTTCTCTTGTTGACTTTGTACAAAAGGGTTAGGTTTGTGTATGGGATTCCCTATGCCCCCTGAATGCACCATGGGTGCGCATGTCCGCAGCTTTAGTTCAGAGACAAACGGCAGCCGAACAACGGACAGTGTGTGTGTTCATAAGACCAAACCACACACACACACACACACACAATACAAAGACTGAGAACTTTATTCCTGGACTCTGCCTGTTTGTTCTTCCCACATCTGAACATTTGCAAGTGTTCTGACCCGACACTCTGAAGTGATTGCTGCCAGCTCAGATTTCTTTAACCCTTCTAAACATTTGGTCCTTCGAGCCGGATGAGAGCAACTGCTTCAGCCTTATATGTTCAGGATGGAAGACCGATATCCGTACAGAGAGTCTGACCGCCCACACAGACATAGCAAGCTGCCATCATACCGCCAGAATTATGAAGTGGACGACTTCGCTAAGAACCGACTCTCTTATGATGATCAGGGCAAGCATTCTACTCATCCTGAAATTCTCCAATATATTCATCATATGAAAGAGGAACACAATCAGCTCTGACTAGATGTGCAACGCCTGACAGAACTGATCTCTAGCTCTCCTGTACTAGCTCCACAGCATGCCACGACACGGTCTGGACATTGTGAGGATGTGACATCAACCACACGTGCCCACACTAGTAAGCAGGTGCCAATCAGAGGGCAGAAGAGCCCACATCAGCCTGAAAGTGCTCCACAGGTACCATTTGGGGATGAGTCTCAACATCCAAAGGACAACCAGCAGGGCCTGATCGAGGAGCTCACGCACAGTCTAAATGAAGCAGATCTTGACAGGGAGTGCAGCACACAGTCACCATCACCTTCGGTCGACTCATGCCCTGAATCTCAAGATTTTCTTCCACCAATGACACCAGGTGAGAGGCCCCCTTCACTTCAAGCTTCAGCAGCAAGGGGACGGTCACCGTATTATGCAGGACAAAGAAGGGTTGATGAGGTGTATGCTCGTCGCCACAGGAACTACAGTCAGCCTGCCACTTCTCCTAGATTGCCAAGGCTAGGGGCCTGCTATGAAGATGATCCATACTACAGACAAGATGACAGGTATCCTACCCCTGGTCACCCAAGCTGCCCTGACAGTCACTATCGTTCTCCTTATGGATATGGGTATCAGGATTCGAGTCATCAGGACAGGCGTTGTGGTAACTACCCATATGATCGCCGACAGTGTCCGCCCGATCGCCTGCAACCAGGTGGGTGCTCTCAGACACCACTCTCTCTCAGCAGAGCCCAACCAATAGAGACTTATCGTGGACCTCAACCAACGATCCCCGACTTTGTGCACAAGGACCCACGTGAGTTTGCAAGATTAAAGTTAGCTCTAGATAACATACTTCCACTTGATGCTCCTGAACACTTCAAGTTCCAGATCTTGACAGATCACCTTAAGTGTGAAGATGCACTAACTTGTAGCTGACTCATACAGTAACAGTCCATTCCCATTTGCTGACACCATGAGAGCACTTACAGAAATGTATGGGCAACCTCAACATCTGGCCTTAAAAAGGATTACCAAACTGATGGATGGACCCAACATTAGGAGTGGTGACATCAGAGCCTTCAAGTCTTTTGCCCTCCAAGTCCGTGCGCTAGTGGGGATGCTACACCAGTTGGGAGAACAAGGTCGGACAGAGTTGAGGTGTGGCTCACATGTATCTCGCCTCTTAGCTAAGTTACCTTATGACCTAAGAGCAAATTTCCAGAGATTTGTTAATCCCCTCAACACTCCTATACCAACACTGCTTGATCTGGCTGAATGGCTCGAGTATGAGGTGCGTGTCCAGGTAATTGGAGACCAATACTGTGACCACTCCGAAAGGGAGAGGCAAGTTTCACGGAAGGAGAGACGTCCTGAGCATAAGTTTCAGAAGGCTACCACCATTCTCCATGGTAGTGAGCCCAGGAGAAAGATGGAAGGTGACATGGCAGCGACACAAGAAAGGCCCAAGAAGTACTGCCCATTCTGTAATACGGTGCAGCATTACCTGAATCAGTGCAGTAACTTCAAACTCTTGTCGAAGGAGCAGAAGACAGAGTGGATTAAGGTGAATAAGAGGTGCTGGCGATGCGCCCGTGATCATCAAGCAGCTAAGTGTAACCTCAAAGCCAAGTGTAAACCATGTGGGCGGCGACATCTGGAAGTTCTTCATGATGTCAATACCAGCCCAGATGCTACAGCCTCTGATTCAACCAGTGCACCAGAGGAAAGCACGTGCTTAGTAAGCTCCACTTCTGAGACACTGTATGTAGACCGGCAAACCAATAGCAGTCAGGTGCTACTCAAGCTAAGTCGTGTCATCATTAGGAGCAGTACCAAGATGGTTGAAACCTATGCTATACTGGATGATGGTTCAGAGCGTACCATACTTCTGCATGAAGCAGCTGATAGCTTGGGGCTGCATGGGAAGCTGAAGACCTAGCACTCCGCACTGTCCGTCAAGATAGCTGTACCATCCATGGTGCCGCTGTGTCATTCTCCATTTCTCCTGCCTCACAGCCTAACAAGTCCTTCCAGATCCACCGAGCCTTCACAGCAAAGGAACTTGGCCTAGCACGCCATAGTTACCCAATAAGAGCATTACAGGAGCGGTACCGTCACCTTAAGCACCTGCCACTGCCAGACATAAAGGAAGTACAGCCCCTTCTGCTTATTGGGTCGGATAATCCACATCTTCTCACTCCTGTGGAGCCAGTACGTCTAGGCCCTCCAGGTGGACCAGCAGCTGTGCACACCCGACTTGGATGGACTTTACAGGGTCCATCGAGATTCCTACGTCAGCGGCTAACCCCACAGCAGTGTCTCTTCACCTCTGGGGCCTCACCAGAAGCTGAGCTCTTTAGCCATGTTGAGAGACTCTGGAAGATGGATATCTTGCCATACCGGAGTGAGCGGCTCATTACCAGGTCCCGACAAGACGCTGAGGCCATTCAGAGACTTGAAGAACGGACAATTCGAGTAACAATTGATGGAGTAAACCGCTACGCCACCCCACTACTGTGGAAGAAGAATCTTCCCCCACTTCGTGCTACACCAGAGGCAGTTTTGGCCCAGCTTCGTGGTACAGAGAAACGACTTGCCAGAGAACCACAGAAGGCAGCTGCCTACTCTCGGGAAATCCAAAAACTGCTGCAGGCTGGCTTCATCACAGCTGTTGCACCGGAAGAGGCTGCAGTGAGTAACTGTTCGTGGTTTATCCCCCATCACATGGTGCACCACAACGGGAAGGACAGGATAGTGTTCAACTGTTCCTTCACCTACAAGGGTCAGAGCCTGAACGACTGCTTTCTTCCAGGGCCTACACTGGGAGCTAGCCTGTTGGGAGTCCTTCTCAGGTTCAGGGAACACCCAGTCGCCTTCAGCAGTGACATAAAGGGGATGTTCCATCAGGTCCGTCTGCTAGATGAGGACAAACGCTTTCTCTGTTTCCTGTGGCGAGACATGGAGGTAGACGAAAAACCCACCATCTACCAATGGCAGGTGCTTCCCTTTGGGACTACATGCAGTCCATGCTGCGCTACCTTTGCACTTCAACGCCATGTCCAGAAACACACTGAGCCAGGGGAGGATGCTCGTCTGTCCATAGAACGTAATTTCTATGTTGACAACTGTTTGCAGAGCCTCCCATCAGAAGGCCAAGCCAAGAAGTTGGTGGATCGCCTGCAGTCTCTCCTCTTGGAGGGTGGATTTGAACTACGACAATGGGCTAGCAATGTCCACACGGTCATCAGCCACCTACCAGTTGAGTCCCAGTCAGAGGGTAGCATTCTCTGGCTCTCCCAGGAGTCAGCTGATCCTCAAGAGCGCACTCTAGGGCTCGTATGGCACTGTAAGACTGACGCACTCCGGTACAAGCATCAGCAGAGCGTCAGTTCAGAGCCAACAATGCGCAACATTTATCGGCTGCTCGCCCAGCAGTATGATCCTCTTGGGTTTCTTATTCCATATACAACCAGAGCAAAGGTCATCGTGCAACACCTCTGGGACAAGAAAAGAGGATGGGATGATCCTCACTTACCTGAGAATCTGCTCCATGCCTGGCGTTTGTGGGAAAGTGAACTTGGCCAGCTCTCACAGATAACGCTGCCGAGATGCTACACTGACCCACACTCGGATTGTAGTAAGAGCCATCGAAGCCTCCATGTGTTCTGTGATGCCTCTGAGCGTGCCTATGGGTCTGTGGCATATCTACACACCGACCAAGGGGAAGGAAAGGTCCAGGTGGCTTTTTTGGCTGCAAGGTCGAGAGTTGCACCCAAGAAGCAACTCTCAATTCCAAGGCTAGAGTTGTGTGGAGCCCTTACAGGAGCACAGCTGGCTTCTGTTCTGAAGAAAGAACTGACCCTTGACATCCAAGATGTGGTGTTCTGGACAGACTCGACTACAGTGCTTAACTGGCTCCATTCAGATTCATGCAGATATAAAGTCTTTGAGGGAACCAGAGTTGCAGAGGTACAAGAACTCTCTGCTGGAGCATCTTGGTGGTACGTGGACTCAGGAACCAATCCAGCAGACGATATCACGAGAGGGAAAACTGTGGCTCAGCTTGCTGGTGAGAATCGCTGGAGCCGGGGGCCACCATTTCTTCAGCTGCCACCCAGCCTTTGGCCACAAGCACCGGTGGGAGAAGCTAAGGAGGAAGTGGATGAACTGAAGAAGCCAGTGTTCTGTGGTCTGCTTAATGGATCCGCTAGTCCAGCAATACCTGACGTCAAACAGTTCAGCACGTATGAGGAACTTCTGAAAGCCACTGCTCAATTGATGCACGGGGCGGCTACGGACACCAGTCACCCTGATGCTGATGATTTTCGAAGGGCAGAGCTGGCCCTACTTAGACATTCTCAGATGGAGAGCTTCCCGAAAGAATTCACATTACTTAAATCAGAGAAGCTGATTCCATCCAGTAGCAGGCTAATTACCCTCGCTCCTGAGTATGACAAGGCTTCTGACTTGATTAGAGTTGGAGGTCGACTCCGCAGATGCGAAGGCCTGAGCCCTGAGGTACTACACCCTGTAATTCTAGAGCCCGCTCACCCAGTTACGAAGCTTCTAATCCAGCGATGTGACAATAAGCTCAACCACCCGGGAGCTGAACGTGTTTTCGCTGAGTTGCGCCGGAAATACTGGATCTTAAGGGGGAGAGAGGCAGTCAGAAGACATCAGCATTACTGTCCCGAATGCAAGAAGTGGAGAGGTCGACCAGAAGTCCCGAAAATGGCAGATTTGCCGCCCTCAAGTTTGAGGCTCTTCCGACCTGCTTTCTATTCGACTGGAATGGACTGCTTCGGCCCTATGCTCATTAAAGTGGGTCGGCGCACAGAAAAGAGGTGGGGCATCCTTTTCAAGTGTCTTACTACTCGAGCAGTTCACCTGGATTTGCTGGTAAACATGGATGTTGACTCCTTCCTGATGTCACTGAGACGGTTCATAGCCCGTAGAGGGAAGCCGTTTGAACTCCTCTCAGACCAGGGTACCAACTTTCGAGGTGCAAGTAAGGAACTACAAGAAGCATTCACTGCCCTCACGCCAGATCTTAGACAGCAACTGGCGGCAGAACAGATCCGATTCTGTTTCAATCCCCCTAGTGCTCCACACTTTGGTGGGTCTTGGGAGAGAGAGGTGCGATCTGTGAAAACCGCTCTGCGCACCACGTTGGGAGCGCAGACAGTGTCAGAGGAAGTGCTGAGGACTGTCCTGCTTGAGGTGGAGAGTATACTCAACTCCAGGCCTTTGGGTTATGTTTCTTCAGACATCGCAGACCCAGATCCCATCACGCCCTACTCTTTGTTGATGGGGCGGCCAGATTGCTCTCTACCCCAAGTGTTCTATCCAGAATCCGAGCTGCTCAATCGTAAGAGGTGGAGACACACTCAAGTCCTGGCTGACCAATTCTGGAAGCACTTCATACGGCATTTTATGCCCACCTTGCAACCACGGCAGAAATGGCACAAGGAAACAGACAACATTGCAGTTGGATCTGTTGTTCTCATTGTTGATCAGCAGACCCCATGAGCGCTCTGGCAAATAGGAACCGTGAAAACTATCTTACCAGGGGCTGATGATCGTGTCAGAGCTGCAGTCGTTCAAGTAAAGGACCGAACTTACACTCGCCCAGTGGCACGGCTCATCAGGTTGCCTGTTCTACCCCAGGATTCTGCTTAGGTGCAGAGGACATTCCACCAAGGTCAAATTTGTACACCAAATTTGGGGGCGGCTGTACAAAAGGGTTAGGTTTGTGTATGGGATTCCCTATGCCCCCTGAATGCACCATGGGTGCGCATGTCCGCAGCTTTAGTTCAGAGACAAACGGCAGCCGAACAACGGACAGTGTGTGTGTTCATAAGACCAAACCACACACACACACACACAATACAAAGACTGAGAACTTTATTCCTGGACTCTGCCTGTTTGTTCTTCCCACATCTGAACATTTGCAAGTGTTCGGACCCGACACTCTGAAGTGATTGCTGCCAGCTCAGATTTCTTTAACCCTTCTAAACAGACTTATTTATAGACTCACTTGTAATTGGTAGTGGAAATGGTCTACCGTGAATGATTTCAAAAGGTGTGAGTTTCTGAGAACTTTGTGTCAGTCTCATCCACATTTTTACTAGGCCTATACACTCAGGCCATGGTCTCCCTGTTTCTTCCATGCATTTTCTCAGTCTCTGTTTTATTGCTGTTAGTTCTTTCCACCAGTCCGGCACTCTGCACTTCCACCAGTGCACAGTGATGTTTGATGCTAAATCCTAGTGCTTCAGAGACCTTACTGATTACTTCATTAATAAAATGTGTCCCATTGTCTGATCAATCTTATCAGAGTGGGGATGCCACATATTGGAATGAAATGGTTGCACAAACATTTTGCTACTGAGATGGCGTCTGCTTTTTTACTGGATAGCTCTCTGGCCATTTTGAGAATACGTCTATGATCACTAGAGCGTATTCTGAGCCTTGGCATTCATTTAGCTCAATAAAACTCATGTGGATTGTATGAAAAGGATGAGGTGGTGTGCATTATGTGCATCATGTGCATTATGTTTTTGGCAAATCATGCATGTTTCGACAAATTTCTGAAATCTTATCTACCTACCCCCCCTCCTGTTGACAATAAAGCTGCTGATTTGTGTAGGAACTTTGGTAGTATTGGTTTGCCATTACAAGTCACCAAACCACCTTCTAGCTGTGCTCCACCTTTTAACCATTTCTTTTGTTCTGTAGTTGGTGCAGCTTTTCGTTCATTCATAAGCACATCAAGTGGTATTTGCATTGAGGAGTCAGACATTAATGTGTCTATAGTTTGTTGTGCTGCTGCTTTTGCGGCTTTGGTCTGCGAAGTTATTGCCTTTAGTGACCTCTGAACTGTTTTGGCAATATAAACACTTCCAACAGTGCCTTTAAAAGATTTCCATGTTGCACTGCCAGTAGAGGTAACCATCCCCCTATTCTGCCAGCTTTTTGCAAAATGATGCACAGCAGCAAAGACATACTGGCTGTCAGTGTATATGTTTATGTCTCGGTCTTCATGCAGTTGACAGGCACGTATGACGGCCGTGAGTTCTGCACTCTGTGCAGAGTGTGAGGAAGTTAGTGCTTTTGCTTCTAAAATCGTGTCTACTGTGGTTACCGCATAACCTACACAGTTCCGCCCAAGGCTACTTTGTTGATATCTACAAAGATATCAACGACACCAGCCTGTGGGGTGCTGTGAAGGTCAGCGCGTGATACAGCATACAGCAATTCTGATGTGTGACAGTGTGAGCTCATAGCTCACAGCTCTAAAACTAGGCATCAGCAAATCATATGCCCAAATCATTATGTGTCACTGTGATCACAAGTATGATCACAAATTTGTTTTCCAAACTTACTAAGCAAACAAACAAAAACAAAACAAATTGCCTATGGCATCATCAAGGCTTTGCGTTCATATTAATTGAGTGTAAGCTGCTTTTTTCATTGCAAGTATTTATTACAATACGGTTTAATTCATGCATCTTATCACTGAGTTCTAAATTCAACCTATCTCCTCACACACACACGGTTTCCTGTCACCGACAGGCACACATTTCCTGTTTCTGCAGACTCTGTCTTTCATTGTATTCATAGTCTAAAAACCCTCTTTAATTCTACTAAAAACAATCTAAATCTCTTGATCTAAAAACGATACACCTTTATTTCACACACACTTTTAAATTGAGCTCTTTCAGACATCAGGAATCATCACACACACTGCCTTTTCTCTCAAACTTCCACTTGTCCACTCACTCCACTATGAACCTTTGTAGTGTTATACTTACTTTTATTACTTTTTTTAAATTATTTTTGTACAAATCACACCCAATCACTCAAAACCTACTACTCACAGCATTTACACAGTTAAAATCACTTTCATATTGTAATGAATTCAAACTCTATTTATACAATTGTAGTGAGCAAAACCAGCATCTCCATGCGCGTCACCGCTCCTCATTAGCTTGGTAGTGTCCACATATTTATTTAATTCAGCTTCTCAATCTTGTAGCTGTTGTATACAGGGTTTGGCTCATTAGTTGTTAGTATAGGTTTGCTCTTCATCTTAACAAAGTCTCATCTAAGATGACAGGTTAACAAGCAGGTCAAGTGTCTCTATGCACCTGATTAGTGTAGTTATTTCCTTATTTTCTTCATCTCCTATATCATTGTACTGAGTTTGAGCAAACCTTAAGCTTGAATCAGACTACTTTTAACAATCTTCCACCTCACATCATAACTGACTGAGGTGCCTCTTCTTATTAATAGTATGTCATTATTAATGTTATCATTGTATTGTTTTTCCTTTTTTATAACAGCAACAGTATATTACAATACACTACTTTACTACTAATATACAATAGTATATTAGTTTATATTTTATTATGTATCCATCACGGGTCTGTGTGAATCTGCAGCTTCACACCTTCCCAAGCTGGAGACATTTCCTTGGCTGAACAATGACACAGCCTTAATATACCTTATGCATCTCTCTTTTTATTTGATATATTTTCGTGTGAATTATCTGGTGTCATGCATTCTATTCATACTAGGCACGGTCGTCATGCCAACTATGTTTCATTGTTAATACCAGTTTACAGGTTGTTAACCTTCCTATTATCTCCTATTATCATGCTTATCACTAGATAAGCTCTGCTTTAATTTAAGTTAACCTTAATTTAACCTTTTGTTTATTCCACTTCATTCCACTTTCCATGCTTTAAAATATTACAACTCTTGTGTACGCTTTGTTTTCTTTTTAGCTTCCTTTTCAGTATTTATTTCTGCTTGGAGGGTTTCTTATAATTTAGTCAATGCATTTTCCCTCCCACGTGGGACATTTAGGTTTTCTTTGGATTTCTCCATCTATATGCACTAATTTGTCCGGCACCTGGACATTTTCTAACCACTGCTCGTCAGCAGTGAGTTACCCATTTTAATCCTCTTAATTTTAATACTTTACAACTACACAACTGCGGCACCCTCTCTGGCACGAGAATCGAGAGAGGTAGTTGACACGGCCTTCTACTTTCAAGCTATTCTTGAAAGCGGTGTCATCTTTATGTGATGAAACACGACCTGTTTCTCTCTTTTCACCAGTACTTGGGTGGCCAACAGCAAACAAAATAGTGGAATAGTTCAGCCTCCTTATTGTGCTGTAAAATCAACTTATTCCACCAACAAAAATAAAACAACAACAATACCTTTTCAACGCGTACTACGTCTTACGGACCAGGTTTATCTAAAATAGCTTCCAGCCCCTTTTTCAGGCGAGCGTTTACTTTTAGGAATGCTACCAACCCCTCTGGGCGAGCCGAGCCTAGACGTTTTACGCGAGGTGTCTGAGTGTTAATATTCACCTGGTTGCTGATTCACTGCCGGTCTCTCAGGTTTACCTCATCGACCCCCACCGCCGTGGAACACTTATAAGAACGCTGGCCAGAACCCGAATTCACGTCTCTGGACTTTATCCTGTACCTGGACAGGAGCTGTCGACAGACTTCAGCGCGGGCTTCTCACGACGGCAGGACTCGATGAGGCCTTCCTGTGGGGTCACACAAAAGTGCTGTGTCCCATGCGGCTCGAAGGACCAAGAAATGTCAGGAGTTTTCCTGTTTTGCAACTCAGGTCAGAATAAAAACGCTCAGACAGGTTTAACGTGTAAACGGGTGAGACTCAGGGAGACTCGCACCGTGCAATAGTTGTCAGCCTTTTTATTCATAGCATTCTCAGAGACGTACAGGAAGAGATAAAATAGAACTGTGCAGGCTTCCTGTTGAGTCTGCACTTCCCCATTTAAGTGTAACTTCCCCTTTAAGCTTAATACTGAAAGAGCAAACATATTTAGATAAAGAAACGTACTTTTAAGCATAACATAATAAAAATCCCAAAATCCTGAAATCTTTTGACAAGCTCTAAGGAGTTTAAGACTGCTTTCATCTATGTGCCCCCTGAATGGAAGATTGAGCGCTCGGCTCCCGAACTTATGAAGGTTTCTTGTGGGCCTGAATCTGCTCTTTCTGAGGCCAAGTACCATTCCGGGTCTCACTTCTATACAGGAAAACATGTTTCCCATATCATGACAAATGTGAGTGACATGGACTTTGTTACTGATTACAGGGAGCTATTGTCAGTCAGGACTGCAGTTGAGTCAGCCAGTGATCCTGTTGCATTTTCTATGCCTGTGTATGATGGACTGAAAACTAAAGGTACTAATCATGAACTCACGTTGAGCGTAAAGGAAGTGAATGTGTGTTTGGACCATGTGAATCTAATGACTGTTTTCCCCAGGGACACTTATTCTAAAGTTGTGGTCACAAAAGACTGTTTTCCGTTAGCTCTTTCTGAACCTAGGATTTTGTCCTCACACATTGTTCTTCCGGAGGATGAGTGTTCTAGCTCAACCAATAATAAGAACCGTGTCACTGTGGTCGCAAATCTTTGAAGCCATCCTGATAACCTTCTCCCACCAACGATGTGGAGATCCAAATCCAATTAAAATCAAGGCACTCAAAAAGATGCTCTGTAAAAGAGTAGAATTCTTGGAACAGAGTTTAATACACTGAATCATATGAACAGCAGGAAAAATACATACAGACATTTAGCAAGAAAATTACAAAGCAGAAAGCAAGCAAAGCAAAACCCCGGGGTGTACAGCCTTAAGCCCAGACAGCAGAGCAACACAGAGACGGACAGGTAGCAGCAGCAGGAGGAAAAAAGAGCTCTGGGGGCATCCTCTGGTCCCCTAATATAGGGACCAGTATCCCCGCCCCCTGCTGCTGGGTAACTTTCCCACGCACCCAGGAACAGCAGGTGCAGGGTCAAATACCGGCCAGAGTTCACACCTGGCGCTGGCTGAGGGCCCGGTCCAAAGTGACACCAATAGGTTAACCCTTTGCTTTACCCTCTGACAATAGGTCACAACATGGTCAAAGGTCACACATTAGTACAGCAAGTAGCATAGTTTTTGTGATAATCTTATGATATTAATGTGAATAATACTTGGCCTAACTACATCAAATATATGAGTTAAATGCATTACATAAAAATAAACACTCCAGTGTAGGTTTATAGTGTGTGTGTGTACATGACAGTGATCTCATTATGTTGTTTTCAGTATCTCTGCTACCATGTAACATTTATTGTCTGCGTATGTGTGTGTGTGTTCAGGATCTCTGTTACAATGTTACTGTTTTGGTTGTGCTGCATGAAAGACGTGGAGTGTGTATTGGAGGAGGTTAGTTACCAGAGCTGGAGAGTGAGTTATTCAGGCGAACTCTCAACAGCATTAACTGCCCTGCTACTGTACCAACTTAATAAACCTCGATGAAGCAAAAATGTCTTGTGCTTAAGACTCTATATGAAAGTTAAAATATATATGTTCAGTGCACATAGATATATAGTGTATATAGTTACATAGTTATACATATCACACAAAAATCCACCACATTCCCCCCTGTGGTACCTGGAGGTACCACCTAAAAGACCCCACAACTAAAGAAGAACAAAAATTGTGAAAACTACTGCGTGCGCTGTTTTTTTGCTAACATACTTAAAAGCAAGCTCTAAATAGAACATAAGAATTTGTATAAAGATCCCACACAGTTGTTGCTCAAATGAATAAGCCCTTCCTTCCACCAAAAACCTCATAGTTATCAACATAACATTCTCCCAAGATTCCATTTCTCTTAGTCAATTAATTTAAGACAAATTGATTCATCTTCATTTGCAAATCATACTACACAGTATCCTTAACAGAATACTCAAGAAACTTAAAAACCAGCCTAATTACAGGAAAATGAAAGTAAGGCATAAAACACATCAGCAGAGACACAAAATACATACATGGCTTACACAACACCATAAGTGACATTAAAAATAATACAATTAAACAATTATTTCCCAATTTTGGATTTCATCTTGGTCAGGTGCAGCTTCTTTTTCTGAACAGACTTCTCAGTGTGGGCTTTGAAATGTCCTTTGTTAGCTTCAAGGTTGACATTTCTCTGCAGTCGCTTCAACCTTTACTCAACTTGTGTCCCTTTTTCAGTCCCATATTTCAACCAATTTATGAGTCCGAGAAAAGTCTCTTATGGTACTTCTTGACTGCTGGATCTCGCATATCTTCTAAGAATACTCGAGACGACTTGGTCCTACTCTTGATTAAAGTCAGGGTCGGCGATGGGTAGTAGTTGATCTTGCACATCCATCATTCGGAAGCTGGTTTGGGCACTGTATGGCTCCACTTGGGCTGTAGGCTCTGCAGCAGATTCAACGGCTGCTGGATGGGTCATGGTTCAGCTGTCTGGAGCAGCCTGTTTCACTCCGTTGTCCCCTCACACTCGTATCGCCAGCACCTGCTCCAGGACCTCTGCATCTCCGTCTGTTATCCAGATGCCATCTCCACCTGCAGAAAGATAGCTTTGCAGACTGCATTAGTTTTGTTCACAGTTACCAATACAGGCCCTTTATGAGGACTTATCTATGGACCTTTGTGAGTATGCCATGCAATGTTAGTTGTTTTAGTCTTGTTAATTCCAACTACATGCACCTTAGTACTAAAGTTAATATTTGTACCTAGTTGACCTCTTCCTTAGCAAATTCCAATTCATTGCTTTATTTTGTGAAGCACCTTGAAATGTTTGTCTCAAATGCTGTTATAAAGAGAAAGCTTTACTTATCTTTACCTAGCTATCAATTTAGGAAGTGCATAGTAAAGCTCTAACATGTTGTTTCATTTAGGTATTCACGTGTCTGTTTTCTGGTGATCAAGACATTTAATCACAGCCACAGCACCAGGGAGCTTTAGGGCGACTAGTAGCTGAGTTACTGCTTCTTCATACAGTATTGGGGCTCTGTTGGCTTCTCTAAGATCTCCTTTGTTCTTAAACACTATTGAGCACATGTCACATTTATATGCTGAATTTGGATAAACATTAACTCTGTTACCGGCTGCCAGGTCACAATTCATCATTAGCGCTTTTAGCCCTAGACTTGCCGTTGCTGGCTATATGGCTGATCAAACTTCCCACACCTCTATAGCCGCAGAATTGAAATTTTCAAAGCTAAGTTAGACAATGCAATATTAACCACACAGTTCTTCATATTGGCAGTAGTTAAACCATCACTTGACCCAACTGTCCTAGCCAATTATAGGCCTCCAACTTTCCTTTATGTCAAAAATCCCCACAAGAGATGCTGTAAAATAGCCACAGAGGAATGCCTTATTTAAAGAGTTTCAGTCAGGTTTCAGAGCACATCACAGTATAGAAACAGCTTTGATGAAAGTTAAAAAATGATCTTCTTAAGGCCTCTGACAGTGGATTGATCTCTATGTTCGACACTTGTGACCATAACATGTTATTCTAAGAATCCTCCCACATACACAAGACTAACCATTGAGCTTCACAAGGTTTGGCATCAGGACCAGTTCCTGTTTATATAACACATGCCTCCTTCAGGTAATACCACAAAAGTCACAACATACCTCTGCCGTGCTAAAGACACACTCTCTCTCATCCATCCATGAAGCCAGGAAACACACACCTGTCAGTCAACCTAAAGGAATGCTCTGAATGGCATTACCTTGGTCTCCATTAACACTGTGAGGTTTCTTGGAGTCATTTTTTTAAAATCCCAATATGTGCTAATATGCGAATATTAAGGACTGCTTTCTTCAATTTCTGCAATATCTCTAAAGTCCTGTCCTAGAGTGATGCTGGAAGACAAGTTCATGCATTCATTACTTCTAGGCTGAGCTATTATTATTATCAGGTTGTGGTAAAAACTCCTTAAAAAGCATTCAACTACATCAAAATGTTGCACATGAATACTGAAAGGGACTAGAATGACAGAGTATATTTCTTTTATTGACTTTTCTTCATAGGCTCCTTGTTAAATCTGTTTTTTTTTTAATTACCATCCTGCTCCAATAGTACTGTATCTCCCCACTTGACTCTCAAACTTCAAGCTTACTAGAACATTTAAAAGTAGAATGGGAAGCCAGGCCTCCAGTTTTTAGGTCTCTCTTTTGAGTTATTATTAGTTATTATCAATCTCTGGCTCTCCTACACAGCATGGTTTTAGTCCTGTCTCCTTCTCCTTACTCAGCTGGTCACAGCAGATGACCACTCCCCCCTGTGCCCAGTTCTACTGGGCATTTATTCCTGTTAAAAAGGGAGTTCCTCCTCTCCAAGTTTCTTGCTAAAAGGGGGTCAGATAAATAATTGTGTTTTAATGTTTTATTTTTGCAGTTTATCCTTAGATAATAATGTGCCTTTAGATGACTGGCATCATGATTTCATGCCTGTTCAACCTTGAGTTGAATGCTATACAGCATGACAGCCTTTGTTCTTACAGAAAAATAGCCATTGAAAAGCTAAAACAGCTGTATTAGACTATTCATACAAATTTTCATGCATGGGTTGTTCATAGACAGTAATCATAAGAAATTCCCTAATTGGACCTTGTGACACAATTTGGTGGTGGACTCTGAGACAGACAATTACTTCACACCCCATTTTCCTTAACTTGAGTGATAGTAAATTTTGGACCGTAAATAATACATGTAATTGGCATTATATTTACAATACACCTGGATGGCCATGATGAACACTGAGACCTCCTGAAAAACAAACAGTTTTAATTGCAGGGTAAAAGGTCTACTTCAACTTTTGTAAATTTGGATTGTACTAGGTCAATAGTTGCTTACCTATAGAGGTTTAATCATGTTGACTCAACTCTGCCTTACCCTAATCTTCCCAGTTTGCCCCATACCAATGAAATGTTCTTCTCTTTCCTTTTGGTTGCCAGGTGCCCGGTCAGACTGCATGTCCCTCCTCAGTGCTTCAAACTCTACCTCTTCACACTGGAACTAGAATAGAACTAGAATAGAGTCATTTAGCTATGCAGTTTTTGCTAGAGTATGCATTTGAGTAATTTAAATATGTCAATCCACAGACAACTGGACCCTGCCACACACAGGAAAGCTAATTTAGGCCCCATTTTTCTAAATTGAGGTTTGATCATTTTATAGGGGATCAGGCTTTAGCCTCTTTCCCTCCAAAATATCTGATAATTTAGATTTTCTCTTTTTTTGGGGGGGGGGGTTCATTCTTTGGGAGAGTTAACAATTTAGCTCTGCTAAGCTATATGTTTCCCCCCCTTTTCCCAATGCAGTTAAGATTATGACAGAATCCTTCACTGCTTTCTCCTCCACACTGCATTCATTTTTATTTTTCTTCCATTTGAAAGTAACTACAAATTGCTCACACTGAATTATCGCAGTATGGATGGTTTAGTGCTGCACATTTAGAGCTAGCATCTTACTATTAGCTTCAATACATGAACAGAAGTAGCTGCCACTGGTCTATATGTAGCCGCACTGAAAAAGATAAAAGACAGATTATTTGTCATATCTGCATACAGAGTCACACATATTTGCACCCACACAGTTACATACATGTCAGGAGGATACCCAAGAGCAGTGTACCAGGGTCAGAAACAGCAGATGTTTAAATTTCTCATTTCATGTTACCAGGGATCCTGAGTTTCATCATTACCCCAGCTTTTAGTAAATCCCCATGTGTACGTTTCATCCCTTCAATAATGCAATGCTCATAAGGTGATTAATAACTTCTCTAAGTTTACTTATCTGTCCCATGCCCTACTGGGGTTCTAATGCTCTGTGTGTATCTGTTCTAGTGTCAATGGGAGTCATGTCTGTGCCCTTTATGTATTAAACTTTTCAATAATATTCTAATGTAAGAGTGTTAGTAATGAATATATTTGTAATAATTTCCTATCTAATGCTTTCATGTGGCCTAGTTCATATTATTTGTGTTCTTTTTCTACTGGGAGAGTAACACAAGGGGTGGAGCCCAGGGCTTTAAACTTATTAGTTTGTTGGGAGCATTACTGATGCAGCTGCTTCATGTTGTTCACTCCAGATATCATGGATAGTTAGGTACTCTGGTATCAGTCACAGTCCATGTACTGAAGATTTCTCTTGGCAGTAAATTCCTTGTTGTAACGGTGCTGCCCACATTCCTCTCGGAGTTCTCCAGGAACATCCACACAGAGAACATCCCAGATGCAGACGATGTTGGCTCTTAGAGGCCACCGATTGTCAGTCCTCAGCAGATTGATGAGTATGTCAGCTGACTAAAAGTGTGTCTTAATACACTTTTCCAGCCCTCTGCAGATACAGTCTTTCATTGGACTCAAGGAGACTCGGTTTCATGAATTGTGGATCTTCACTTGGACGCTCCTCTCTGGAGTTCCTGGGCTTTCACATGTGCCAGCCATTGGATGTCGTCATACAGCTGACTCCTCCTCTCCACCTTTGTACAGGCCTCATCAGTGACATAGGCCTTCGCAGTGCCAGTGTTGCTCTACTCCACAGACTCATGGCCTGCTGTCTTTCACTGGTGCTCTGTGTTTCTCCCCATCCGTTGGTGAGCTCCTTCATCTGTAAGGAGTTATTTCCTTTTTTTTTTTTTTTTTCATAGCAGGAGAGTCATTGTTTCGAGTATGTGCATACATCAGTTAGTTAGTAACTGTTTTCATTTGCTCCACCTTTTTTTTTTTTTCTTTTGCCTGTGAGCTCGACCTCATGTTACTCTCCATTATCTTACTCCTGGTCTTTGAATTCTCCTAATTAGCTTCCTTTCCTCTGACTCACGTCTTTCTTTGTCCCACCTGTCTAATCACTCTTCACTCTTCAGCTCCTTAATCTGACTTCCTACATCTCAGACTTTCTCATGTTTACTTCTCCTCTTCTAAGCCATAATCACTTTTGTCATGGTTTTTGTTTTTTTGTTTAGTTTTTTTTTAGTACAAAGGCTCAACTTTTGATTTCTCCTTATTGCATTTTAGGTTAATGTGTTTTATTTCTAATTACTAGCTTTTGCTGGAACAAAGGCTCTGTCATCCCCTCCAAACCCTGCTCCTGTGTATCTCCACCTGCATGATGCACACTGCTTATTCAGGGAGCTTAGATTTAGCAGAGATTTATCTATATTTGCTTTTATTTTTCTTGTAAAACTAAAACAAAATCATAGGGGCTTTATTATCATATACAACAGTTTTATGTTTTTCTGCCCAACTTTCCTGTAAGTGACAAGATGCAGCTGTGGGATCAACCCTGTCACTATTCAAAACCCTGATTCCTGAAACAATTACCCCCAAATTTTGTCACAACACCTATTAAACTTGACAAATTAAAAACAATATTAATTTTGCATATGTAAGAATTACCATATTGCATTTGCTAAAGACAGCATTTTGCAAGTTATTCCTTAAATGTATAAAGTGCAATTTATTTATTTATTTACTTTCTTGGATGGTAAAAATCACTCGGATGTTTTGGGACTCTTAAAACTTAAATATTTCCTGATTCAAGCCTCACCCTCGAAGCCTTAAAGGGTTAAGGCCCTTTTATGTCACGCACCTCTGAAGCTCGTCTAAATGTTATTTCTCTCATAGCTATAGGAGAAGGATTACACAGTCTGACCAGCATCAAGGCGAGTGTTTTAGATACCAATGATCCATTTATTAATCCCTTCCCCCATACAATATCTAATCATGCTTTTTATTTATTGATCAGCATTTCTAATGATCCACAGCTGCAGGTTAAGCAGCCATGCATCCCACAACTTTATTTCTGTTGTTTCTTTTCCCAGCCAAATATTCTTTTTCTTTAAATTTTTTATTCTTTTTTTCTAAAGTGCTTGAGTGTAATCACTTTTCATTCTTACCTACACTGTAAAAAATCAAACTTGCAATTGTTGAGCTTACAGTCATTTCTTTCACAATTCAACAATAAAAGTTGAGTTGCGCCATAAACTCAAATACATTAAGGGTTTCAACTAATCCTTTAACGTTTTGGAGCAAAAGTTGGTCTCAGATGAAATTTATTGCTGGCAAAATGAATGAATTCAAGTTTTACATGAGTTGAAGCTGTTGGCGCCTTTCTGTGCCTGAGCACGCATGCGCATCTCATATTTTTGGATAATGCGGGGTCTACTTTGCGCTTTTGCAAGGACTGAAAGCCACCTGGCTGTCTGCCTTAATGAGAACGTGAGGCTTTTTATACCAGGAGCTGGATAGATCGTTCATCTCAACTTTCTAAAGGCAAGTAATGTTTCTTTTATTATATCAGACAGCATATGTTTGAACAGTCTCAATTTGTCTTTTAGAAATATCACAACTGAAGTTCTTCGTATTTTTCCGAAACTTAGCATAGCATTACTTTCTAGGCTAAGAAGCCTTGTGGCTTATGGGTATGTGTTTACTATATCATTTAAGATTCCATGCCACAAACTATGTGCCATGTCACAAAACAATGAAAATCCGACAAACATCGCTACTAAAGAGTCGCGCTCATATCTGACAAACCTCCGCGACACCCCCTATGTGCATTTCATGAAGTGCAGTCTGTGGCCGCCATACCACCGAACTAAACAAAATAGGCTGTCTCGCTCATGACCAACGGCGGCAACCCCCCCCCTCGCTGCTATTTAAAAATAAATAAATTTCGGGGGCGCCCGCTGCCATGTCGTTTAATTTGTTCGAATCACTTTTAGCCAATAAAATGTGTGCTTTAGTTTCTGTGTGAACCGGGCGGTGGAGTCCTCATGGCCAGCAAGCTCCACCAAACACACAAACAGGGGGGAGAGGAAGATCAGAGAAGCAGCTACAGAGCTGTAAATATGAGGGTATTTTAAATACGAAGGCCTACTAGAGTCTGCAAGAGTCATATCAAACAGACTTTAAATAACTTAAAAAACACAGATGCATTAGAACTATGCATCCAGTAATGACGCTGGAACAAAACAGATGAACAAGTGATTAGGACCGGGCGACATATCGAGTTTCTAAATGTACTGATATATTTTTATACGAGATATGAGATGTAACAATATCGTTTATATCGATATAGTCTATGTTACATTATAATTATACTTGTGGAGCCGCAAGTTTGCCTCTCTTTCGTCCACTTTTGTCTCTACGCAATGTTACTCCGCCTCGGCTCTCTCCTTCACTGACACAACTCCCCCTCCCCCATCGCTTCACCTGCAGGCAACAAGATGGACATGGCAGCTATCAAAAAGGAACTGGTCGGTAAAAAGAAAACATTTGAAGATTACTATTTTAGTGCTGTCAGCGTAAAGTTAATGCCTTAACTGCATTAAAGGGGCAAATCTCCGTAGTTACCGCGGATCACCGCATGCGTGGAGCTGGGCGGCTCTAACGAGCTAACCGGGCTAACGCCTTGACGCACGGCTTAAAATCCTTACATTTTCTCAAAAGTCGACAGTGCGCCTTATGTATGAATTCTGGTTGTGCTTACTGAAAGCGAACCAATTTTATGTGGTACACAGCTTAAAAAAATCTGTCAAAAAATGTTTTGGTACGACTTTGCTAAGCTATGAAGCTGCACTGCTTGTTAGGGCTACCGAGGAGCCTCGCAGAGTGATATTACTCCTCTTCAACGTAATATTACCGTATTATGTGTATAAGGACCATAAATGGCACCTGTAAGAGACACGGTTACAAAGAGGATTTCAGACTCCAGGCTGTCAGTTGTGCAGTAGAACTTGGAAACAGAGCAGCTGTGAAATCTGTCTTTGTTATTATGCTCAGCATCTTTTAGTTTACATTTTGACTGCACAATTGTGAGCTTTTTGTTATGCACAAAACAACATTGTTTTGGTTTATTTATGGAGCATCATTAATAAATGCACTGATAATTTAAACAGATGCTTCAGGACTTTTATCCCACTCATACTCTCAATCCAATGTTTGTCACTAAGTTGTAAAACCAATCACACAAAATTATCCTTGGCATACATAATACATCCCAGTACACTGTTGGTGCATTCCATGTATAATACAATTTGTTAATAATAAATTAAATAAATTAAACATTTGATGTAATGTATGTTTTGTAAATTATTTGTTTTACTCTGTTTTACATGGCATTTTACAAGGCAGAATCAGCTTACTTTAGTGAGCCAAAACAATTAGGACAGGAGAAAAACATTCTTAAGTAATGTCAGGAAGCTGGTATTTTATTTTAAAACTAATTGCTATTTTTATTTATTTAGAGAATTAAAAGCCAACTCCAGACCACTGCTTGCTTGTCCTGATTTGTGAGGGATTGATGGAGAGTTGGTAAGGAGAGGAATCAGAACAGGAGCGCCTCCCTCTGCCCCCAAACACATAATCAGGTAATGTAACTTTGGTAATTTGAGATTAATTCAGGTTTCTTTTGAATTGTTGACACTGTCCTCTCTTCTCATTATAGTTTTTGTATGCAGTGCCAGTTCTGCTTTTTTGTCTGTTCAAGCCAAGAAGTACTCTTAAGGCATCACCAGCTACGACATAGAAGAGGATTTCATTTGCCCTGTGTTTACAGTGACTGCGTCTGTTCGTTTAGGACACGAGGGGCATTGAAGTCTCACCTCAGCAGATCACATAACAGGGCTAAGAAAAGGCAGGAGATCTCAACATTTTTTTGTGATTTTTGTGAATTTAAGGAAAACTGTTCACAGCATACATTTATTTCACATATTTTAAGGCACTTAAAAAAACATCAGACTGTATCCTGTCCAAAAATGTGACTATGTTACCAACAATTTATCAACCTTTACGTCACACACAAGCAGAAAGCACAAAAACTCAAAAGATATAAAGAACTGTATTAGACTGATTTCTCATGCAGATGCATGTCCTAGTGAAAGTACCTCCCCTGATGAATCCTTAAATACCTCTCAGGAGCCAGAGACATTACCAAGTGGTTCAGGTGTAGCATCAAGTGATAAACAGGACAATGAGTTTGTAGATTACCAATGTCTTGAACATAAAATAGCTAGACTTTTTCTATGCATGCAAACATTGTTACATGTTTCTAAAAGTGCTTTGCAGAGAATTATTGAGGAAATTAGTGACATTTTAAAATTTTCTCAGGTTCATTCATTTCAAAGAATCAAAGAGGTGCTTGCTGAACAGAACATTGAGGCAGATGATGATGTAATTAAAAATATAAATGATGCACTTTTCAAAACCAACCCATTAATTATCTCAACAGAACCAAAAGGTGCATTATCTACTGATTACAAGAGAAATTTTTATTTCAAGAATAATTTTCATGTAATTGAGCCTAAAGAGTACACCTACAAAGCGAGAACTAGAAATACATTTGTTTATGTCTCAGTAAACCAGGTCTTGGAGAACTTATTAAAAGAGAAAAGTTTCTTTGAAAAGTTAGCATTTGATAAAGAAATTGGTGAAGGTTACAGATCATTTAGAGATGGGCAGTATTTCAAAAACAACAAGCTTTTACGATTGCAAGATACTTGCATTAGTTTAGCTTTGTATATTGACGACTTTGAAATATGCAACCCTTTAGGAACATCTCGAAAAATTCATAAAATAACTGCCGTTTATTGGGTTGTACTCAACTTATCTGCAAGGTTTCGTTCTACATTGCCCTCAATACAGCTTGCTCTTCTTGGTAAAAGTGTGGACGTTAAACAGTTTGGGTATGATGCTTTTCTTTATCCACTCATTGAGGATTTAAAATGTCTTGAAAGCACAGGGGTGTACGTTGAATCTTTAAATAGTTTTTTGAAGGGAACTGTATTTTGTGTCTGTGCAGATAACCTTGGGGCTCACAGCCTTGCAGGCTTTTTGGAGTCCTTTAATGTCGACAAGTTTTGTCGATTTTGTAGTATTGATAAACATCAGATTGCAACTCTTGATCCTACAGAATTTCCATTAAGAACTGTGGAACAGCATAACATTTTTCTAGAAGAGCTTGAGGCTGGTCAAAGACAAAGTGTGTGTGGTGTCAAAGGTTCCTGTGCCTTAAGTGCGTTGTCCTATTTTCATCCAGTCACTGGATTTCCTCCAGATATATTACATGATTTCTTTGAAGGTGTTGTCCCTGTGGAATTGTGTTTGTGTCTTCAAGATTTAATCAGAAAGGGTTTTATCACATTTGAAGGACTAAACAAACGTATAAAATCATTTCCATATAAATTCTCTGATAAGCTCAACAAGCCACAACAAATTACAAAAGCTAGTTTTGGAACAGGAAGAGTGAGTGGCAATGGACATGAAAACTGGACACTTTTGCGTTTGCTGCCTTTTATCATTGGGACCCGTATACCAGAACATGAGCCATCATGGGAAATATTGATGGACCTTAAGGAGCTTCTTGAGATTGTTGTCTCGACAACTCTATCAGAAGAAATATTGTCATACTTGGACACCAAAATATTGGATCATCGACGACTACTGACAGAGACTTTTCCTGATTTTAATTTGAAGCCAAAACACCACTATATTGAACATTATAGTCATCTTGTGCGTTGTTTTGGTCTCTTAGTGGATTTGTGGACTATTCGATTTGAATCTAAGCACAACTTTTTCAAGAAAACTGTGCATGATGTCCAATGCTTTAAGAATATACTACTAACACTTTCTTCAAAGCATCAACAAATGATGGCATACTTCTTAGATGGTCACAGTCTTTTTAAACCAAGTCTGCATGTTGATAATATTGACACAGTTGACATTTGTTTCTTGAATGAAACTCTTCAGAAGTGCTTGAAACTGAAATATCCACATGTAAAAGCTGTGTCATTTGCTAAATGTGTTTATCTGTATGGGACCCAGTATGTTAAAGGCATGATCATTTCATCAGGACAACTGAGTGGACTGCCTGAGTTCTACAAGATACTGAACATTTTGGTAGACTCTGGGAAAGTGTCATTTGTTGCTACAAAGCTCTCCTCTTGGTTTATGGAACATTACAGATCATATCGGCTTGACAGCAGCTACAAAGATCTGGAAATACTTGACCCAGAAGATTTGAATGATTACCACCCTTTAGCTGAATACTGCGTAGCTGGACAACTTGATGGTGACACCTGTTACGTGCCTCCTGCATTGAAAGTGATGGTATGTATTATTCTTAAATAGTTTTCAGTTGATTACTTTGAATTTGTTAATTATTTAGAATTGCGCCCTTTTTTTGGTTTGTCTTCACAGGCCCTGTTACTGCGAGTCCACGTCAGTCCAAAACTTATCAGAAAAATCCAACTGTCCACTGTTCTACAATCTGTGAAGCAGCTTCAAGATGAACTACAAGCAAAGCTTGGACTTGAAGGTGACTTTGCAATACAATATGAAGACCCAGATTTTGGGAACGCACTTTGCAACCTGATGGATATTAATGAGCTACCTGCTGGACGGGCAGTGTTGCACCTCATTTGGGAGGAAAATGCATCAGCCTCGCCACCACAGACTCCATCTGATCATAGCGCCATCTCATCTATTGATACAGCCAGTGTGAGTTCAGCATCTTCTTTCAGCCCATCCTCATCCACCCATACCTACATGCATAGCACTTCACAGTGGCCAAATCCATTTCCTATCCCAATCTTTTCCTATGATGTAGAGTTAAAACTTCGCAAGGGCAATGAGGTATATGAGAAAGCAGGGGCAAATTTAAGTGTAACAAGAGACATCAAGATGGAAATTCTAGACAAGCTGGCACAAGAAATGTTTGCAATCAAAGCCTACCCTGACAAGAATGAAATAACATCTGTTGCCCAGGAGCTAGTTTCCAAACATCCCTGCCTCAAAGAGCCCGGCAATGGCACAGGATATGATGGTTGGGCAACAAGCATTAAGTTCAAGCTTGGCAACTACCGTTCCAAGCTAAGTCAAGCTGGATGTAGTGAAGTTGCAGTCAATCGAAAAAGAAGAGGGGAAGAAGATGACAGTGGATCAAATAGATTTTCCTTAAAGAAACCAAAGCGAGGTGAAGTCAACTTTATCCCTGATGCCCCAGAAAACTACAATGATGAGTCTCTTGAAAATGAAAGATGCATTTTGGAAGATGAAATGAAGAAGAGGGATAAGAACATGGCACTCATCACCCAAAAGATGGACATCACATTCTCTCTCAGGAGGAAAGAAGTTGTGGAGATGCAGCCCTTGGTCAAGGAAATGCAGCTCAGATGGCCAGCTCTCTTCTTGAAAGAACAGGTAAGATAATCTCTTAAATATTTAAAGGAAAACTTCCATTTTTTTTTCAGTGTGGTCTTATTTCTAGAATGGAAAACATTCATTTACTCACCCAGACAAATTTCAAGGCATTTGGTGTTGTTAGAAAGAAATTTTAATCCCAATGTTACGAGTCAGTCATTTTGCAGGAGAGAGCTGAGCCACGGTTATGGGGAAAGGATTCACTGAGACAACTAAGAAATGCCTGAATTAAGACAAAAAACACTCTGGAGGGTTTTTAATATAAGGAAATAACATTAAAATGTGTTTAAAAGCTCCAAAAAGTTGATTTTACATGATATAGGACCTTTAAAATTTCTTCTGAACAACTCCAAATGCCTCGAAACTTGTCTGGGTGAGTAAATGAATGTGAGCTCCATTTCTTGTGCCCTTGACAAGCATCTGTTTGTATCACTGCAATGTCTTGTAGAAAAGGTTGAAGGCTACCGTTGAGCTAACAATGCTAATGGTAAAATATAAAAAATAGTTGGCTCTAAATATATGAAGCTAATTTTGGTATTACCAACAACTCTATTGAAGTGAAATCTATTTACTTGTCAACTTATTGTGTATAATAATGGATTGCATTTATTTCGCTCTTTGCTGGGCACCCAAAGCGCTTTACAATTCCACTACTTATTCACTCTCACATTCACACATCGGTTCAGGGAAACCACAGTTATAGCCACAGCTGCCCTGGGGTAGACTGACAGAAGCGACGCTGCCATATCGCACCATTGGCCACTCTGGCCAACACCAGTAGGCGGTAGGGTAAAGGGTCTTGCCCAAGGACACAACGACCAGGACAGAGAGAGCTGGGGGACAAGAACCAGCATCCTTCCGGTTACAGATGAGCTTCCCAACCCCCTGAACCACGGTCGCCGCAATGACTCGTCTTCACTGGGCATCTAGAATCTTTTGGTGCTGACCCTTAGTAGGCAACAGCCATGAAACTCACAGAACAGGATTGAGAAAGTCACTTGCGTGTTATGAAAGTATCCAAATTTGACCACAGGATGTTATTCTTACTTCATTCCTACATAACTATAAAATTAATGAAATTTTTGCAATGAATTTAAAATACAATTTATTGATTTATTTCTTTTCTGCAATGCATCCTGTAACAATTGAAACCATTATTTTGTCTAATCAACATTTGATTAGGTATTCTATAGACTTAATGTAAAATCTGCAGATCAGATTTTTCTTGTTCCTTTTTTTTTTTTTCCTAAAATGTGTCAGTTAGAATTTGTACTACCACTAAAAGAGAAAAAAAAAATCCAATCAAGACCTGACCAATAGATCAACCGAGACTAACTAAATGTTTTGAAATTAAGCTGTTTTAACCAAATTTGAAAACAATGTTATTTTTATATAATGTACCTTTAAAAGTTTTCTTCTATATTTTTTTGTTGCTTTGTAGATTTGTGCGGAATTCTCACGCATTACTACCAAGGATCTCATGGGGACCTTCATGACTGCCCTCGACACTTACTCACTTCGGCTGATTAAGCTGTATCGAGTTAGAAAAGCTGCTTTCCGCAATGACATGGATTCCCTGTTGCAGAAGTTTGATGAACAGGTAATATATAAAAATGTATTTGTGTCTGGTTTATGAGGAACCTGAAGTTCCCACTGTAATGAAAGATACTTTATTAAATATTTACTAAATTGACGTAAAAATTGTTAGTTTTCAGAAAGTGTGTCCTGAATGGGATTATAAGCTAACAAGCAGCGCTGTGTGTTTGGCAGATGGCAGGTCATGACAGACAGTTCAACTCTCATCCCACTCATGGCACTTTTTGTTATAAATGTTGTAATAAGTGTGCTACATTTGTTGCACATCAAAATTACTTTAAAAAAAACTGACAAAACCATGAGCAAGTATCTGGAATAACTAATTTCAACATCTTATTTCTTAAGGCTGTATTTTTAGCAACAACACTTAATGTGTTTTAAAAACAAAATGGTAGGTTTATAAATGAGACTGAGTCTTATTTGATTTCCTTGTTTTAGGTCTCAAACATAGTCCAGCATCGACGAACCATCAGTTTGGAAGGGTTACCGATATTTGTTCGCGACGATGAGACCAAACTCTTCTTAACATGTCTGGTGAGTATGCAAATCTACTCAATCTTCAGTTTTGGTTTTCAGAGACTTATATGTACTGTTTTTTATTTTGCATAGGATACAGATCCAGTTGAGAGGGTAACCCGAGGTGTTACGGTGGGCATCCTCACTGTTCTGGAGGACTACGTGGGACCCAACTCGCAGTCCACAGTGATCAACACTGCCATTGTTCTGGAAGAGGACATTATTCTTGATGATCTGCCAGACCTTCCTACTGCCTTTGCCTACCTGTTTGGCCTACTTTATGGGCTCAACATGGAGTTTCCCAAAGAACTCAAGTACACATTTGAAGCTGTGCAACACATTTTTATGGAGTTGACATCTACCTGTTCCCAGAGGATAAGAAGCTTCAAAACCAAGCTCTTAACCAAAGTCTAACCTATTTGACAACATGTTCAACTCAAATGCAACTTGTGTAAAACAGAATGCAGCAATTTGTTTTGATTTACAGTTTTTGGGTTTTGTGGTAAGTTGCTCTGAAAAAAGTTAATTTCTGGCTTTAAGAAAATGGTAAGGTGCAGAAAGTTTTGAATCAATCTCTTCTGTTCTAACTTTACTTAATGTAGCTTGCATGACAGATTGCAGATTTCATGTATAACAAGTTTTTTATAAAATGTTGAAAGGGTTTATTCTAACTTGAACTGTTTTAAGCAATTTTTATAATCTGGTTTTAGGTACATTTGTACTAGTTTTATAACAAATGTGGCGCGATACTGAACTTCAGAGGAAATTAGAGTGTTGATACATTACTATTAAAAGACAAGTGGTGGAAAAATTTGTTTGAAAGTTGTTTGCTGTATGGAAACCAGATATTCACATACCAGATGTTCACATCCTGCCATCTGATGTTTTGAATCTGTTTGTTAGTGACTATCTATCAAGATAGGTTTGATATTCTGTCTGACAATACCACACCTTTAAAATTGAATGAGTAACATTTGTTACAAAAATTTGACTTTTTGTGTTTTTGGAAGGACTTTATTTGTGGCTGAATGTTGTCAGTATGTTAAAAATGGCTCATCTCAAAAGTCAACATTGTCTGTGGTGCAGTTGTGTTTGAACACAAAGTTATTTGAAAATCAACTGTGTAAACATTCATTGGTACAACAGGGAGCACCTCATGAAAACTATAAAAGATACTTTTTCTAAACTTTAGGAAATTAATTGGCAAAACAAAAAAAAATATGTTGTGTAAACTTTAGGAAATACGTTGCCAAAACTAAAACTAATACCTTGTGTAAACTTTAGGAAATACATTGCAAAAACAATAAAATATGAGTTAAGAAAAAGCACAATTATCAATTTTGTAAACACAAAAACATTAGCTGAAGCAACTTTTCTCCTAAACTTAAAATTATAAGTTATCCATCAGAACCTAAAACCATAAATGCAGTGGGTTGCCTTGAGTTTTTAAGTTTTCGTGACGTTTTTTTTTTTACAGTGTACTCTTCCTCTTATTTTACTATTACACTTAATGGCATTACTTATTACATCTTTCTAATTATTGTTTTATTATTGTTAACATTACACTCTAATCAGTTACTATTATATTTAAACTTTTTGTTTACTCACTGAATTATACCATTCTCAATTCTTTTCACTACTTCTCTACTGTTATGTCTTATGCCCCTCTCCCATTCAGTTCCCTCTTACTTCCCTGTTCTTATTTTAATAGTTTATTATATTTATTTTAATTTACCCGAGAACCAGTTTACTGGCCTTATCATTTTCCTCCCAGGTGTTTCTTCTAATATTTTATTCTCAAATTTAGAGCTTCTTTCTTCTTGTTCCTCACTCTGATGGGCACTATTCTTTTTACATTTTTTTTTTTTGTTCATAGTACTCAGCATTTGATCACTTGTTTAAGCATCTTCACTGATGTGGGCCTTAAACTTTACAAACAAGTTACATCTTTTTCTTTTTTTTTCTTTTTCTTTTTTTTAAAGCAAATTATTTTGCTTCCTGTCTCAGGTGACTCCTCTGAGCTTCGCACAAGCTCACCATAACAATAACCTCTTTGAGACATGCAGGTCAGTCTTTTACTCTTCTTCTCACACACTTGCATTTGGCTTAGATCACTTGAAAGCCTGTGCACTGGTCAAGGACACTCTTGGCAGGATGTCGGGGCCCACCCCACACACTCCACAGTCTGAGCAACTTGAGCCACCTACACCCTGTGACGCTAAAAAAATAGGTATACAGCTTATGTCTCAATTTGATTGATGACCCTAGCCTTGACCTTTTGACCCCTCCCCTCCCCCACAGGAAGTGTGTAATTTGATCCCTAAGCGTGACGAATTGCATCAGCAGCTTATGTCTCAATTTGATTGATGACCCTAGCCTTGACCTTTTGACCCCTCCCCTCCCCCACAGGAAGTGTGTAATTTGATCCCTAAGCGTGACGAATTGCATCAGCAGCTTGTGTCAAAATTTGATTGATGACCCTAGCCTTGACCTTTTCACCCCTCCCCTCCCCCACAGGAAGTGTGTAATATGATCCATAATCGCGCCACCTGTTGTGAGAAAAAAATAAAAAAAGTTTTTAGAGGGGGGGGGTCTGCGGAGGGAGGAGAATAAAAACAGAGAGGGCGGCGCACTATGCGCAGACGCAAGATGGATCCTTTCATTCTGCAGCCCTGTGTTCCTCTGTACTTGGACGGGGAAGAGATCTGCTCTGCGGAGGCCGTAAGCATGGGAGGCAGCAGCAGCGGCGAGTGGTCTTCGTCGATTATCAGCGACACCCCCGTCACCGTCTACAGTAACAGATCAGAAGCAGCTGATGCACCGCGGAAAGAAGGGAGAAATAAGAAGGTCTTTATGTTGAGTCAGTGCTGTATAGAGAGACAGAGCGGCAGTTAATTTTCCACAAACTCATAGTTTGAATTCTGTTTCAGTATTATGACAATTTTCTCTGTATTTCTTTTTACAATAGCGGATGTATTTTACTTTCTTAAGATGCACCGTCGCTTGTAATGAAAAAAGAGTGACTTCCTATTGCCTGTAGAGAACCGTTTCTTTCAATAGTATTTTGCTTTCTTATATGACATGCGCAATAAAAAACTTTAAGATTATTTGCCTAGCAACAAATTGCATTTATATAGAGTGGGGGTGGAGGTAAGCTACATCCTTGTATGTGTTAATATATATATCTATATATCCCTTAGTGAATACTTTTCTTTGAATACTACTTTTCTTTTTGAGAGTCCCTTTTACAAGGGACTGAAAAACAAGCCATAAAAGATAATTACTGAGGCAGGCGATCTTGTTTCACTCACACACGCGCGCGCACACACACCCCACCCCGCGGGTCAAGGAGGAGGAGTGAGACAGCGGATATCAATGCTTATAGCCTATAACACGCTCAAAAAATATTATTATTAAAACACCTAGCTACATCCTTGTATGTGTTAAAATATATATATCCCTTAGTGAATACTTTTCTTTGAATACTACTTTTCTTTTTGAGAGTCCCTTTTACAAGGGACTGAAAAACAAGCCATAAAAGATAATTGCCGAGGCAGGAGGTCTTGTTTCACACACACACACACACACACACACACACACACCCCGCGGGTCAAGGAGGAGTGACACAGCAGATATCGGTTTTTCTCAATGCTTATAGCCTCAAAAAAATATTATTAAATCATCTATATGAGGTTTGTTTTGTGCAGCCCGCTCCTTGTCAGACCAAAGTACAGAGTTTTTTCTTCATTATTTTTACCTACTTTTACAGCAGATTTTTCTCAATAGACAGAAAATGATCTTGTACTACGCGCACTAAGGAGTCAACAGCCAATATTATCATCTCTCATTGCTTGTAACCCCGGTAAATAATTTCGTACATCTCCCCATAAAATAACCCTTAGTGGAAAAAAAGCTCATATTCGAATTAGTTTATTAAAGCACCCCCTCTGTGGGAAAGAGTTATTTTCTCAGTGTCTAGTTTACACCATGAGGCAAGTTTTGTCAACAGGAGGCGAGTTTTGTCACGAGCAAGAACAACCGCAGACAACTGTTGCCCATAAAGTAAAACAAATATTCACCTCTAAGTCGTATTTTACCGTCGGAGAATGTGGAAAACAGACAACCCTCACAAGAAGGCACCCAAAAAAAAGGGAATCGGACACCTCAACTTTCTTTCCCCCCTCTCCCGGCTGCGCGCACACACACACACACACACACACACAAAACAGAGAACCGAAGGGTGAGAGAAAAAAACAAAAAACAATAAAAAACACTCTCTAACTGTCGATATTGTCAGGAGAAAGATGCGAAAAACAGATGCTAGACGAGGATAAAATGAGAGAAGAAACGAGAGGGGGCTCAAAAGAACCGTTATCTGCTCAGACCCTACTGTGACGGTTCTACCAATCGCGAGGAAGAGTCCGTGAATATTATGTCAGTATTCCGTCCAAACAACGCCGTCGATCAGAGCGCCAGGGCCAGCTCGCCAGAACTTTTCCTGCCTCACCACGGTAAGTTTTTTTTTCTTTACGATTTTAAATTATATATCAACACAGAAGTCAATAATTTGATTACGTTCTTTTAGATTTCTACAACGATGATTTCACGCAAGTGGACTACGGTGCGTTTAAATAAGGATATATCATTTTTAAAATAAGTTTAGATAGACTTGTTTTTTAATGAAACTCTGTTACTTACAGACGCTATCGATAGCACGGTGAGGAGCACCATAAATCCGGCCGTTTTCCAAGGCGATTTAGACGCCATCCTCCCCGCAGAACCTCCGCTGCCGATCGGCGAAAGACCGCGGCGAGAAGACGACGTTATTTTCGTCTCCGCACACCAGGAGAACTGCAGGAAAATATGTTTTAAAACCGAAGGTAAAACAATATGTTGTATTATTCGCCATTTTGTTGAATAACAGGATGTGACGGAGTAATCCGAGCACGCTATACCGCCCCTCCCGACCCGGAGCGGATTTTTAAAACTTTTTGCTTTATTTCGTGACAGCGGTAATCGAGAATATACAGACCCCGCCGCAGCGAAAAGAAGAACAAGAAGACGATGTTATTTTCGTCACCGCATACCAGGAGAACTGCAGGAAAATACCTTTTAAATCCGAAGGTAAACAATATTTCTACAAAATAACGTATTCGAAAAGCGGAGCATGCTATACCGCCCCTCCCAACTTGGAGTGGTATAACGTGTGCTAGAAAGTTTTTTAATCTTTTTTCTCTTTGTTTTATTTCTTCAAAGCCGAGATTGAGAATATACCTATTCAAACCCCCGCTACAGACAATTGGGCGGAGGAGCGAGGTAAATAAAAGTTTTTTTCTTTTTTAAAAATACGAAGGATAATCCACCCCTCCCTTGTTTTCTTAAAACTTTTTCCCTTTTGTTTTTCTCGACAGAGAATATACCTATTCAAACCCCCGCTACAGACAATCGGACGGAGGAGCGAGGTAAGTAAAAGTTTTTTTCTTTTTTAAAATACGAAGGATAACCAGCGCATGCCGTCCCAGAGAGAGACAATTTGTTTTCTTAAACTTTTTCTCTTTGTTTTATTTCTCGACAGAGAATATACCCATTCAAACCCCCGCTATAGACGATAGGGCGGAGGAGCGAGGTAAATAAAAGTTTTTTTCTTTTTTTTAAAAATATGAAGGATATGCCGCGCATGCTGACCCGGAGAGGTACAATGTGTTTTCTTAAACTTTTTTCTCTTGTTTTTCTCGACAGAGAATATACCAACCGATACAGAAAATCAGGCGGAGGAACCATCCTTGACGGGGGGGGGGTGAATCGGCCCTAATAAATAATTATGTTGTATTAATAAAGTTCTCCGCTCTATAAAATAAAATTTTTTAAAAAATGTGTGGTTTTTTTTTACTCTCAACTTTATACAGCAAGAATAAATAAAACGTTTGTGCAAAACACGATCGTCCTTTCGAAGGAGTAAAAAATACATTTTGTTTTGTCTTTTCTTACAGACTTCATAAGAGGAGGATCCTCGGAGACCTCAAATTCATGTACGCCATAACCGTCCGTGCATATGCATCAATATATCGACACAAGGATCTGTAAAAGGGATGCAAAGTAAAAGCATACACATGTAAAAGTCTGTGAATTAAGAAATAAAGAAAATCATGTCGGAAGAACGCAGCATTCCTGACGCTTTGTTGGAAGCCGTGGCAGAATTGAACAGAGACGATGATCATATAGCACCACCGATCGACCCCCTACAGCCTTTAGAAAACGCTTTGCAGGCCCTCCTTCAAAACATTGAAAACGAACGGCGTGCCGACCGACTGAACTTTGACCCTCTGCAGCCGTTAGAAAATGCTCTTCAGCTCTACGACCAGCAGAGGGAGGAGCGCTCTGCGGAGGAGCGGCAGGAGCAGGTGCAGCCTGCGGAGGAGCAGCCTGCAGAACATCAACACGGAGGAGGAGGATCTCGGGTACAGAACGATGCGGTGACTCGCCGTGAACAATTTAATAATTTTGAAATAAGGCGAGTATTTAACATTCCCTCTCAGGATGACGCGGCCGACCTCGCTCAATTTTACCTCGACGTCAGGGACAATTTTGTAGATCTAGCGGATAGGGTGAGACCGGAAGTTAGTCGTAATGATCGGGTTCAACTGGAGATTATCAGCGAGCACGCGCGAAATCACGCCGTTTTTAACGTCGACGATCGCGGCGAAAACATTGTACCGGCTTTTGAGAACCTGTTGGCCAGGCTGATACAATCAAACGGCGCGATCGTGGTCGGCTCTCCCCTAGAAATTGTTGCACAAGTAATCAGAAATCCTAGAGGCGGCGGAGGCCCGCGTAAAAAGATTCACAAAACGTTAGATGATGAAATTATAGTCAAAAAGCGGCGCTGTCTGTACGTGGTAAAAAATAAAAACGATAATCTGTGCTTCGCCATTAACTTGGCTCACCTCACCGAGCCTCATTTCACAGATAAACAGGCCCTGCAGCGTTTAGCGGGGCTGAGCGAACGGACCCAGGTAACCCTCACCGACATAGATAAATTTGAGCAAATACTAAATCGTAAAATCGTTGTGTTTTACCGCCCTCCCGAGGACAGGACTCTTTCGCTAATCGAAACAGAGTCCCCAAACACTCCTCACCCGCTGTACTTATTCTTATTCCGGCATCACTATTACGGGATAAAAAATCTAAAAACATTTTTAGGAGTCCCGTACATTTGCGAGGAGTGTCACCGCGGGTACCATATCCTGGAGAAACACGTCTGCCAAAATCGCTGCAATCTCTGTTTCGACCCCGCATGCCCCGCACACTTTCTGGACACTGTAATCTGTCCGGATTGTAACAGGTCATGTCGCACTCGCGAGTGTTACTTGAAGCACAAACAGCCCAGAATTCACTCTAGTTCCGGCCTCAGCGTTTGTCAACAAATGTATAAATGCCCTGACTGCAAACTCCTCTCCCGTCGCGGGAAGCACAGGTGCACAGCAGCCATATGTAAAATCTGCCGCGCGGAGCTTCCTCCCGACGAAAATCAGCACCTGTGTTACATTCAACCTCTGAAACACGAAAGCCTCGATACCGCTTCCATAATCTTTTATGACTTTGAAACCTTCCCAGACCGGGAGGGGACGCACGTCCCTTACCTAGTGTGCACAAAATCGCTAGAAGGAGAAGAGTGGCACGCATACGGTGTAGACTGCGTTGAAAAGTTTGTTCAAAGATACAGAAGGAAAAGATACAGAGAGACCACGTTCATCGCGCACAATGCGAAAGGGTTCGACAGCTACATAATTCTAAGCCACCTGGTGGGGGAGGGCATGACGCCCTCGCTCATCATGCAAGGCAGTAAAATTATATGTTTCACAGAATCCGATTTCCTTCTCAAATTCATAGACTCGCTTTCTTTCCTCACCATGCGTCTCAGCGCCATGCCCAAAGCTTTAGGCTTCGAGGATAAATCCAAGGGTTTTTTTCCCCACAAATTCAGCTCGCGGGGCCGTTTAAAATACGTGGGCCCGTACCCCCCTCCTTCGGATTACGGGGTAGAGTGCATGTCCGTCTCTGAACGAGAGGAGTTTCTGCGTTGGCACGGCGAGGCCTCCCGAGGCGTCTTTAACTTTGAAAAAGAGTCGCTGTATTACTGTCAAAACGACGTTAATATCCTGAGGGAGGCGTGCATAAAGTTCAGAGACGGGTTCATAGGCGAAACTAAAATCGACCCTTTCAGCTGCGTCACTATAGCTTCCACCTGCATGAAAGTGTTTCTCACCAATTTCCTTCCCAAAAACACTCTGGCCAGCCCCTCGCCCGACAACTACGGACGCACGTCCAAAGCCTATTCGCACGCGTCCATTCAGTGGCTGGAGTGGGTATCTCGCTCTCAGAAAATCCCCATTCAACACGCTCTCACAACGGGAGGGGAGAAAAAAATAGGTCCGCACTATGTTGACGGATACGCGCTGATTGATGGTGAAAAGTGGGTGTGGGAATTTCTGGGGTGCTTTTATCACGGGTGTCCAAAGTGCTACATGCCCGAGGAAATCTGCCCTTTGACCCGCACTCCTTACGGGAACCTGCATGCCTCTACCGAGGCGAGGCTCCGGGAGCTGAGAAACGTTTACAGAGTCCGCACGGTCACGCTGTGGGAGCACGAGTGGAGCGAGATGAGAAAATCGAACGAGGAGGTTAAAAAGTTTTTGCAAAGCTACGAAGCTCCGGAACCTCTGTCTCCTCGCTCGGGCCTTTACGGAGGACGCACTTCGGCCTTGAGGCTGCGTTACAGCGCCTCGCCCGGAGAAAATGTGTATTACATAGACGTCACATCCCTGTACCCTTACGTCAACGCCAAGCGCGCTTACCCTCTCCATCACCCGAAAATCATCAGAGAGAATTTTGTAGACCCTCGCCGTTATTTCGGGCTGATCAGAGCCACCGTTTACCCGCCACGCGGGCTCTATTTCCCCGTTCTACCGTACAAAACCCCCGGAGGTAAATTAATATTTTCCCTCTGCCGCACCTGCGCCGAGACTAATCACCAAAGCGGCCCGTGCCCTCATGACGACGAGGCCAGAGCTCTCACAGGGTCTGGGTCACCGTCGAGTTTAACAAAGCCTTAGAACTGGGTTACAGGGTGGCTAAAATCACAGAGGTCTGGCACTTTGATCAGCGCAGCAGCGACATCTTTGCCGGCTATATTAACACTTTTCTCAAAGGCAAACAGGAAGCTTCCGGCTATCCTCCGGAAGCTCGCGACGAGGAGGCGAGGAGTAAATACGTGGAAGAGTACCACAGGCATCAGGGCATACGTTTAGACCCGTCAAAAATCGAGGTGAACCCGGCCAAAAGACAGGTATCGAAATTGTGTCTCAACAGTTTCTGGGGAAAGTTTGCTCAGAGAACCAACCTGACTCAGACCACTCTGGTCAGAAAACCCAGTGAGTTTTTTAACTACGTCTTTTCCGGCCAGTACGACTTTAAACACGTCTCTTTTTTAAAGGCCAAAAAACAGGACGTGGCGTTAATTCAGTGGAGCTATAACGAGCGCTGCGTGATACCTCCCGGCGCGTCCAATAACGTTTTCATCGCGGCTTTCACCACAGCCTACGCCCGCCTAAAACTCTACGAGTATTTAGAAAAATTGCAGCGCAACGTTCTGTACACCGACACCGACTCTCTGATCTACATAGTGAAAGAGGGGAGGAACCTTTAGAGCTGGGCAATTTTCTTGGGGATCTCACGGACGAATTACGCGGGGACACCATCCAGGAATTTGTCTCCGCAGGTCCAAAGAGCTACGCCTACAGGACCAGAAACAAGAAGAAACTTGTGGTAAAAATGAAAGGTATAACGCAGACGAGAGAATGTTGCGAGCGGGTCAATTTTGACAGTATGAGCGAGCTGGTGGAAAGTTACCTTTCTGGTATGAAGGAGGCGGAGCTCGAGACCCCACAGCACGGCATTCAGAGGGATAAGAGAGGGTTTGTGCTCAAAAACAGAACATTTCAGAAAAAGTTTCGCGTGGTCTACGACAAGAGGCGCCTCTTTCCAGACGGCACAACTCTGCCTTTCGGGTACTAGTGTTGTTTTGTTTGTTTGTTTTGTTTGTTTAATTATCTTTGTTTTCTTCTAAAATGGAGGAAACTGATTTTGATCACAGACTGAAAGTGCCTTTTTCCTGTCTCATTGTGGGGCCTAGCGGGTGTGGGAAAACTCATTTTGTAAAGTGTGTTTTGGAAAACTGTGAACGCTCCATGAATACTGTGCCCGCGAATATTGTGTGGATTTATACTTCTTTTCAACCCATGTACGAGGAACTGTCAAAGACCAATAAAAACATTAAATTTGTCGAGGGTTTGCCCGATTCTTTCGAAGATTTCCAAGACGCTCTGGTGGTGCTGGATGACGTCATCTTTCAGGCCTCGGATCACCCGGAAGTGGTTAAAATTTTCACTCAATACCGCCACCATAAAAACGTCTCCGTCATGATGCTGACCCAGAACGTTTTCCATCAGGGCAAATACAGCCGCACCATCGGCTTAAACTCCAATTATATGGTGCTGTTTAAAAACCCCAGAGACAAGCTGCAGATTGAGATTTTGGCCCGCCAAATTTTCCCTTCGCAAAAACATTTTTCTCAGACAGTTTCAAAGACGCCACGGAGGAGCCCCACGGGTATTTAATCCTCGATCTCACTCCCTCCTGCCCAGAACGTTACAGAGTGCGCGCCGGTCTGCTTCCGGGACAGCACCCCGTCATCTACCTGCCCAAATCCAAGTAGCAGCTCGCTATGTCTCAGCGTATAAAAAGGAACGCCGTCTTACTGCAGGCTCTGTACCACGCGTCGCCGCAGAAACGCAAAGACATTCTCGCTCACAGCTCCCCGGATTTCCTCCAGGCGCTGTGCGAGATAGCTTTAAATCTTTTAAAGGGGAACATACCTCTTTCCGCTTCTCAATACCAAAAACTGAAACGCCGGAAAAGATCATCAGACTGCTGGCCGACAAGAAAACGAGCTTAAACCGAAAACGTCAAGTTTTAAAGAAACAGACGGGAGGGTTTCTATTCCCTCTCCTGTCCGCCGCCGTGCCTATTCTGGGAAACCTGCTGGGAGGAATATTTCTTTTTTTTTTCCTTTTTTTTAACCTGTCCCGTTTGGTTCTTTTGCCATCAGAATTATTGTCTAAAGGCGAAGAAAGATGCCCAACGGATTTACTTTACCAAATTGACCATCCCAGCCTTGCCGTAATGGTCCATTTGATTCACCTTTTATTGTTTATTTTATTTTCACTTGCTGAATACGGGACAGACTTAACTGGGGGAAAGAAAGGGGAGAAAGAAAGAGGGAAAGAAAATCAGCGGGGAAGAGGGACGGGGAAAAAGGCCAAAAAAACAAAAACCAACAGAATAAGCAGACAAAAAAATACATATATCGATCACCTGGATCACCTGTTGAGAAAGAAAGAGAAAGCAAGCAGAAGAAAACGAGAGTAATAAACAACATCACAATGATCTATGGGAATATGACAGTAAATACTAAATATTAAACATTATTGTGCAGCACGTAAGATCGACAGCGCACAGTGTGCTTTGAGGTAAGAGCCAAAAAGGGTGTAGTTTGTGTGTGAGCACCTGTGTGTACACCTGTGAGCATGAACGCGCTTGTTTTTAAAAGGTTCCTTCATGTAATGATCTGCTAGAGGGTGTGGGGGGCCACTGCCCCGTCCTCCAGGGCATGAAGCAGGTATATTGGGAGGAATATTTCAGAAACGCTGAGATGTTTAAAAAAATGATTCTCGTTCCCTCTCACGAGATGAAAAAACTGACCCGACCCGCCGAGCCCACGGTCAGAGAAGCCGCCAAAGACGATTTGGACGAAAAGATGAAAGCTATACTGGAGGATCCGCGGCTAAACTTGTACGAAAAAGTCAAAAGATACGAGTCTCTGCTGCGGAGATATCTCACGCTCTATAAACAGGGTCGGGACGAGGAGAGTCGGGTGACTTTCCACCTGCCGCCCGAGGAGCCTCAGCAGCAGCAGGTGCATCATCAGCAGCAGCAACAGGTGCATCTGCAGCAGCAGGTGCATCCGCACCAACAGGAGCAGCCCGGGGAAGAGGATGAAATGGTGGAAGAAGTATTAAAATCCCTACCCCTCGAGACCGCAAAAACGCCCGCTACATTATGCAGAAATTAGCGGAGGGGGAGGAGGATGGACAAAGAGGGGGGAATTTGTTTACAAGGGGAATGCGTTGCGGGGTTCTCACATGATCGATCTATTTAAAAACCTCTCCCTCTCTTTTAAAAGTAAAAACCAAACGCGTCCGAAAGGATGGACGGCGTTTTTAACTACTTTGGTCGAATCAAACATCCCCTCATCCTCCATACATAACCGTAGAGCTCGCGACCAGTACGCTCGTCTTAAATCCGAGGAGGAGGAGGAGGAGAAGGAGGGAGGACTGACACCTGCGCGAAGGGGGAGAAAACCCTCTCGGTACAAAAAGATGCTTTCCCCGACCTGGACCTCTATATAAAACCGTGTTTTTGTTATGTTTTTTCACAAATGAAATAAAAAACGCTGCAAACAAATTGATCGTTGTTTACGATTCTTTATTTGATACACGCATTTTAAAACTTTTGTAAGGAGCAAGCCCCGTGATGACCTCTGTGAGATCGAGCGGGACAGCGCCCTTTCAAAAAGTCAGACACCATGCCATCATTTTTAAACACATCGTTATAGTACAGAGAGAGTATTTTGTCAACGGATAACCCCTGAGCCTTGTGACATAGATAAAAATGCAATGTTGCCCGCAAACGACAGACAGAGGGTGCTGAAGCTGAAGATCATGATAGAGTATTTTTTCGGAGCGGTCTTCCAGAAACTCTGAGATGACCGAGGGATAGTGAAGAAAGTCGGGAGGGAATCCGTAAGAGTCAAAAAAAGTGGAGGAGCCGTCCTTTTCCAGAGTCAGAGCCAGCCAGTGTTCTCCCTCAAGTGAGACGGGTGAGTGTTTACTATAAAGTAGGCGGGTGCTTTAAAGTCGCGCAGAAAACGTCTCCCAAAGCGCGATGCAGAATGTGCTCCAGTTGAAGATTATCCATGTATTTTTTTTTTTAATAATAATCCACCTGCATCTGCCTTTTAGAGTCAATCTCCAAAATGGAGTCGTAGCAGGCGTACACTATGAGCGTGGTGGTCTGAGGCAGAGGAACTCTGAATCTCATTTCCAGCCTCAAATTTCCGTTGGAGACTGGAGACAGGGCGTCCGCGTCCTCGCTGGGCTCCAGATTAAAGGCAAACAGGGCGTACCCCTCGTTAAATTCCCGGCGGTCGATGCTCAGAGGCAAATCTTTGAGGTGTCTCCCGGTGGCGGAAAACATGTGGTAAAACTCTCTGACCGAATTTCTGCGGTCAAACTGGGGCTGGAAAGCTTTGGCGGGCACCTGCCTGCCGTCCTGACACAGCGCCAGATACTCCACGTCGTTGTGTCTAAAGTTGAAAGGAAACAGGTCCCTCCTCCCGGTGAAGGCGTCGTGGTGAACCATGCCCAGGACCACGTATTTAGGCATGGCTCCCAGAAAGAGATTCTCTTGGTTGCAGATCCTGGAATTTTCAGGGATGGAGTAGGTTTTCACAGAAACGCGCGAAAGAGGATAGAGGGTGTTTCCTTTCATCAGGGCCGCGGCGTGGCCCAGCCTGACGGCCGGCGAAACTGTGACCTTTTTAACGAATAGAGAGGCCGCGGTTATTTTCAGGGCAAACTGTGAATCCCGAGTCCCCATCAGGGAAAAGGTGTCGCTGTTGCGTATCAATTTAATTCTCAAATCCACAGAGTTCAGCAGGAGCCTCTCGCAGAAGAAAATGTCGGCGTGAAGAGGACCCAGCAGGTCCACTTCTCGCGACTCTGCCGTGAAAGCGGCTCTCTGCTGTATCCCTTTGTTAGGCCCGTTGTTTATAACCGTAGAGTCCATGGCTCCCGCCGTGTCTTTGTAAAACAGGCCGGCGCTGAATTGACTCTTTAGAGTGTCTTCTGAAAAGTTGAACAGCGTCTCGATCATGGCCCTGTAAGGGTGGGTGGCGCTGGACTGTGAAATCAGACGATCCCCCAGAATAACGTCGCACTGACTGAAAATTGTATTGAGGGGGTAATTGATGAGCGCTACGCCGGCATCAGGTGGGATGTTGCTCCCGTCTCTCTCCGTAATCTTTACCCTCAGATGGAGCATGGTGTCGTTCAGATCGAGATACTTTTCCCCGTCTCCCGGGATGAAAAATTCAATGGGTGAGTTGTCGTTCAGCGCAGAGAGGGGCTGGCATTCTTGATATTTTTTATCCTCTATGGATAGCTGGGTCATGGGAGCCGAAAATAGATCCAGTTCGGCCAGGGTGCATTCGGCAGATTTCTTGTGTAAGAGAGACATTTTTTTTTTTTTTTAATTTATATATTTTTTTCTTTCTCAAAAAAATATGCGTTATTAAAATATGTCCGAGCTCCGTTGAGGGATCCTTCTCTTCCCGCCGCCGGTCTTGACTGATTTGGTTTTTACTCCGGGGCTTTTATTTTTAACCCGCTGGCCCGGAGGGCGTTTCCTCTTCCTGCGGGACAGCACCATCATGCCTCCCGCCCCTCCTGGCGGGGCTCGGTCAGCTTCCCCATCACTCTTTTCACAGCGTCCGTAGCGATGTTGGTGGCCGCCGTTTTCAGGTGAGGTTTGGCTACGGCAAACCCCGTTTTGAAGAGAGGAGATACGAAACGAAACAGCCTGGAGAAGATGGAGCCTATCCCTCTGCCGTACATCACGGGGGCTCCGTAAACCCCGGAAGGGATCCGCCCACCTGCCCTTCATAATAGCGCACAAAACGGTGGGGGTCCTGAGGGAGGCGCGCCGCCATTCTCAAGCGGGTTTAAAGTGCAGCTTGACTATCGTTTTCCCGTAAACAAAATCCACGAACCTGTCGCGGTCCGTTTTAATTTCGACGCGAATGGTTTTAATGTATTTTTTAAATACGCGCAGGTAATGCACCGTGTTGTACCTGATGCTCACCACGTCTCCGTAATCGCCTTTCACGTTCACTACGCTCAGCAGTGGGGAGTAGCTGTCGCCGACCGGTTGATACTGAACGATGTCGGTGTAGAGAGACAGATTATATACTCCCGCGCTCATATCGCACGGATAGGGGGTAGAGCGCTTCGACACGGTCCACCACTCGTTCGCTCTCAATCCCAACATGTAAGCCAGAGGAGGGAAGGCCTTGATTTTATGGCTCCCGTTGCCTTTCACATCCAGACGTTTGGTGATGTTGTTGAAAGAGGCCTCGAACGAGGGGTCGTACTTTTGAATCGCCGGCACCAGGTGCTCCAACAGATCTTTAATGCGGCTGTAATGACCTCCCCTGCCAAATTTTAAAATCACCAGGGGCTGATCTTCCTCCTCTCCCTTTGTCCGCATCAGCTCCAAGTAGGAGGCGTCCGGGGGTAGGTTGTACCAAGTGCGCGGATAAATAAATTCGCAAACACCCACGGTCCATTCTCCGGTCAGCTCTATGGGTTTGGCCAGGTCCACGGTGTAGCATCCGCTCGTATTATCTTTAAATAATTCCTTGCTGGCGTTGGAGGGCAGGGTCACGTAAAACCCTTCGGACTCCATGAGGCGAGTGAAAATTAAAAAATGAGCCGAATGATCCCGGGGGCTTTCTTTTTTATACCCCGACCACTTCCGAGGCTTTCACCCAGCTGTTGAATTTCTCGGGCCAGTTTTTCCACTTGACAAACACCTGCTTTTCGCCTCTGACCGCGCGCCGCTTTAAAATCTTCTCCACATGAAACGCTTTGTCCTCTGTCATTTTCACTTTCTGCAGCTCAGCCTCATAAAACGACCCTTTGATGGGCTCCCCGTCATAATCTTCCAGCTTGTACACGGGGGGTGAGCGCCGAAGGGCCCGGGTCACAGTAAAGGTTTCGTCCGTGAAACTCTTCTCGTATTTTTTATCAAATACTCCTCTCACTTTGGATATTCTCACCAGATCCCCCCTCTTAAATTTCACGTTTATTTTCGGACGGGCGGGGGTCGTGCCGTACAAGTTGCGAAACACTTGATCCGCGTTCTCGGGGCACACCTCGGCGGCCGTCATTTTAATGCCGCTGTGATAACTGCGGTTATACCCTTCTAACAGATCGGGCAACACCTCCAGATAGCGTCTGGTATTGTGGGCGGTGAAATACCTCCACATTCGCGTTTTTAGCGTGCGGTTAAACCTCTCTACCACCGAGGCCTTTAGGTCGCTGGCGGTGGCAAAATGGGTGATGCCGTGATTTTTCATCAGAGCCTGAAAACTCTTGTTGAAAAACTCTTTTCCCGCATCGGTTTGTACATTTTCGGGTATTTGACTCTCTCTCAACACAGACTCGAAAGCTTCGGTCACTTCCGACCCCGTCTTCTTTTTAAGGGCGCGCGCATAAGCCTTTTTGAAAATACGTCTATGACGGTCAATAAATAATTAAATCCGTCGTTGTATTCAGACAGGTGTCTCATGTCGCACAGGTCGGCCTGAAGCTGCTTCAGCGGTTTGGTCACAAACACTCTGTTTCTCTTAAATCTTACTCGCGCCGGTTTGTGCAGAGTATAAGCGTCCTGCTCGGATAAAAAATCTTGCACCTTGCGAACATCCACTTTTTTACCCGTCTCCTCTTCCACACCCCGCCTGAGCCTATCTACTCCTCCGAAACTACCGGGGTGAAGGGGTCGTAATACACTTTTTTCATCGCTCTTTTCTCAGCCATCCCGTCTTGTGATATAAAGCCGTCTGCGTTATCGCGTCGCAGGAGTCGGCTTTTATTATTTTATTCAATGATCTGTTTAAACATACTTTTATATTCAAAAACCAGAGATGAAGGCTTTTTAAAAATATTTTTATTCAAAAACCAGAGGGTTTAACATGCAAAAACAGGAATACATTTTTTAAATTCAAAACCCTGAGATAAAACACGCTTATAGAATCAAACGGGATACATTTTATTCAAAACCAGAGGCTTTAACATGCAAAAACAGGAATACATTTTTTTAATTCAAAAAACCTGAGATCAAACATGCTTTTGAAAAAGGTTACAAAAAAACAGGATACATGTTTTTAAAAGTGTGCTAAATGCAGGATGATCAGTGTTTTTTTCAAAACCCTGATATATACTTTAAAAAAGCAGCATACATGATTAAAAAACGAGGTAGGATTTTAAGAAACACAATACATGTTTTTAAAAAAGCAACACACATGATTAAAAACGAGGTAGGTTTTTTAAGAAACACAATACATGTTTTTAAAAAAAAGCAACACATGATTAAAAAACGAGGTAGGTTTTTTAAGAAACACAATACATGTTTTTAAAAAAAAAGCAACGCACATGATTAAAAAACGAGGTAGGTTTTTTAAAAAAAGAGGATACGTGTTTAAAAAACCGAGGTTAAATATAGGATACATGCATGCATGCAGGATAAGAATCAGTATCCTTTGTAGCACTCTGTGACCAATCGCAACTCCCCGATTTTGACCACATCCTGCCCCACCAGATTGTCGTAAGCCTCGGTGGTGACGTCAAAAACTCTCCTCACCGACTTCAGCTCATGGAGCAGAGTCTCCGCCACCGTGCTGACTTTGGCGTCATCCGTCTTGATGTTGCGGGCAATCAGCAGACGTTGAATGGAAGGAATGAAACTAGGGGTGAGCAGTTTCTTCCTGATGCTGTAATAGTTGTCCGAGTAAAAATCATCCTCCAGGATTTGCAGACACTCGTGTTGTCTCTGGCTGGGATGATCGATCTTACAGCCGTTGCATTCCTCGGTGCGGTACCTGTTGATCACCAAGTTGACCAGATGATACACGGCGGTTTTCACAGCGTCGATGAATAAAGAAGACGCCCAGCCGTCCGGCTGGTCGGCTTGCTGCTCCGGAGGTTCGCAGTAGCCAGGAGTGTCGGGTACCAGCTCACCCTCGTCCGAGGAACTGACCTCCTCATTGCGAAGCACGGGTGCAGAGTCCATCTCTCTCTCTCAGAGCTAAAAAATAGGCTTTTTGAACGACCGCGGGCTTCCTTTTTAAAACAAAAGGAAGGGGGCGTGGTCCGGGATGGGCGGGGATTTTCAGAAGCTCAGAGTTTTTTTCACCGCTACGGCGTCTCTCCAGCAGCGGCAACTTTGAAAAAGAATTGTAATATCCTTCCTCACTTGCAGCATCCTTACAACCCATTCTTTGGCGGGTAAAACCATCATGCTGCGAAATAAACCGCAGTCGGGGTTGAATTTCTCCATGACGAAAATGTCGGGCGCATCAGACTCATCCGTTGAGCGCAGGCTGGCCCGCAGTCTCCATCTGCCCGTGGCTGTGGCTCCTGAAGACCAGACGGTTGACAAGATTATTTTAGTCTTGCTTAGTTCTCCGTCCTTGAAGCGTATGCCCCCGTTCCGGGGAGGAGGAGGAGGAATATCCTCTTCTTCTTCTTCTTCTTCTTCTTCTTCTTCTTCCAAAGCTTTTTTTTCAGCAGCTGGGGGGATGTTTTCTTTATTCTCATCCGCCGAAGCAGGGGTTGCTTTCTCCTCTTTTTTTTCTGGAGCTGGGGGAACATCTTCTGAAAGTTTTTCAGCCAGGGGCTGATCTTCTTCTTCTTCGGTAATGGTGTAGAGAGGATTGTCATCCTCATCGGATGAAGAATCATCCTCCTCATCCGAGGAGGAATCCTCTACAGGGGGGTCCTGTTTGTCCGGAGTTTTTTCAGCAGGGAGGCGAGGAGGATCAACCTCTATTTCATCCTCATCATTCTCAGCAGCGATGGTGGCAGGAGGATCATCAACCTCTATTTCATCATCCTCTGCAGAGGAGTCGGAAGGAGAAGGAGGAGGAGGGGGAGGAGGAGGATTATCCTCCTCTCTCCGGCGTCTTTTAGGAGTAACATATTCCTCTTCTGGAATAGGAAAATCCTCGTTAGCCTCTCCGATAACCAGCGCAATCAGCCGCTTCAACACGGCCCAGTCACCGGAAGTCAGCTTCACAAGGTTGCTCGATTCCGTCAAGTTTTCTCCTTCATTAAGCTGATAGAACCAAAGCTCTCCCAGCTCGTATTTGAAGATGTAGCCCCACTTTCCACAGCCCTCAATAGGCAGAGTCCATTCTCCCCGCAAGCTCCTCGGAGCCGGTATCTGGCTGCGAAACATAAAGACCTCCTTATTTCTCCCTTCTTTCCGCGGAGCATCAGCTGCTTCTGATCTGTTACTGTAGACGGTGACGGGGGTGTTGCTGATAATCGACGAAGACCACTCGCCGCTGCTGCTGCCTCCCATGCTTACGGCCTCCGCAGAGCAGATCTCTTCCCCGTCCAAGTACAGAGGAACACAGGGCTGCAGAATGAAAGGATCCATCTTGCGTCTGCGCATAGTGCGCCGCCCTCTCTGTTTTTATTCTCCTCCCTCCGCAGACCCCCCCCCCTCTAAAAACTTTTTTATTTTTTTCTCACAACAGGTGGCGCGATTATGGATCATATTACACACTTCCTGTGGGGGAGGGGAGGGGTGAAAAGGTCAAGGCTAGGGTCATCAATCAAATTTTGACACAAGCTGCTGATGCAATTTGTCACGCTTAGGGATCAAATTACACACTTCCTGTGGGGGAGGGGAGGGGTCAAAAGGTCAAGGCTAGGGTCATCAATCAAATTGAGACATAAGCTGTATACCTATTTTTTTGACGCTGTTTACGGGCCGCCTCCTGCAGCAGCGGCTGAGCTGATGTGAGCTCTCTCAGTACAACACACTCCCTCTGCCACACTCAACAGGCGCTAAACTTTACTTTAAATTGTTAAGTCACAATCTCTGACTTAAACCACCATTTCCAACAAAACTTTTCTATTTCACTTCACTATTTTGCATCCAGTGATTTTAGCTATTATACTCTGGGTTTAATACATCAGTTAGTTGCATTTAAACCTTGTCTACCTTTTTTTTCTCTTCCCAACTACTTATTTGTGATGGCAGCATTTTAAACAGATCTCTAGCAGGTGTCTCTTTTTGTTAATTTGTTCATTATTCGTCCTCATTACCACTTCACCCAACATGTCAGCCTGTTTATTCTGAACTCCTCTAAGCTTCACACAATTTATTTCCAACAATCATTCATTTCACATCAAAATACTCAGGTGCCTCTTGCACTCTCTGTATGCTTTTGGGTGAGTTTATGACCCCTCGGCAGAACTCTCTACAACAAGCAAAACTTCATTATTTACTATTCTTTGGTGAGTGATAACAAACCCTCAATATACATTTCACATGCAAACTCTGAGACATTATTAGATTCTTCTACAACTCCTGCATTTTACTGAGATCGATTTATGGAAGCTCTTTTGACTCTCTTATCTCCGTTGTAGCCCAAACATGTTCTTTTTATTTAGTCTCTATCTCTCATTCCTTACTAAGATGTTCAGATGGTCTTAGATCATCACCACTGCCTTCTATATTTCTCCAAACACAGCACAAGCCTCTCTATTTCATTTATTATTTGTTTGTGTGATTTATTTACTTTCCCTCTAATTATTTTAGGCCTGAGTTTTATCCCAGCTATGTTTCATTATTAGAATTAGTTTATAGTTCTCATTCTTACTGTTATTAGGTTGGATATGTTACAATTTAGCTCTAGGTTAGGTTATCCTTTTTTTTACTTTAGTCAAGCAGCTCTATTTCCAATTTATTTAACTTTTGGTCATACTTTTATTAAGCTAATAATCCAAATAAGTGCCTGCAATCCCTATTTACTCATTATCCCTATTTTGGTAATTAATATTTTCTTTTACTCAAATTTACAAACAAATTTTCCAACTTACTTCATGTTACTGCTTGACAAATATTTTTCTACAGATCTTTCTGTTTAAATTCCTTAAACAACAGCATTATTTTTCAGCAGCAGTGTCTATTTTCCTCTTTATATTCAAAAACTCTTAATTTTTGCCGACTTATCTCTTTTCACTGCTCTGATGCTCCTCTCACTCCTCCACATACCTTAGGGATGATTCACAAACTGCCTGCAGACACAGTGCTCTGCAGCACAGAGAGCTCAGTTTTTAGTCTCCATCAAATCAGTCCCTCTACAACTTTTTACTTATCTACCTACTAACTTCCCTTTTCCGTATTTATTTATCAAAACCCACCCCTTACGCGTATTCCTCTTATTTACAGCAAGAGTTATTTTAAGCAATATTTACAGCAATACATTGTTATACTCTAGACTACTACTTAGCAATATTTACAGCAGCGATTATACTTAAAGGTTAGTAACAGCTATTTACATATTTACACTTTGGCCGAAGGTGTCGCCTTTCATACAGCGACGCACGCATTTCATCTAGCCCGTCCAGACCGGTGGACTCGAAAGCCCTCAGATCCCTACTGTGAGCCCCAAGTCCCCGCGTTACTGGCTAGGAATTTCTCTCCAAAAATCCCCCAAAGCCCGAGCAGTCCTGACTACCTAGCAATTCACTTGGGTCAACTAGGTTAACCAATTAAATGGTTAACCTAGTTAACCTGTGTCACCTTATCTACCTAAATGGATAACAAGGTTTCCAGCGGTAACCACCTTGGGGGTGCCGACATATATTTCACTTTTCATCACTTTTATCACTTTTCATCACTTTTCATCACTTTTATCACTTTTCATCACTTTTCATCACTTTTATCACTTTTCATCACTTCAACTTTTTACTTCTGCGCAACTTGCGCCTATTCTTCAGATACACTAAAGAATAGCGGAGAAATAAACCCAAACTCCCCCAACACAGCCCTGGAGTCGTACTCCAGCACAGGGCAGAGCAGCCTCTCACACACACAAACCCCACATACACACACACACAGTGCTCACTCACATATGGGCTCAAAATGTGGTCATAAATATTTTGTACTTGTAAATCAGTTTTGTACTTGTAAATCAGGATTTGTATGTGTGAAAAGAATTTGTGCGTGCGTAAAAAAGATTTGTATGTGTAAAAAAGATTTGTGTGTGTGTAAAAAAGATTTGTATGTGTAAAAAGAATTTGTGCGTGCGTAAAAAAGATTTGTATGTGTAAAAAAGATTTGTGTGTGTGTAAAAAAGATTTGTATGTGTAAAAAGAATTTGTGCGTGCGTAAAAAAGATTTGTATGTGTAAAAAAGATTTGTGTGTGGACTTAGCCAAAAACCCCCCTGCAAGTTACAAGTACGAATTTTGACCCTATTTTTCTTCCTGTCATCTGATTGGTCAATGTCATGTCAATCACAAATGTAACAATCCAATCAGAGAACAGATGGGTTTGGCTGTCGGAGGGGCACTTTTTTGAACTGCAGGTCCTTGAAGGGTAATACAGTTTGAAGCTGGAGGATCTCTATATAAATATCCGATAGCAGCTAGGTCCCCTTACTTTCAGCAGCTGTTGAAAGGATAAAGTTGTGGTATGTCAGTGGTTAGAAATACCATTATTACTTTAGGATTAGTTTAACACAAAGTCAGGGCTGATTCGGGACCATTGCTGTGAGTCACAGTGCACAGCATAAAGGTCCTTTCACATCGGACGCAGGATGTGCTGCTAATGCTAACTGCTAACTAAAAGCAAAGGATCCAGAATTAGTTGCGCTGGCTGCTGAGCTCTGTGGGTTTTTGCAGCAGCTCTACCTGTACTAGATGCACCTGCTCCTTGTCGTTTCTATCCCTGACTTTATGTCCTCTACAACAGTTTCTGGTTTTTTTGCTAGTTCTTCAAATGTTCAATAAAAACATGTATGCTAATTCATAACGAAGAAAGCTTTGTAATGAAGACTGTCATTTCCAAAACACTGCCCCCCCCCGCGGTCCGCAGCGCTGTTGAAAAGGCTGTGGAAGTCCCTGTATAAAGCACGTAGACCTGTGACACAAAAATCACCAAACTCGGGCGACCACAGACTGTTTTCCTTCGTGGTGATAAAGGAAAACGCTGGGTTGGCATGTAAAAGGGCATTTATTCCCTTCAAGGACCTGCAGTTCAAAAAAGTGCCCTCCGACAGCCAAACCCATCTGTTCTCTGATTGGATTGTTACATTTGTGATTGACATGACATTGACCAATCAGATGACAGGAAGAAAAATAGGGTCAAAATTCGTACTTGTAACTTGCAGGGGGGTTTTTGGCTAAGTCCACACACAAATCTTTTTTACACATACAAATCTTTTTTACGCACGCACAAATTCTTTTTACACATACAAATCTTTTTTACACACGCACAAATTATTTTTACACATACAAATCTTTTTTACGCACGCACAAATTCTTTTTACACATACAAATCCTGATTTACAAGTACAAAATATTTATGACCACATTTTGAGCCCATACTCACACTCCCCCCGCGGGTCACACAAGTTACAGGAATAACACACACACATATGATGCAGTATTAAACTCCACTCCTTCAGCATCCGCAACATTATTTTTACAATGTAACACTTTATCACTTAGAATAACAGCGACCATTTGATTAAAGTCCTTTTCAAGGTTAGGTGAAATCTACTAGGAGCCAAGGTGGAACCCCCCTTCTGCACTCAGACAACACCGACATTGAGCAGAAAAAAAAGAACTCTGCTTACCTTATTGTAGCGGCCGCTTGGTGTTCTCTGATGTGCAAGGCTTTGGCATTCCCCAAGGCTCCCAGCAATCACCTTAATTCCTTGTCCCTTCGTACGTCGCCAATTGTGGTCGCAAATTTTTGAAGCCATCCTGATAACCTTCTCCCACCAACGATGTGGAGATCCAAATCCAATTAAAATCAAGGCACTCAAAAAGATGCTCTGTAAAAGAGTAGAATTCTTGGAACAGAGTTTAATACACTGAATCATATGAACAGCAGGAAAAATACATACAGACATTTAGCAAGAAAATTACAAAGCAGAAAGCAAGCAAAGCAAAACCCCGGGGTGTACAGCCTTAAGCACAGACAGCAGAGCAACACAGAGACGGACAGGTAGCAGCAGCAGGAGGAAAAAAGAGCTCTGGGGGCGTCCTCTGGTCCCCTAATATAGGGACCAGTATCCCCGCCCCCTACTGTTGGGTAACTTTCCCACGCACCCAGGAACAGCAGGTGCAGGGTCAAATACCGGCCAGAGTTCACACCTGGCGCTGGCTGAGGGCCCGGTCCAAAGTGACACCAATAGGTTAACCCTTTGCTTTACCCTCTGACAATAGGTCACAACATGGTCAAAGGTCACACATTAGTACAGCAAGTAGCATAGTTTTTGTGATAATCTTATGATATTAATGTGAATAATACTTGGCCTAACTACATCAAATATATGAGTTAAATGCATTACATAAAAATAAACACTCCAGTGTAGGTTTATAGTGTGTGTGTGTACATGACAGTGATCTCATTATGTTGTTTTCAGTATCTCTGCTACCATGTAACATTTATTGTCTGCGTATGTGTGTGTGTGTGTGTGTGTGTGTTTATATCGTATGATATTTTATTGTGATGTGTTCAGGATCTCTGTTACAATGTTACTGTTTTGGTTGTGCTGCATGAAAGACGTGGAGTGTGTATTGGAGGAGGTTAGTTACCAGAGCTGGAGAGTGAGTTATTCAGGTGAACTCTCAACAGCATTAACTGCCCTGCTACTGTACCAACTTAATAAACCTCGATGAAGCAAAAATGTCTTGTGCTTAAGACTCTATATGAAAGTTAAAATATATATGTTCAGTGCACATAGATATATAGTGTATATAGTTACATAGTTATACATATCACACAAAAATCCACCACATCACCATTACTGCCTCTGAGCTTGAGGTTAATAATACAGGACTTGTTTTTTGTAAAGCTGTTTGTTCCACAGCAGAAATGACATCTCACAAGTCTGTCTGTTTCGCCTCAGCCAGAGGTTCCCACACAGTCTGGCCTTGCATCTGTTCCAGCTGGGGGTTCTGGGGAACCCAGCCAGCTTGACGCCTTGTCAGCTGGAGGGCCCGAGCAGCCCAGCCAGCACCACGCCTCGTCAGCTGGAGGGCCCGAGGAGCCTGTCCAGCCACCTGCCTCGTCAGCTGGAGGGCCCAAGGAGCCCGTCCCGCCTCATCCCATGTCAGCTGGGGGGCCAGAGGAGCCCGTCCTGCCTCATCCCACGTCAGGTGGAGGGCCCGAGGAGCCTGTCCAGCCACCACCTGCTTCACCACCTGCGGCTGCCACGCCGTCGCCTACAGTGCCACCACCTGCGGCTGCCTCGCCTGGTCCTGCCAGGCCATGCTCACGCTCGCAGCCAGCCAGGCCACGCCCCCAACTGCACCGTCACCGGCCACTTTCCAGGCCATCGGCAGGACTTCTTGGCTGTCATGGGCGGCCTCAAGAACTGTTTCACCACCGCTACCTTATGTGTGGGCTGCCCCTGGATTTGCTTCACTTCCGTCGATCCCACCAGCCACTGCCTTTCGCATTGGCCGGCCTCCGGAACAGTCTTGTTTTGAACTTTGTACCATGGATTGGCAAAGTTATGCTTTCTTGTTGGGTTTTGTGTTGTGGGTTTTGTTGGTTGGTTGAAACTCCCCAAATAAGCCATTCCTCTGCAGATGATGTGTTAGCTGTTTGACAACGACTCTTTCAAGGATTTTTGATATGAAAGGAAGGTTGGAGATTGGCCTATAATTAGCTAACCTTCCTCCTCAATGTCATAGACCTGGCAGAGTTTCTTAACAGCTTGGTGTGCCTCTGTTGAGATTATTTTCCAGTTCTCTGTGACTGTCACGGTATGTAAGGCATTCAAAATTCCCCATGTGGAATTATCTCCTCCTTTAAAGTGTCTCAGAAGCTCCTGTGTCATTGTGTCAACAAAAACATAGAACACTTTACCACGGTAGTATTCTTGGGAAAGTATGGTCATCAGCAGTAGCTGTTGTGGCAGCAAACTTAAACTTTGCTGGCACTTTCCTCCTCCGAGCTTGTCCAGGGACCTCAGATGGGGGGTCCAGGCCCACTGATGCAGCCTTCTCTCTAGCCTTCATAAATTTCATAAAGTTCATAAATTTTCTCAAACTCTTCCTGCGTTCTGCTGTGGTCCAGGCTCTGCAAAACACCATCAACAATCTTGTATGCTGCAGCCAGGTCAATGTATTTCTTCTGCAATGCATCAGATGCAGTAGCAGTCACTTGGAAGATGGGACAGGTGATCTCCAGACACAGGATGAATTCAGAATTGATGCTTTTGAGAAGGATCATTGCATCACCTGCTGAAGAGTCTGGAGGATCTTGCTGTAGTATTTCCTCCAGAAACTGCATGACAGCTGGGAGGATCTTCCTCATTGTCTTGAGGGCAGCTTCTCTGCAGGCCCACCTAGTGTCTGACAGCTTCTGTCTCTCTCTTTCGTTGTCTTTTGCAGCTCGTGACACTTGGTCAGCTACTTCAAAAGCTGCCTCCAAAGTTTTTTTTGTTTTTTTTAAATGAGTTCCACCTCACCAGTCTCACATGTGTGGTATACATATGAGACTGAGGCTCTGTGCTCTTTAATCCTTTCTAAAGCCCTTCTCCACCGACTGAACCCTTCCGTTTTCCAGATCGTCCCTCTTCATTCTTTGGATATGATGACAGGACTGGTTGTCAGGGTCCAATATTTTCACACATTTGAATAAAGGCCTCATCATACTGTATGTGGAATTGCATGACATGACATGGGATCAGTTGGGTGTGCAACTCCTGGCTTGCCCTTTCCTCTACATTTTCTCAGGCCCTGCCAGTAACTCAGTTTTTGCCTTGCTTCCTCTTTCCATCTCCTCATCTGAACTATCACTCTCCACTTGCTGTTTATCTGAGAACAACGCACATTTAACCCTTTAAGACCTACCATAGAACCAAGTCCGCCAGAGCTTATATTATATTTTTACATGCTGTAGTGCCATTTTTGGGAGCATTTCAAGTTGCTATATATCAGTACAACCATTATAGCCCAAATTTTAATAATATGTATGCATTAAGTGCATAGTAATTACATAAATTGCCAAAAAGTGCAATAAACTACAAAAATTTTTTAAATCGTTTTTGTTTTTTTAACATATATTTCTAGTTAGAGAAATTTAAGAGGCTTATCCCTCAAAACTGTAAATACAAAAAAGTTGCACAAAATAGTTTCCCACCACAGGAAATTTATTTTGAGTGTCTTCATAGTTTTATTTTTGAAATACACCAATTTTTATATACTGCAGGAGAAACGGAAATAAATATAATAATGCAAATTTGCAAAAAAGCAGCATATGCATCAAAATAAACTTTTTCCAGCAGTGCAATTTGAGTTCTAAGCATCCCAGAAACGACACAGAAAGTCATAAAGTCAAAGATAACTTTTAAAAACACCAGTACAGGCTCATGAGGCCCTGATGGTAAAAAACTACATTTCCGCGGAAATGACGTCACTTCCGGTTTCGGGCAGGTCATGGCGGACATGCGAAAGTTCGGGCTGATGTCTATTCCAACCTAGGAAGTGTTATGAACAGCTGATCGGATCGGCAAAGCGTGTTTCTGGAATATTATGTTTTTGTTGCTGCAAGCGCTTTTTATGCAGTTTTTGCAAAGCCATATGTGGAAGGAAACTGTGACCTAGGACAAGCTAATGGCATAAGATGTAAGTACAACTCCTCCGGTTTCATATGCAAAAAAAAATATTGCGCTTGCTCATGTGGTTGCAGTGCTACCGGGATTTAAAAATAGTTACGCAAAACAGAGGGTGCCCGCTCCAACCAGTTTTAAAGGGTTAATATCTCATTAATCTGTTATTTAATTATCTACACTTAACAACTTTTGCACCTAGTCCATAATAAAGTAATGATAGAAAATTTTATAGAACCAAAACATTGCAACTGTTTTAATTACTATTTTTATCCTTGTTTTCCTTGTTATCCTTGAACACGCTGTTTTTATCCTGTTTTTATCCTCTACAATGCAGCTGGTGAGGGATCTACTGCCTTTAGCAGCCTCACAAAGCTCCTTTTGTAGCTGTTTCTTCCTCCTCTCCTTACGAGGCATTTCTGGAATATTTGTTATATTATTAGTGATAATTTTTGAAAATCTATACACGTAAAACACATCCACACATCCACATGCTGTGCTTATTAAATGTTTAAACAGTAGAGATACAATAATTTTACTGCTGTAAAATCAGCATTTTATCTAATTTGAAATATAAACCTAATTCCATCTGTTACTTGGAATTAGGGGGGTTGAGTATCATAAATATAATAATCCATAATTATGTGGATATCCATATTAGATCATTTTTAGTGAAATAAAAGCCCTCCAGAAAAGGGAAAAGCCCTGTAAATTACTTTAAAAGAGCTACAGACCCCCTTGTAACACCTTTACCCAGTTAGCTAGCAGTTAATGACCACCACTACTTGTGCAGTTCATAAAAGTACATGTAATGTTTGTCACGCTGTTGCACAAACAGCACGGTCATTTATTTCAATTCATTTGTTTTTGCTATAGACTATTCTCCTCCAGCTCTGCACCACCAAGCCTGCAGAAAAGGCGCATGCACTTTGCGAGCTCGTACCCGGCTCGTAACGAGCGCACTCTGACCTCAAGGGCGAGCATTGATTAATCGTAGTCATGTGATTGAGGCATCCTGGAGGAAAGGGGCGGGTGTTCAAGCACTTTTTTCACTTCTTAATATTGGTCATTAATAAGAAAAGTGTTTCTTATCCAATTACTTGACAACTAAAATAATGGACGGCTATGGGTGAACTACTCACATTTGGTGATGACTGAAAGTTAAACCGAGGATTTTATAATCAGGTTATGGTCAATGAATGGTTGCAGCTGTACTAATAATCAGCATGATTCATTACAGTAAATTCTTCAGACAGTGACATGTGTTACTCTGTATTTAAATAAACTTTTATAATGACAAATGTTCTTACCATACATGATAAATATGTGCACACACATTTACCATCAGACTGATGACAAATGCACACACACCGGGTCTGTTATCATGCATACGTTAGTGAGTGTGTCATTCTAAACCCACACCTGAGCCATCTGCACACTGACTTTTTATTATCATGTTATTAAAAAGAAGCCTGCGCTGCTAAGGCAGGGTGATTATGACTCAAGACTTTTGCACAACATACATCCATCTTCTCCACTCACGAGAGCGTGGACAAATTTAGGATTCAGATCTTTGTCTCCACACGATTGTATAATCTGCAGGTATCTGAGCAGGAAGCCGACAGGGTGGCAGGAAAGGCTCCTCCCCTTCATACACCTCCACCTGAATTCCTGAGGCATGCTGGGAAACTGAGGACACTGACACATGTAGACCTGCACTTAGGTTAACTGCACATCATGAAGTGCCCATAGATGCTAACGCTTGTCTGTCTCTATGTGTTAGCCCTGCGGCTCGCCCTGTGGTAGTCAACAGGCTCCAATCTGTTCCCGTCCTGCTTCACGGCTGAGCCGACCCAGACGATGATGGGCATACACAGGACACACTGGATTATGTCAGCAGCTCCTGTGGCAGATATCACGGTGGTTCATTGTGAACATTGATAATCTGATCCAATATCAGCGTCACTGATAAGATCTGTGATAGTTTCACATTTAACAAAAAGAAATGCAGGGCAGCTTTACGACTCGTTACCATAAAACATAAACATATTACAAATGTTTCAGCTTTTACACATTTTTAAGCTGTTACTACCAGAATGACTAACTGGGTCTATGCCTAATCGAGCCTGATTCCATGACCCTGATCCATTCGTATTTAACAAATCATTTCCATAACTTTAAATGCAAATATAAATTGTGAATGTTAAAAGCTTATTCACAAGTTTTGCAAACAACAAAGTTATATGCAGCTATTTATCTAAAAAAATGCAGCCAAGACATTTTTTATGACCACTGAAAACTATTTACAGAAAAATCAGGTATTCTGCATCAAATAAGAAGTTACACAAATTACTTGTGCCACTCCAAAAAATAATTTCTGTCCACTATAAGATAAAGGAGAACATCACAAGCCTGATACCTGCAGGCCTGACAGCAGGAGGTGTATTACAGCGTTTACACTGCAGTCTGCCTTTGGTGGCTTTTTGGCAAAACTGTGGCATTCAGCAGTCGCCTCACTGTTCTGACACACAAAACAACTATCCACCACACCATTGCTTGACAGAAATGGAAGGGAGAAAAAAGCTTTTTGGTTCGTTTGTGTTTTGTTAATGAACTCTTGATGAGACTAGTGTCATCTCACTTTGGGAATGTAAATATAATATGGTCAATATTATATTTATTATTATATTAGTTATGATTTATTACAGCAGTGAGTTTAAACTCTGTCAAACAATGAGGTTCAGTAAAGATTCAAGTTGCAGTTATTCATATTTCCTATCACCTTAAATCTTCCCTCAAAGACAAGTTTTTTGACAGTATAATATATATATATATACGGTGGCACGGTGGTTAGCACTGTTGCCGCACAGCAAGAAGGTCCTGAGTTCAATTCCACCATCAGGCCGGGGTCTTTCTGTGTGGAGTTTGCATGTTCTCCCCGTGTTTGCGTGGGTTCCCTCCGGGTACTCCGGCTTCCTCCCACCGTCCAAAGACATGCAGCTTGTGGGGATAGGTTAATTGGATAATCCAAATTGTCACTAGGTGTGAATGTGAGCGTGAATGGTTGTCTGTCCCTGTGTGTTGGCCCTGCGACAGACTGGCGACCTGTCCAGGGTGTACCCCGCCTCTCGCCCTATGACAGCTGGGATAGGCTCCAGCGCCCCCCGCGACCCTGGAAGGGATAAGCGGAAGCGAATGGATGGATGGATGCATGGATATATATATATATATATATATGTATGTATAAAAAAACACCCATCTCGCCCCTGCGGGCGGTTTATCCTTCAAGCTCGGGTCCTCTACCAGAGGCCTGGGAGCTTGAGGGTCCTGTGCAGTATCTTAGCTGTTCCCAGGACTGCGCTCTTCTGGACAGAGATCTCCGATGTTGTTCCCGGGATCTGCTGGAGCCACTCGCCTAGCTTGGGAGTCACCGCACCTAGTGTTCCGATTACCACGGGGACCACCGTTACCTTCACCCTCCACATCCTCTCGAGCTCTACTCTGAGCCCTTGGTATTTCTCCAGCTTCTCGTGTTCCTTCTTCCTGATATTGCTGTCATTTGGAACCGCTACATCGATCACTACAGCTGTCTTCTTCTGTTTGTCTACCACCACTATGTCCGGTTGGTTAGCCACCACCATTTTGTCCGTCTGTATCTGAAAGTCCCACAGGATCTTAGCTCGGTCATTCTCCATCACCCTTGGGGGCATCTCTCATTTTGACCTTGGGACTTCCAGGTTATACTCAGCACAGATGTTCCTGTACACTATGCCGGCCAGTTGGTTATGGCGTTCCCTGTATGCCTTGCCTGTTAGCATCTTGCACCCTGCTGATATGTGCTGGATTGTCTCTGGGGCATCTTTACACAGCCTGCACCTGGGGTCTTGCCTGGTGTGATAGACCCCAGCCTCTATGGATCTTGTACTCAGAGCTTGTTCTTGTGCTGCCATGATTAGTGCCTCTGTGCTGTCTTTCAGTCTAGCTTTGTCCAGCCACTGGTAGGATTTCTGGATATCAGCCACCTCCTCTATCTGCCGGTGGTACATACCGTGCAGGGGCCTGTCCTTCCATGATGGTTCCTCGTCTCCCTCCTCTTTCTTGGGTATCTGCTGCCTGAGTTATTCACTGAGCACTCGGTCAGTTGGGGCCATGTTCCCAATGTATTCTTGGATGTTCGTTGTCTCATCCTGGACTGTGGTGCTGACACTCACCAGTCCCCGGCCCCCTTCCTTCCGCTTAGCGTACAGCCTCAGGGTGCTGGACTTGGAGTGAAACCCTCCATGCATGGCCAGGAGCTTTCTTGTCTTGATGTCAGTGGCTTCTATCTCCTCCTTTGGCCAGCCTATTACCCCAGCAGGGTACCTGATCACGGGCAGGGCGTAGGTGTTGATGGCCCGGATCTTGTTCTTACCGTTCAGCTGACTCCTCAGGACTTGCCTGACCCTCTGCAGGTATTTGGTGGTTGCAGCCTTTCTAGCGGCCTCTTCATGGTTCCCATTCGTCTGTGGGATCCCCAGGTACTTGTAACTGTCCTCTATGTCTGCAATGTTGCCTTCTGGTAGTTCAATCCCCTCAGTTCTGACTACCTTCCCTCTCTTTGTTACCATCCGACTACACTTCTCCAGTCTGAATGACATTCCAATGTCATTGCTGTATAGCCTGGTAGTGTGGATCAGTGAATCGATGTCTCGTTCACTCTTGGCATACAGCTTGATGTCATCCATGTACAGGAGGTGGCTGACAACCGCTCCGTTTCGTAGTCGGTATCCATAGCCAGTCTTGTTAATGATCTCACTGAGGGGGTTCAGGCCTATGCAGAACAGCAGTGGGGACAGAGCATCTCCTTGGTAGATCCCGCACTTGATGGTGACTTGTGCTATGGTCTTGAAGTTGGCCTCTAGTGTTGTACGCCACATCCCCATTGAGTTCCTGATGAAGGCTCTTAGGGTCCGGTTGATCTTGTACAATTCTAGGCATTCCAGTATCCAGCTGTGGGGCATTGAGTCATAGGCCTTCTTGTAATCAATCCAGGCACCACCTGTTCAGGGAGGTCGCTATGGTCTGCCCTCAGATCCACTAGCCACTGAGCATTGCCGTTATGGGTTGCGTCCTTCTTGCTCCGTCTCCAGCCTTGGCAGTGCTGTTCTCTTATTGTTCCCTTGCCACTGAGAGTACACCTTTGCTGGTTCTGTGGAGAACAGCTGGTTTATTCTCCTGCCTTCTATCTCTCTGGTGTACCTCCTCAAGTGGCTGGCCAAGGCTGTGAGTCTTTGCTTGGCAGTTTCCAAGGCCTCAGGTATGGACAGCTTGCTGTATTTCTTATGCACCTTCTTTGTCACACCTTTCTGCAACTTCGTTAGTTGGCTAACCTCCCTCCGTGCTACTTTGATCTTGCCCTCTAGCCTCCTTCTCCATGGAGAAGGAATATATATATATATATATATATATATATATATATATATATATATATATATATATATATATATACAGGGAGTGCAGAATTATTAGGCAAATGAGTATTTTGTCCACATCATCCTCTTCATGCATGTTGTCTTACTCCAAGCTGTATAGGCTCGAAAGCCTACTACCAATTAAGCATATTAGGTGATGTGCATCTCTGTAATGAGAAGGGGTGTGGTCTAATGACATCAACACCCTATAGGGCTTTGGAGTTGACGTCACTGGAGGTGGGCCACGCCCCCTTTCCGCCATGACAGTAGGCTAGACACAGGATACAGCTTCAGCTATGGTTCGTACGTGTTGTGTTATCAGTTGCAACGTTTGATCACACGATCGTGAAGGCAAGAAGCTGGATAATGGGCTCTCTTTTCATCGTTTTTCAACCTGGAGGCAACGTGAGGGATCCCATGTATCCGATATTACTAAACAAAGACGTCAGGCTTGCATTGCAGCGGTGAGACGAGCGGATCGAGTTCTGTGCAGTCCCCAGCTTTTTGTTGGTTTGGTCTCCGCATCTTCTTTCCGGTGAGTTCTAAATTAATTCATATCACTATTAAAATGCTTTTAGTGTTATTTTCAATGTGCTGAGGTCATAGATAATGAGATAAAACATGCTAATGTGTGATGCTGCAGAACCACGTCATGTCATCATGTCGACTGAGTAGCTTATGATTTAGCATTATTGCAGGCAAACCAGCATATGAAATGGATGTAACAAATCCAGACTGGGCACCAACACTGCTCATGGGCCTCTAAAAACATACTAAATTGCTCTCATTGTACACTAATCCGCACATAACTTCCAGATGAATCACACACCTGTCATGTGCACTAATTTTATCTTACAGGCTTTTATGCAGCTGCAGAGTCTGAAGGTGTGCCCCGTGCAGAAGTAATCGATGAAGATCTGACAGAAGAACAACAACAAAATTACAATGTCATAGCTGTGGACAGCAGTTGTGTTGGACAAGTGGAGGTTGAGGTACCACCTGTAAATGTGGACAGTGGTGATCGGACAGACAGCATCACAGAAGCTAAAGGGCAGACGAAGCATTGTGTGTGCAATGAACAGGGCAGAGCAGAAATAAACACAACACTGCTTGATAAGATTGTTAAGGTTTGCTGTGTTTTGGTGAATATGTGCCTCAGTGTGGTTGTCAAACCAGCGCCAAATGAAACTTGCTCTTGTTGAGTAGTCATAAAGCTGTTGTGTTGCATGTGTAGTTCATTGTAAATAATTGTACTTTGTGTGAAGTAGTTTCAATAAAACAGAAAAGAATAGTATACATGTTTTTTTTTTTTTATTCTTGATCTTATCACATGTACTTAGCAAGTACATAGAAATGAAATGCAAACTATTTACATGGCAACACACAGCTGGCATCAATCTTGAACCACAAAATGAAACATTACAGGCTATTTAGAGCAGCACATTGTTTGGAGAAGTATTTCCCAACAAGTTCAGGAAGACACACTTTAAGAAAGAACTCTTGTGCTTGCTTTAAACGTGGTTCCCAGAAATCCACATCAGGGAAGATGCGTATGACAGAAGGTCTCTCTGTGTCCACACAACGAGGTCACAGTGCAGTTTCATTCAGTCGTTGTGAGTGCAGTACCTGAAACACACAAAAACCACTTTTAATAAAAGGTCTGTAATGAACCAAGGCTAATATAGATGGTTTGGCTGTACGTGCAAATCAAAAACTGTAACAAGGAAGTTGTTTAGAAAGTTATCATTTTATCACGACAACGTACAGTTGTCGCAGCGTGGAGGCATAAAGATGGACAAATCTTGCACCCAGCCATTCGTGAATTGGATGTGGGCCTCCAGTTATTTATAATTCTTAAACTGGTTTGCTGTGTATGCGCTGACTCCACAGACAAGGTATGCAAAGATCGGGATAGGACAAAGGCGGTAAGATAAAATTAGTGCACATGACAGGTGTGTGATTCATCTGGAAGTTATGTGCGGATTAGTGTACAATGAGAGCAATTTAGTATGTTTTTAGAGGCCCATGAGCAGTGTTGGTGCCCAGTTTGGATTTGTTACATCCATTTCATATGCTGGTTTGCCTGCAATAATGCTAAATCATAAGCTACTCAGTCGACATGATGACATGACGTGGTTCTGCAGCATCACACATTAGCATGTTTTATCTCATTATCTATGACCTCAGCACATTGAAAATAACACTAAAAGCATTTTAATAGTGATATGAATTAATTTAGAACTCACCGGAAAGAAGATGCGGAGACCAAACCAACAAAAAGCTGGGGACTGCACAGAACTCGATCCGCTCGTCTCACCGCTGCAATGCAAGCCTGACGTCTTTGTTTAGTAATATCGGATACATGGGATCCCTCACGTTGCCTCCAGGTTGAAAAACGATGAAAAGAGAGCCCATTATCCAGCTTCTTGCCTTCACGATCGTGTGATCAAACGTTGCAACTGATAACACAACACGTACGAACCATAGCTGAAGTTGTATCCTGTGTCTAGCCTACTGTCATGGCGGAAAGGGGCGTGGCCCACCTCCAGTGACATCACGCTCCAAAGCCCTATAGCAGGTGTGCATAATTATTAGGCAACTTCCTTTCCTTTGGCAAAATGGGTCAAAAGAAGGACTTGACAGGCTCAGAAAAGTCAAAAATAGTGAGATATCTTGCAGAGGGATGCAGCAGTCTTAAAATTGCAAAGCTTCTGAAGCGTGATCATCGAACAATCAAGCGTTTCATTCAAAATAGTCAACAGGGTCGCAAGAAGCGTGTGGAAAAACCAAGGCGCAAAATAACTGCCCATGAACTGAGAAAAGTCAAGCGTGCAGCTGCCAAGATGCCACTTGCCACCAGTTTGGCCATATTTCAGAGCTGCAACATCACTGGAGTGCCCAAAAGCACAAGGTGTGCAATACTCAGAGACATGGCCAAGGTAAGAAAGGCTGAAAGACGACCACCACTGAACAAGACACACAAGCTGAAACGTCAAGACTGGGCCAAGAAATATCTCAAGACTGATTTTTCTAAGGTTTTATGGACTGATGAAATGAGAGTGAGTCTTGATGGGCCAGATGGATGGGCCCGTGGCTGGATTGGTAAAGGGCAGAGAGCTCCAGTCCGACTCAGACGCCAGCAAGGTGGAGGTGGAGTACTGGTTTGGGCTGGTATCATCAAAGATGAGCTTGTGGGGCCTTTTCGGGTTGAGGATGGAGTCAAGCTCAACTCCCAGTCCTACTGCCAGTTTCTGGAAGACACCTTCTTCAAGCAGTGGTACAGGAAGAAGTCTGCATCCTTCAAGAAAAACATGATTTTCATGCAGGACAATGCTCCATCACACGCGTCCAAGTACTCCACAGTGGCTGGCAAGAAAGGGTATAAAAGAAGAAAAACTAATGACATGGCCTCCTTGTTCACCTGATCTGAACCCCATTGAGAACCTGTGGTCCATCATCAAATGTGAGATTTACAAGGAGGGAAAACAGTACACCTCTCTGAACAGTGTCTGGGAGGCTGTGGTTGCTGCTGCACGCAATGTTGATGGTGAACAGATCAAAACACTGACAGAGTCCATGGATGGCAGGCTTTTGAGTGTCCTTGCAAAGAAAGGTGGCTATATTGGTCGCTGATTTGTTTTTGTTTTGTTTTTGAATGTCAGAAATGTATATTTGTGAATGTGGAGATGTTATATTGGTTTCACTGGTAAAAATAAATAATTGAAATGGGTATATATTTGTTTTTTGTTAAGTTGCCTAATAATTATGCACAGTAATAGTCACCTGCACACACAGATATCCCCCTAAAATAGCTAAAACTAAAAACAAACTAAAAACTACTTCCAAAAACATTCAGCTTTGATATTAATGAGTTTTTTGGGTTCATTGAGAACATGGTTGTTGTTCAATAATAAAATTATTCCTCAAAAATACAACTTGCCTAATAATTCTGCACTCCCTGTATATATATATAGGATTTGATGCTATTGGGTCAAATGACTCCTGCCATGTTACTTTGGAGCATATGGGCTTGTTTTACTGAATTCAGAGGCTCATGCTGACTGACTAGTCTGTTACCTGCTGCACATCAGCTGAATCACCAGGTGTTGCTGTTGCTTCTCTGTTTACCGTGTTTCAGGAACTCTTTGGTTTCTCTCCCGAGGCTCTGTAACTTCTCAGTCCTGAGGTCAGAGGTCAGGGGACTGTGGTTGTGAGGCTGTGGCTTGCACATTCATCACACTGTGATGTCAAAAGCTCCTGAAGATGCTCAATAAAGTTTTAATGTGTGAAAGAGTGAGCGTGGCTGCAGACACTCAGAGGGAGGTAGGCACACGTGGTTGCTTCACACAGAACATAAGGGTGTCTTTAAAGTGACCGATTGTTTGAAATTTCAAAATAAAATTTAACAGAAATACAGCACTCTTCATTTCTAGATCTTACCCTTACCAGGGGAATATGGTTCTAAGGTACATTAAAGTACAACAATGAATGATTTTATTTCCATGTGTAATAAAAAGAATAAAGTTCTGTTAAATAGAAGAAGTGTTGTAAATTGAGTTAAACCCTCTCGTCATTCATTGTAGTCTAACAGATTTGAGTGCAGACCTTCTGAACCTGTGCTCTGGGCCACTACACCGTAGCTTATTCACACCACAGTCTATTTCATATCAATATGTGATATGCTCCCACATCTCATAATATGGCTCAACCTGCTTTGGGTCTGTTTGAGCTCCTACATGATAGACTGAAGCAAATTCTTCAGTCGCTGCCACATTTGAACCACAAACCACACCAGCATCAGCTGTGTGGACATGTATCTGTAAACTCAGAGAAGAAAAACAGAACTCCAGTTTTCCTCAGTGATGGATGAGAGAAACAGAGTTTAATAAAGTTATTTTGTGTAATATTGTGCGTGAAAGGAGAAACAAAGAAGTTTTACAAAGAATGAAGGAACAATGGTCAAAGAGGAGAAGGACAGAGTGATGGGGGACACAGGTAAATTGGGACATAAAGTAAAAGTACACATTTTATAATAACAACACTGAATCAATCTACTGAGTAGAAGAAACCATGTAATAACTTTCAAACTGCCTTATTAAGTCCATGAAGGACAGTCCTTGTAATCAGAGTGCATCATTAGAAACAGTTAATATATTAATAATATATGATCAAATCATAAATGGCAAGATATCAGCACTGAGCGGAGATGAACAGGTATTAAAGCCAGCTGGTCTTTTTCAGTTTGGACCTTGTGAAGTTTTCAGTTAAACACAGACATTTCGTTCTAACAGAGTTAACAAATAATAAAGTGATGTAACACAGACAGAGGGCAGCACTAGTAAACTGACTGATCATGAAGTCAAATATAGACTGTAACACACGTCTGATTACAAACTACAGTGGGAGTGGATCATCTTTATGACAGCTGGGCAACTATGTCTCATCAACCTGTTCTTCATCATCATGAAATTTTTAGTACATGTAGTACTCCAGCCTGTAGGCGTTTAATACTTTGGTTAGTTCACCAATGAGTTCTTCAATTTCTTGGTCTGTCTTAATGTCATAATCATTCTTTTCCTTTTTCTTCAACCAATTATTAAGTTCAGTTTTTGCATCCTGAGTGATGAATGTGCTGTAATGTTTCACTAACAGCTTGTCTCCAATGTTATGGTATTGCATAGTATCTTCAGCAGACATTGTATATGTTTGTAGTTTTTTTTTTTTTTACATACATCCTCTGTGTTGGAATCAGAACTGTCATTCCCCAGTTGTCTTTTTATTGATCCCTGTTCTTCTCCTACAGAAAACAGAAGTGAAAATTGTGATCAGATGAAATTTTACTCAATAAGGAGAGAAAACAGAGGGCAGCACTAGTAAACTGACTGCTGATATAGACTGTAACATATGACGTGCCGTAAGGGACATTATTACTGAAATGCTCTCACATTCGCTACTGAAACGCTCTTACACACGATACTGAAACACTCTCACACACTCCACTGAAACCCGAGGCATTTCAGCTGAACAGGAAGTTTTTTCCTGACAAGGAAACTAAAGGAAAAAGTGATACATTTCAGACAACTACAAGGATGTCTACTGAGCAACCTGCTAGTGCAGCTGTCCTGAACCTTTTTTGCACCACGGAAACGCTTTATGTCCGACAATATTTTCAGGGACCGGCGCACAAAAGTTGTCGTGCATAATTATAACAAAATAAAACCAGTACCCGTACCAAATAATAAGATTTATTCATAACACATGGGAAATGGCCCAGGGAAACAGAGTTAACAATAAAAACTACAAAAAATAACGATAAAAAAAACAATAAAAACCCTGAAAACCATAAATTTCACACCCGGGCCTTAATTATTGTGGACCGGTACCAAATGACTCAGGGATTGGCACCGGTCCGCGGCCCAGGGGTTGGGGACCGCTGTGCTAGTATATACAGAATATACAGTTTTAAAATTACACAGTTTTATAAATTAAAGTGACTGAAAGGTGAATAAATAACTGTAAGTGACTAAAAGTGAATAAAGTATCAGTAGTATAAAAAGAGTGTAGTTTCTGGTGTGGGAAATGGTCTTATCGGCTGGAGTTAAAAAGAGTCGCCTTGGGGACAAAGGTGGCTCTCCTCCTCTCAGTCCTGCTGGAAATGCAGCGGAGGCATTGTCCAGAGGGGAGCCATTGATATGCGGGGTGAAGAATGTGAGAGGGGTTGTTGATGAATTTGACTGCCTGTCTAAGGGCCTGTTGGCTGAAAACCTGTGCCAGAGTTCTGACAGGCAGGCCAATGATTTTAGAGCACACTGATGCAGTGTGCTGCAGTCTGCTCCTGTTCTACATGCTGAGGGAGTGGAACCAGCAGGTGATGGAGAAGGTCATGATGCTTTCCAGGAAGGCGTAGTAAAAAGTCATCATGATGGGTGTGCTGACTCCTAAGGAGGTATAGCCGTTGGTGGCACCTCCTGAGAATCTCCTCTGTGTTGGCTGAGAATTTCAGGAGGTTGTCAAAGATGGTTCCCAGGTATTTGTACTCCTCAACTACCTCCACTGGCTTCCCATGGATGGTGGTGGTGACTGAAGCAGCCAGATCCCTCTGCCTGCTGGAGAAGGTCACCACCATCTCTTTGATTTTGCTCACGTTCAGTTCAAGTTTGGAGCTGTCACACCACTCTACAAAGCGGGCCCATGGTGTTGTGAGTGGCCTGACAGCAGTGACAGGAGAAATGTGTCGTCAGCATATTTCACCAGGTGACAGTTGGGCTGTGTGGCTCTGCAGTCATCAGTGTAGAGGATGAAGAGCCCTCGGGGGAGCCAGTTGAGGTGGAACGGAGACTGGAAAGAGAGTTGTTGACCCGAACTTTCTGAGTCCTGTTGGTCAAAAAGTCCAATATCCACAGGGTTAGCTGATCATCCAGGTGAAATCAGGAGGAAAGTTTTGTGGCCAGGATATGAGGCTGCAGAGTGTTGAACGCTGATCAGAAATCAGCAAACGGAAGTCTGGCGGAGGAGTCAGGGAGCTCCAGATGTTTGTGGATGGAGTCCAAGATGAAGATTTTTGCATCATCGACACCTCTGCGTGCACGGTAAGCAAACTGGAGTGGGTCCATCAGGGGGTTGCTCTTACGATGTGCTGTTTTATTATCTTCTCCATGGCCTTCATCACCAGGGAGGTGAGGGCCACAGGACGAAGATCATTCAAAGACTTTGGGTTGTTTCTTTTGGGGATGGGGATGACTGTGGAGTGTTTCCACAGCTGGAGGATGGTGTGACTGTCAATTGAGTGTTGAAATAGAGTCCGAAAAACACTTCCTAGTTGCCCTGCACAGTGCCTCAGAACTCGACTGCTGATGTTGTCAGGGCCGGGTGAGCTCCTCTGGCTGGTCTTCCTGAGGGCTCTCACCACATTCTCAGTGCTGAACATGAGTGCAGAGCTGCCAGGTTTGAGTGAGGATCTGGACTCCTCAAGCTGGGTGATGTTGTCCGTCTCAAACCTGGTGTAGAAAGCGTTGAGGTTGTCAGGGAGGGAGAAGGGGTTGCTGCCCTCCAAGTGGATGGTTCTGGGGGTAGTGACCACAGTGTTCACAGAGGCCATGGTTTTGAGGCCCTGCCAGGCTGAGTGGAGATCCCCTGTGGTGAATTTCTTTTTTACAACTGTGTTTTTATACTCCAGTTTAGCAGTTTTTATGGCCCTCTTCACCCCCCTGTTGACCTCCTTTTTGTCCAGTGCAGAGCCGGTGAAGAAAATCCTCCCTTTTTTTTTATTAAGGACTTCCTTGAGTTCCTTGGTGATCCAAGGTTTGTTGTTGGATTAGATGGAGACTGTTTTTGGGGGGATAATGTTGTCAACACAGAAGGAGATGTATGATGTCACCGTGTTGACTTGTTCGTCAATGTCATCAGAGGGAGAAAGAAGGCTGTCCCAGTCAGTGACTTCGAAACATCCTTGTAGGGTGAGGATACTTTCCGCTGTCAACTGCTTGATGTTTTTGGTGACCTTTTTAATCCTCTTGATGACTGGGGTGTAAGCAGGGGCCAGCAGGATGGTGTGATGGTCTGCAGAGCCAAGAGGGGGGAGGGGTGGGGCTTTAAATGCATCTGGTACAGAGCCATAGCATTTGTCCAGAGTCTTCCACTGACGTGTGCTGCATGAAACATACTGTTGGTATCCTTTAAGCGATTTGTCAGGGGAACAGTGGTTGAAATCACCCAGAATGAACATGGGAGAGTCCGGTGATAATTGCTCCAGTTTGTACAGAGTGTTGGTGATGTACTCCAGCGGTCCCCAACCCCCGGGCCGCGAGAGTTGAGGCTCAGGTGTGAAATGTATGGTTTTCAGGGTTTTTATCGGTTTTCAGTGTTATTTTGTTATTGTTTTTATCATTAACTCGGTTTTCCTGGGTCTTTTCACGTGTGTTATGAATAAATCTTCTTTTTTTCGGTACCTGTACTAGTTTTATTTTGTTGTATTTATCCGCGACACCTTAAAGGCCGGTCCGTGAAAATGTTGTCCGGTCCGTGAAAATGTTGTCGGGCATAAACCGGTCCGTAGCGCAAAAAAGGTTGGGGACCGCTGATGTACTCTGTGGCTTTAGCTGCATCAGGGTGGATGTAAACCAGGATGATGGAAAGCTGTGGGAATTCTCTGGGGAGGTAGTAAGGGCGCAGGGAAACAGCCAGAAGCTCGATGTCTGTAGTGCACAGCTTCTCCCTCACAGTGACTGTAGAGCACCAGCTGTTGTTTACATACAGACACGCGCCGCCATGTTGCTTCCCGGTGTGGTCTCTGTCCAGACGAAGAGGTGGTGAAAAGCCATCAATGTGCAGTGTGCTGTCGCCGTCGCTGTTGTTTAACCACGATTCTGTAAATGCCAGAACGGAGGCAGTTCTGTACTCATGCAGGTGGTTGACAGCTGACAAATGTGACAGCTGTGGGGCAGAAGCCTGTTGCAAGACTTCAAGTCAAGTGAGCCCTCACATGCAAAGTCACAGTTAAGCTAGCCGCATCGCCTGCCGCACCTACATTCTTGTTGCACTTTACTTACGCATATTAAGGTACAGGTGCCGACTGGCTTAGAAGCACAATTGTCTTCTGGGTACTGGCATTCTTCACAATTTATCTTCTCAATCCACTTGGAGTTTTGAAATATTAGCTATATATATGCCAGTATCCAGAGTTTCTAAGCCCCTAACCCTAGCTGGGGCGAAAGAAGCAAACTCCCCGCACAATGTTTTCACAATGTTTTGTAGGTTGCCATTTAAAAAGGTACACAATGCCATTTAGAAAGCTAGAATGCTTCTGTTTGCTTTCTAGGTAACCTATACATATGACTACGTGCATGACATTGATAAGGGGAACAAGCAGCCTTGGGAAGAACAGATTCTACCAACAACAATCTGGGAGAGCTGCACTCCCATCATGTAACCACACAAAAATGTATAATCATGCTTGCACAGCACAAACACACTTTGTAACCAGTTACAGTAATTTCTTCTAGGTAATACAGCAACAAGCTTTATGAATATTCATGTGTGTAACCAATAAAAACAACCTGCAGGGGAAAACGCAAGTTGAAGTGGGTTGGGCTCACTTGACCACAGTCTTGTAACAGGCTGCTGCCCCACAGCTGTCGCATTTGACAGAGTTCTGATGGTCCCTGCTGAAGCGAATATATTGTTAATTAATGCAGCTGCTTCACTTAGGCTACTAGCAGGTTGCTGAGTAGACATCTGTGTAGTGGTTTGAAATGGACAACTTTTCCCTTCAGTTTCCTTCTCAGGAAACAACTTCCTGTTCAGCTGAAATACCTTGGTTTTCAGTGGAGTGTGTGAGAGCATTTCAGTAATGATGTCCCTTACGGCACCTCATAGTAACACACGTCTGATTACAAACTTCAGTGTGAGTGGATCATCTTTCTGATGGCTGGGCAACCTCGTCTCATCAACCTGTTCTTCATCATCATGATCAGTGTGTTTAATTCAACTATAGTCATCACTATGTCCTGAAAGGTCTTCTATATGTGTGCTAATCATGACATCAGAGAGTACCAGTGAGTTTCCCTAATAAATATTCTGTAAAACTGTGCAGCTCAGGACTCAGTACATGCTGTACTGCCTGTAGGTCTTTGATTAGTTCATCAAGGGTTTTTTTGATTTATTCATCTGTCTCAATTTTATATTCTTCCTTTTACTTGTACTTCAACCAACCATCAAATTTGTTTTTTTTTTCATCCTGAGTGATGAATGTGCTGTAATGTTTCACTAACAGCTTGTCTCCAATGTTATGGTATTTCATAGTATCTTCAACAGACATTGACTTACTGTTGTCATTACCTGTTCCTTCTCCCCCTTGTTGGCGTTCCTGTTCTGTTTTGGCAGGAGTGTTACATGTTTCTGTCCAAGAAAAAAAAAATCCCACAGAAATCAGAAGACAGAATTGTCATCAGATGAAGTTTTGCTCATTACGGAGAAAAAACATTGTTTCCTTGCTTACACACAGTAACTGTAACAGGACTGGTGATGCAGACATCTTGATCAGATCAGCTGCTTTTTAGGGGTTCTCTGGGTTTTTAGGGACAGCACAGAGCTCATCTGCTAACAGTGTGGTTATGGACATGGAGGTGGTCCTCTTTTTATGTTGTGGTGGTCGTGCATGTGTGGAGGTGTACCTGATTATTTATCTGCTTTTCTGAGCATGGTGTCCCTCAGGTTCGATACTTTTTTGATACAAAAAATGTTCATGCCTTTTTATTTTGTCATTTTTTAAAATGATAAATATATATTTTAACTCAAAAGTACAGTTTTTAAATTTAATGTTGCTGAAACAACAAAGTAATAAAAAAAATAAATCTATCTGATCGAGAAATCCCTCATCTTTGGAAAAGAGAGTTTATTACAGAGAAATGGCTCTTTCCAAAATAAAAGCTATACTATACGCTTCTTCTGGGCTATATTCTCAGCAGCATATTAAACATATCAGGTCCCCATAAGGAGAATCATGTGCTAACGCAGACCTTCCCAAAGTGTGGGGCGGGCGCGGCATAAAAAAGGAAAAAACAAAACAAAAAAAACAATGCTTGGACACTGCTAGTACGGGGCGCCTCCACAAACGCAAAGCAGGAGATGAAGCATAGCTGAATATGTTAACCAACTTCATTCTAAGCCAAAGACTAGAAAATATGGTGATTCTTGATTTTTAGTTCACAAACACTTGTTGTAATGACTAACTACTCCTGACATTTTGGAGATGTTAGCTCTTTATACAGTAAAGTTACAGCGGGATACAAATAACATCAGGCTGATCCTGCCACAATTTGTTCCCCCTGTTCAAATCACGGACAAACAACATCCAACAGTTATTTATGTTTTTGAACCCATTTTGCAGAGGGATTGAAAAATGTATTGATAGCAATGTTGAATATTACTACACAGGGAAAAAACAACTACATGTAAAATAATTACACCATGACGCCTCTGCCTTTCTGAATGGAGGGACAGTAGCTGCGTGTGTATATGTAAGTGTGTAAAACCTGAAGACTATTTTGTCTCCATCTGCTATTTTGCAATTCATCTCATGTAAACAACGTGGCGCACAGCGTGACGTGAAAAAAGGAACATCCCTTTGACGTTGCGTGACGAACTCTGTATTCCTCGACAACACGTAAACGCAAAAGAGTTTTGAAAAATCTCAGTTTTCGGTGATTCCAAATGCCGTTTGTGTGGACGAAACAGCTGCGTTTTCAAAAATACCCGTGTAGGTGTGGACATAGTGTAAAAGAGTTAGTAGTTTATTTCCTTACTGCCTGTAATTTATTGCAGATTACTTGTATTTGCTTAATTGTTTACTAAATGTTTGAGGTGTGAAATAAACCGCAATGGAGTAAAATATGGGTGTGTGTGGTTGGAGGATGTGTTCGTGAGTGCGTGTGCCGAGTGTGCGCGCGCAAGGGGGGCGTGAACATTTTTCTTGTAAAACAAAGGGGGCCCAGCAAAAAAAGTTTGGGAACCACTGCCTTAGTGCTAATGTATAAGAGATGTTGGTGTACTATAACTGAAGTAATGTTGTTAAGTCCTTAAAGTCATATTCTTTTATTGTCATGAAATTATTTGAAACAATTTTTATTTTTGTATCATACCTGATTTATCTGGAATATGGCTGAAGTAAACTAAAGCCTAAAATACTTAGTCATTTCTTTAATAGTAATTTAACATTATATAATTCACATATAAAACTATGAATTGTAATTTTAAATGGTTTAAAAGCATGTAGAATAGCACATGTAGGCAAGTATATTTCTCCTTTTTATTTATCAAGAAGCAAAGACAAAAAGGGAAAAAAAAAGAAACAGGGCAGGGTTCGGTGGTTGAATCATCCGTCCCCACCAATGCCAAAACCAAATCTACGCCCTTGAGTCGAACGCAGATCCACTGAGCTCTCAACACAGACGTGGCGTGAATTATGATCTTACTGTATTTACGTTTACCCTTAGCCAGCAGTTTTAAATTTCCTTCAATGTCGCCTGCTCTGGCCCCTGGAAGACAATTGACGATGGTTGCCTGTGTCTCTAGCTTCACATGTCTGAGAACAGAATCACCAATTACCAGAGTTTGACCCCCGGCGGGTGTGTCGCCGAGTGGGGAAAAACGGTTAGACACATGAACAGGTTGGTGGTGTACCTGGGGCTTCTGTTTAAGACTATGCTTCCTCCTCACCGTCACCCAGCCGCCCTCTTTCCCCAGCTGCTTGGGGTCTGCCGGGGAACAGCTAGCGGGGCCTGCGCTATCTTCGGCTGCACCAGCTACAGGGGCCTGGCTAGCTACGGGTGAATGAAGGGTGCGAAGCCGAGTCTCCAATTCAGTAATCCTGGCCTCCAGAGCTGCAAATATGCTACATTTGTTACAGGTATCATTACTGCTAAAGGAGGCCGAGGAGTAACTAAACCTCTGACACAATGAGCAGGAAAGTGCAGGAGGGACAGGTGAAGTAGCCATGGTGCTAACGAGTTGGCTACGAGCTAGGCTAAGCTAGCGAAACAGTACAGAGACAGTGAGTGAATACTTTGGCTATAAATTAGGTAGTGAGCACACAGAAAGGGTGATTCAGATGAAGCACGTTAAGATTATACTATGAAAAAGGGATGTATCAAAAGATTTAAATTAAATTGCTAAGCAGAAAAGCTACTCAGAAACACCACTGTGTTTGAGCAGGAACAGGAAGTGATACTCTACCGCAGAGCGAGCGAACACCAAGTGACAGTGCCACCGAATATTCATGTGTGTAACCAATAAAAACAACCTGCAGGGGAAAACGCAAGTTGAAGTGGGTTGGGCTCACTTGACCACAGTCTTGTAACAGGCTGCTGCCCCACAGCTGTCGCATTTGACAGAGTTCTGATGGTCCCTGCTGAAGCGAATATATTGTTAATTAATGCAGCTGCTTCACTTAGGCTACTAGCAGGTTGCTGAGTAGACATCTGTGTAGTGGTTTGAAATGGACAACTTTTCCCTTCAGTTTCCTTCTCAGGAAACAACTTCCTGTTCAGCTGAAATACCTTGGTTTTCAGTGGAGTGTGTGAGAGCATTTCAGTAATGATGTCCCTTACGGCACCTCATAGTAACACACGTCTGATTACAAACTTCAGTGTGAGTGGATCATCTTTCTGATGGCTGGGCAACCTCGTCTCATCAACCTGTTCTTCATCATCATGATCAGTGTGTTTAATTCAACTATAGTCATCACTATGTCCTGAAAGGTCTTCTATATGTGTGCTAATCATGACATCAGAGAGTACCAGTGAGTTTCCCTAATAAATATTCTGTAAAACTGTGCAGCTCAGGACTCAGTACATGCTGTACTGCCTGTAGGTCTTTGATTAGTTCATCAAGGGTTTTTTGATTTATTCATCTGTCTCAATTTTATATTCTTCCTTTTACTTGTACTTCAACCAACCATCAAATTTGTTTTTTTTTTCATCCTGAGTGATGAATGTGCTGTAATGTTTCACTAACAGCTTGTCTCCAATGTTATGGTATTTCATAGTATCTTCAACAGACATTGACTTACTGTTGTCATTACCTGTTCCTTCTCCCCCTTGTTGGCGTTCCTGTTCTGTTTTGGCAGGAGTGTTACATGTTTCTGTCCAAGAAAAAAAAAATCCCACAGAAATCAGAAGACAGAATTGTCATCAGATGAAGTTTTGCTCATTACGGAGAAAAAACATTGTTTCCTTGCTTACACACAGTAACTGTAACAGGACTGGTGATGCAGACATCTTGATCAGATCAGCTGCTTTTTAGGGGTTCTCTGGGTTTTTAGGGACAGCACAGAGCTCATCTGCTAACAGTGTGGTTATGGACATGGAGGTGGTCCTCTTTTTATGTTGTGGTGGTCGTGCATGTGTGGAGGTGTACCTGATTATTTATCTGCTTTTCTGAGCATGGTGTCCCTCAGGTTCGATACTTTTTTGATACAAAAAAATGTTCATGCCTTTTTATTTTGTCATTTTTTAAAATGATAAATATATATTTTAACTCAAAAGTACAGTTTTTAAATTTAATGTTGCTGAAACAACAAAGTAATAAAAAAATAAATCTATCTGATCGAGAAATCCCTCATCTTTGGAAAAGAGAGTTTATTACAGAGAAATGGCTCTTTCCAAAATAAAAGCTATACTATACGCTTCTTCTGGGCTATATTCTCAGCAGCATATTAAACATATCAGGTCCCCATAAGGAGAATCATGTGCTAACGCAGACCTTCCCAAAGTGTGGGGCCCGCCCCCTAGGGGGGGCGCGGCATAAAAAAGGAAAAAACAAAACAAAAAAAACAATGCTTGGACACTGCTAGTACGGGGCGCCTCCACAAACGCAAAGCAGGAGATGAAGCATAGCTGAATATGTTAACCAACTTCATTCTAAGCCAAAGACTAGAAAATATGGTGATTCTTGATTTTTAGTTCACAAACACTTGTTGTAATGACTAACTACTCCTGACATTTTGGAGATGTTAGCTCTTTATACAGTAAAGTTACAGCGGGATACAAATAACATCAGGCTGATCCTGCCACAATTTGTTCCCCCTGTTCAAATCACGGACAAACAACATCCAACAGTTATTTATGTTTTTGAACCCATTTTGCAGAGGGATTGAAAAATGTATTGATAGCAATGTTGAATATTACTACACAGGGAAAAAACAACTACATGTAAAATAATTACACCATGACGCCTCTGCCTTTCTGAATGGAGGGACAGTAGCTGCGTGTGTATATGTAAGTGTGTAAAACCTGAAGACTATTTTGTCTCCATCTGCTATTTTGCAATTCATCTCATGTAAACAACGTGGCGCACAGCGTGACGTGAAAAAGGAACATCCCTTTGACGTTGCGTGACGAACTCTGTATTCCTCGACAACACGTAAACGCAAAAGAGTTTTGAAAAATCTCAGTTTTCGGTGATTCCAAATGCCGTTTGTGTGGACGAAACAGCTGCGTTTTCAAAAATACCCGTGTAGGTGTGGACATAGTGTAAAAGAGTTAGTAGTTTATTTCCTTACTGCCTGTAATTTATTGCAGATTACTTGTATTTGCTTAATTGTTTACTAAATGTTTGAGGTGTGAAATAAACCGCAATGGAGTAAAATATGGGTGTGTGTGGTTGGAGGATGTGTTCGTGAGTGCGTGTGCCGAGTGTGCGCGCGCAAGGGGGGGCGTGAACATTTTTCTTGTAAAACAAAGGGGGGCCCAGCAAAAAAAGTTTGGGAACCACTGCCTTAGTGCTAATGTATAAGAGATGTTGGTGTACTATAACTGAAGTAATGTTGTTAAGTCCTTAAAGTCATATTCTTTTATTGTCATGAAATTATTTGAAACAATTTTTATTTTTGTATCATACCTGATTTATCTGGAATATGGCTGAAGTAAACTAAAGCCTAAAATACTTAGTCATTTCTTTAATAGTAATTTAACATTATATAATTCACATATAAAACTATGAATTGTAATTTTAAATGGTTTAAAAGCATGTAGAATAGCACATGTAGGCAAGTATATTTCTCCTTTTTATTTATCAAGAAGCAAAGACAAAAAGGGAAAAAAAAAGAAACAGGGCAGGGTTCGGTGGTTGAATCATCCGTCCCCACCAATGCCAAAACCAAATCTACGCCCTTGAGTCGAACGCAGATCCACTGAGCTCTCAACACAGACGTGGCGTGAATTATGATCTTACTGTATTTACGTTTACCCTTAGCCAGCAGTTTTAAATTTCCTTCAATGTCGCCTGCTCTGGCCCCTGGAAGACAATTGACTATGGTTGCCGGTGTCTCTAGCTTCACATGTCTGAGAACAGAATCACCAATTACCAGAGTTTGACCCCCGGCGGGTGTGTCGCCGAGTGGGGAAAAACGGTTAGACACATGAACAGGTTGGTGGTGTACCTGGGGCTTCTGTTTAAGACTATGCTTCCTCCTCACCGTCACCCAGCCGCCCTCTTTCCCCAGCTGCTTGGGGTCTGCCGGGGAACAGCTAGCGGGGCCTGCGCTATCTTCGGCTGCACCAGCTACAGGGGCCTGGCTAGCTACGGGTGAATGAAGGGTGCGAAGCCGAGTCTCCAATTCAGTAATCCTGGCCTCCAGAGCTGCAAATATGCTACATTTGTTACAGGTATCATTACTGCTAAAGGAGGCCGAGGAGTAACTAAACATCTGACACAATGAGCAGGAAAGTGCAGGAGGGACAGGTGAAGTAGCCATGGTGCTAACGAGTTGGCTACGAGCTAGGCTAAGCTAGCGAAACAGTACAGAGACAGTGAGTGAATACTTTGGCTATAAATTAGGTAGTGAGCACACAGAAAGGGTGATTCAGATGAAGCACGTTAAGATTATACTATGAAAAAGGGATGTATCAAAAGATTTAAATTAAATTGCTAAGCAGAAAAGCTACTCAGAAACACCACTGTGTTTGAGCAGGAACAGGAAGTGATACTCTACCGCAGAGCGAGCGAACACCAAGTGACAGTGCCACCGAATATTCATGTGTGTAACCAATAAAAACAACCTGCAGGGGAAAACGCAAGTTGAAGTGGGTTGGGCTCACTTGACCACAGTCTTGTAACAGGCTGCTGCCCCACAGCTGTCGCATTTGACAGAGTTCTGATGGTCCCTGCTGAAGCGAATATATTGTTAATTAATGCAGCTGCTTCACTTAGGCTACTAGCAGGTTGCTGAGTAGACATCTGTGTAGTGGTTTGAAATGGACAACTTTTCCCTTCAGTTTCCTTCTCAGGAAACAACTTCCTGTTCAGCTGAAATACCTTGGTTTTCAGTGGAGTGTGTGAGAGCATTTCAGTAATGATGTCCCTTACGGCACCTCATAGTAACACACGTCTGATTACAAACTTCAGTGTGAGTGGATCATCTTTCTGATGGCTGGGCAACCTCGTCTCATCAACCTGTTCTTCATCATCATGATCAGTGTGTTTAATTCAACTATAGTCATCACTATGTCCTGAAAGGTCTTCTATATGTGTGCTAATCATGACATCAGAGAGTACCAGTGAGTTTCCCTAATAAATATTCTGTAAAACTGTGCAGCTCAGGACTCAGTACATGCTGTACTGCCTGTAGGTCTTTGATTAGTTCATCAAGGGTTTTTTTGATTTATTCATCTGTCTCAATTTTATATTCTTCCTTTTACTTGTACTTCAACCAACCATCAAATTTGTTTTTTTTTTCATCCTGAGTGATGAATGTGCTGTAATGTTTCACTAACAGCTTGTCTCCAATGTTATGGTATTTCATAGTATCTTCAACAGACATTGACTTACTGTTGTCATTACCTGTTCCTTCTCCCCTTGTTGGCGTTCCTGTTCTGTTTTGGCAGGAGTGTTACATGTTTCTGTCCAAGAAAAAAAAAATCCCACAGAAATCAGAAGACAGAATTGTCATCAGATGAAGTTTTGCTCATTACGGAGAAAAAACATTGTTTCCTTGCTTACACACAGTAACTGTAACAGGACTGGTGATGCAGACATCTTGATCAGATCAGCTGCTTTTTAGGGGTTCTCTGGGTTTTTAGGGACAGCACAGAGCTCATCTGCTAACAGTGTGGTTATGGACATGGAGGTGGTCCTCTTTTTATGTTGTGGTGGTCGTGCATGTGTGGAGGTGTACCTGATTATTTATCTGCTTTTCTGAGCATGGTGTCCCTCAGGTTCGATACTTTTTTGATACAAAAAAATGTTCATGCCTTTTTATTTTGTCATTTTTTAAAATGATAAATATATATTTTAACTCAAAAGTACAGTTTTTAAATTTAATGTTGCTGAAACAACAAAGTAATAAAAAAAATAAATCTATCTGATCGAGAAATCCCTCATCTTTGGAAAAGAGAGTTTATTACAGAGAAATGGCTCTTTCCAAAATAAAAGCTATACTATACGCTTCTTCTGGGCTATATTCTCAGCAGCATATTAAACATATCAGGTCCCCATAAGGAGAATCATGTGCTAACGCAGACCTTCCCAAAGTGTGGGGCCCGCCCCCTAGGGGGGGCGCGGCATAAAAAAGGAAAAAACAAAACAAAAAAAACAATGCTTGGACACTGCTAGTACGGGGCGCCTCCACAAACGCAAAGCAGGAGATGAAGCATAGCTGAATATGTTAACCAACTTCATTCTAAGCCAAAGACTAGAAAATATGGTGATTCTTGATTTTTAGTTCACAAACACTTGTTGTAATGACTAACTACTCCTGACATTTTGGAGATGTTAGCTCTTTATACAGTAAAGTTACAGCGGGATACAAATAACATCAGGCTGATCCTGCCACAATTTGTTCCCCCTGTTCAAATCACGGACAAACAACATCCAACAGTTATTTATGTTTTTGAACCCATTTTGCAGAGGGATTGAAAAATGTATTGATAGCAATGTTGAATATTACTACACAGGGAAAAAACAACTACATGTAAAATAATTACACCATGACGCCTCTGCCTTTCTGAATGGAGGGACAGTAGCTGCGTGTGTATATGTAAGTGTGTAAAACCTGAAGACTATTTTGTCTCCATCTGCTATTTTGCAATTCATCTCATGTAAACAACGTGGCGCACAGCGTGACGTGAAAAAAGGAACATCCCTTTGACGTTGCGTGACGAACTCTGTATTCCTCGACAACACGTAAACGCAAAAGAGTTTTGAAAAATCTCAGTTTTCGGTGATTCCAAATGCCGTTTGTGTGGACGAAACAGCTGCGTTTTCAAAAATACCCGTGTAGGTGTGGACATAGTGTAAAAGAGTTAGTAGTTTATTTCCTTACTGCCTGTAATTTATTGCAGATTACTTGTATTTGCTTAATTGTTTACTAAATGTTTGAGGTGTGAAATAAACCGCAATGGAGTAAAATATGGGTGTGTGTGGTTGGAGGATGTGTTCGTGCGTGCGTGTGCCGAGTGTGCGCGCGCAAGGGGGGGCGTGAACATTTTTCTTGTAAAACAAAGGGGGCCCAGCAAAAAAAGTTTGGGAACCACTGCCTTAGTGCTAATGTATAAGTAAGTGTGTAAAAAGATGTTGGTGTACTATAACTGAAGTAATGTTGTTAAGTCCTTAAAGTCATATTCTTTTATTGTCATGAAATTATTTGAAACAATTTTTATTTTTGTATCATACCTGATTTATCTGGAATATGGCTGAAGTAAACTAAAGCCTAAAATACTTAGTCATTTCTTTAATAGTAATTTAACATTATATAATTCACATATAAAACTATGAATTGTAATTTTAAATGGTTTAAAAGCATGTAGAATAGCACATGTAGGCAAGTATATTTCTCCTTTTTATTTATCAAGAAGCAAAGACAAAAAGGGAAAAAAAAAGAAACAGGGCAGGGTTCGGTGGTTGAATCATCCGTCCCCACCAATGCCAAAACCAAATCTACGCCCTTGAGTCGAACGCAGATCCACTGAGCTCTCAACACAGACGTGGCGTGAATTATGATCTTACTGTATTTACGTTTACCCTTAGCCAGCAGTTTTAAATTTCCTTCAATGTCGCCTGCTCTGGCCCCTGGAAGACAATTGACGATGGTTGCCTGTGTCTCTAGCTTCACATGTCTGAGAACAGAATCACCAATTACCAGAGTTTGACCCCCGGCGGGTGTGTCGCCGAGTGGGGAAAAACGGTTAGACACATGAACAGGTTGGTGGTGTACCTGGGGCTTCTGTTTAAGACTATGCTTCCTCCTCACCGTCACCCAGCCGCCCTCTTTCCCCAGCTGCTTGGGGTCTGCCGGGGAACAGCTAGCGGGGCCTGCGCTATCTTCGGCTGCACCAGCTACAGGGGCCTGGCTAGCTACGGGTGAATGAAGGGTGCGAAGCCGAGTCTCCAATTCAGTAATCCTGGCCTCCAGAGCTGCAAATATGCTACATTTGTTACAGGTATCATTACTGCTAAAGGAGGCCGAGGAGTAACTAAACATCTGACACAATGAGCAGGAAAGTGCAGGAGGGACAGGTGAAGTAGCCATGGTGCTAACGAGTTGGCTACGAGCTAGGCTAAGCTAGCGAAACAGTACAGAGACAGTGAGTGAATACTTTGGCTATAAATTAGGTAGTGAGCACACAGAAAGGGTGATTCAGATGAAGCACGTTAAGATTATACTATGAAAAAGGGATGTATCAAAAGATTTAAATTAAATTGCTAAGCAGAAAAGCTACTCAGAAACACCACTGTGTTTGAGCAGGAACAGGAAGTGATACTCTACCGCAGAGCGAGCGAACACCAAGTGACAGTGCCACCGAATATTCATGTGTGTAACCAATAAAAACAACCTGCAGGGGAAAACGCAAGTTGAAGTGGGTTGGGTTCACTTGACCACAGTCTTGTAACAGGCTGCTGCCCCACAGCTGTCGCATTTGACAGAGTTCTGATGGTCCCTGCTGAAGCGAATATATTGTTAATTAATGCAGCTGCTTCACTTAGGCTACTAGCAGGTTGCTGAGTAGACATCTGTGTAGTGGTTTGAAATGGACAACTTTTCCCTTCAGTTTCCTTCTCAGGAAACAACTTCCTGTTCAGCTGAAATACCTTGGTTTTCAGTGGAGTGTGTGAGAGCATTTCAGTAATGATGTCCCTTACGGCACCTCATAGTAACACACGTCTGATTACAAACTTCAGTGTGAGTGGATCATCTTTCTGATGGCTGGGCAACCTCGTCTCATCAACCTGTTCTTCATCATCATGATCAGTGTGTTTAATTCAACTATAGTCATCACTATGTCCTGAAAGGTCTTCTATATGTGTGCTAATCATGACATCAGAGAGTACCAGTGAGTTTCCCTAATAAATATTCTGTAAAACTGTGCAGCTCAGGACTCAGTACATGCTGTACTGCCTGTAGGTCTTTGATTAGTTCATCAAGGGTTTTTTTGATTTATTCATCTGTCTCAATTTTATATTCTTCCTTTTACTTGTACTTCAACCAACCATCAAATTTGTTTTTTTTTTCATCCTGAGTGATGAATGTGCTGTAATGTTTCACTAACAGCTTGTCTCCAATGTTATGGTATTTCATAGTATCTTCAACAGACATTGACTTACTGTTGTCATTACCTGTTCCTTCTCCCCCTTGTTGGCGTTCCTGTTCTGTTTTGGCAGGAGTGTTACATGTTTCTGTCCAAGAAAAAAAAATCCCACAGAAATCAGAAGACAGAATTGTCATCAGATGAAGTTTTGCTCATTACGGAGAAAAAACATTGTTTCCTTGCTTACACACAGTAACTGTAACAGGACTGGTGATGCAGACATCTTGATCAGATCAGCTGCTTTTTAGGGGTTCTCTGGGTTTTTAGGGACAGCACAGAGCTCATCTGCTAACAGTGTGGTTATGGACATGGAGGTGGTCCTCTTTTTATGTTGTGGTGGTCGTGCATGTGTGGAGGTGTACCTGATTATTTATCTGCTTTTCTGAGCATGGTGTCCCTCAGGTTCGATACTTTTTTGATACAAAAAAATGTTCATGCCTTTTTATTTTGTCATTTTTTAAAATGATAAATATATATTTTAACTCAAAAGTACAGTTTTTAAATTTAATGTTGCTGAAACAACAAAGTAATAAAAAAATAAATCTATCTGATCGAGAAATCCCTCATCTTTGGAAAGAGAGTTTATTACAGAGAAATGGCTCTTTCCAAAATAAAAGCTATACTATACGCTTCTTCTGGGCTATATTCTCAGCAGCATATTAAACATATCAGGTCCCCATAAGGAGAATCATGTGCTAACGCAGACCTTCCCAAAGTGTGGGGCCCGCCCCTAGGGGGGCGCGGCATAAAAAAGGAAAAAACAAAACAAAAAAACAATGCTTGGACACTGCTAGTACGGGGCGCCTCCACAAACGCAAAGCAGGAGATGAAGCATAGCTGAATATGTTAACCAACTTCATTCTAAGCCAAAGACTAGAAAATATGGTGATTCTTGATTTTTAGTTCACAAACACTTGTTGTAATGACTAACTACTCCTGACATTTTGGAGATGTTAGCTCTTTATACAGTAAAGTTACAGCGGGATACAAATAACATCAGGCTGATCCTGCCACAATTTGTTCCCCCTGTTCAAATCACGGACAAACAACATCCAACAGTTATTTATGTTTTTGAACCCATTTTGCAGAGGGATTGAAAAATGTATTGATAGCAATGTTGAATATTACTACACAGGGAAAAAACAACTACATGTAAAATAATTACACCATGACGCCTCTGCCTTTCTGAATGGAGGGACAGTAGCTGCGTATGTATATGTAAGTGTGTAAAACCTGAAGACTATTTTGTCTCCATCTGCTATTTTGCAATTCATCTCATGTAAACAACGTGGCGCACAGCGTGACGTGAAAAAAGGAACATCCCTTTGACGTTGCGTGACGAACTCTGTATTCCTCGACAACACGTAAACGCAAAAGAGTTTTGAAAAATCTCAGTTTTCGGTGATTCCAAATGCCGTTTGTGTGGACGAAACAGCTGCGTTTTCAAAAATACCCGTGTAGGTGTGGACATAGTGTAAAAGAGTTAGTAGTTTATTTCCTTACTGCCTGTAATTTATTGCAGATTACTTGTATTTGCTTAATTGTTTACTAAATGTTTGAGGTGTGAAATAAACCGCAATGGAGTAAAATATGGGTGTGTGTGGTTGGAGGATGTGTTCGTGCGTGCGTGTGCCGAGTGTGCGCGCGCAAGGGGGGGCGTGAACATTTTTCTTGTAAAACAAAGGGGGCCCAGCAAAAAAGTTTGGGAACCACTGCCTTAGTGCTAATGTATAAGAGATGTTGGTGTACTATAACTGAAGTAATGTTGTTAAGTCCTTAAAGTCATATTCTTTTATTGTCATGAAATTATTTGAAACAATTTTTATTTTTGTATCATACCTGATTTATCTGGAATATGGCTGAAGTAAACTAAAGCCTAAAATACTTAGTCATTTCTTTAATAGTAATTTAACATTATATAATTCACATATAAAACTATGAATTGTAATTTTAAATGGTTTAAAAGCATGTAGAATAGCACATGTAGGCAAGTATATTTCTCCTTTTTATTTATCAAGAAGCAAAGACAAAAAGGGAAAAAAAAAGAAACAGGGCAGGGTTCGGTGGTTGAATCATCCGTCCCCACCAATGCCAAAACCAAATCTACGCCCTTGAGTCGAACGCAGATCCACTGAGCTCTCAACACAGACGTGGCGTGAATTATGATCTTACTGTATTTACGTTTACCCTTAGCCAGCAGTTTTAAATTTCCTTCAATGTCGCCTGCTCTGGCCCCTGGAAGACAATTGACGATGGTTGCCTGTGTCTCTAGCTTCACATGTCTGAGAACAGAATCACCAATTACCAGAGTTTGACCCCCGGCGGGTGTGTCGCCGAGTGGGGAAAAACGGTTAGACACATGAACAGGTTGGTGGTGTACCTGGGGCTTCTGTTTAAGACTATGCTTCCTCCTCACCGTCACCCAGCCGCCCTCTTTCCCCAGCTGCTTGGGGTCTGCCGGGGAACAGCTAGCGGGGCCTGCGCTATCTTCGGCTGCACCAGCTACAGGGGCCTGGCTAGCTACGGGTGAATGAAGGGTGCGAAGCCGAGTCTCCAATTCAGTAATCCTGGCCTCCAGAGCTGCAAATATGCTACATTTGTTACAGGTATCATTACTGCTAAAGGAGGCCGAGGAGTAACTAAACATCTGACACAATGAGCAGGAAAGTGCAGGAGGGACAGGTGAAGTAGCCATGGTGCTAACGAGTTGGCTACGAGCTAGGCTAAGCTAGCGAAACAGTACAGAGACAGTGAGTGAATACTTTGGCTATAAATTAGGTAGTGAGCACACAGAAAGGGTGATTCAGATGAAGCACGTTAAGATTATACTATGAAAAAGGGATGTATCAAAAGATTTAAATTAAATTGCTAAGCAGAAAAGCTACTCAGAAACACCACTGTGTTTGAGCAGGAACAGGAAGTGATACTCTACCACAGAGCGAGCGAACACCAAGTGACAGTGCCACCGAATATTCATGTGTGTAACCAATAAAAACAACCTGCAGGGGAAAACGCAAGTTGAAGTGGGTTGGGCTCACTTGACCACAGTCTTGTAACAGGCTGCTGCCCCACAGCTGTTGCATTTGACAGAGTTCTGATGGTCCCTGCTGAAGCGAATATATTGTTAATTAATGCAGCTGCTTCACTTAGGCTACTAGCAGGTTGCTGAGTAGACATCTGTGTAGTGGTTTGAAATTGACAACTTTTCCCTTCAGTTTCCTTCTCAGGAAACAACTTCCTGTTCAGCTGAAATACCTTGGTTTTCAGTGGAGTGTGTGAGAGCATTTCAGTAATGATGTCCCTTACGGCACCTCATAGTAACACACGTCTGATTACAAACTTCAGTGTGAGTGGATCATCTTTCTGATGGCTGGGCAACCTCGTCTCATCAACCTGTTCTTCATCATCATGATCAGTGTGTTTAATTCAACTATAGTCATCACTATGTCCTGAAAGGTCTTCTATATGTGTGCTAATCATGACATCAGAGAGTACCAGTGAGTTTCCCTAATAAATATTCTGTAAAACTGTGCAGCTCAGGACTCAGTACATGCTGTACTGCCTGTAGGTCTTTGATTAGTTCATCAAGGGTTTTTTTGATTTATTCATCTGTCTCAATTTTATATTCTTCCTTTTACTTGTACTTCAACCAACCATCAAATTTGTTTTTTTTTCATCCTGAGTGATGAATGTGCTGTAATGTTTCACTAACAGCTTGTCTCCAATGTTATGGTATTTCATAGTATCTTCAACAGACATTGACTTACTGTTGTCATTACCTGTTCCTTCTCCCCCTTGTTGGCGTTCCTGTTCTGTTTTGGCAGGAGTGTTACATGTTTCTGTCCAAGAAAAAAAAAATCCCACAGAAATCAGAAGACAGAATTGTCATCAGATGAAGTTTTGCTCATTACGGAGAAAAAACATTGTTTCCTTGCTTACACACAGTAACTGTAACAGGACTGGTGATGCAGACATCTTGATCAGATCAGCTGCTTTTTAGGGGTTCTCTGGGTTTTTAGGGACAGCACAGAGCTCATCTGCTAACAGTGTGGTTATGGACATGGAGGTGGTCCTCTTTTTATGTTGTGGTGGTCGTGCATGTGTGGAGGTGTACCTGATTATTTATCTGCTTTTCTGAGCATGGTGTCCCTCAGGTTCGATACTTTTTTGATACAAAAAAATGTTCATGCCTTTTTATTTTGTCATTTTTTAAAATGATAAATATATATTTTAACTCAAAAGTACAGTTTTTAAATTTAATGTTGCTGAAACAACAAAGTAATAAAAAAAATAAATCTATCTGATCGAGAAATCCCTCATCTTTGGAAAAGAGAGTTTATTACAGAGAAATGGCTCTTTCCAAAATAAAAGCTATACTATACGCTTCTTCTGGGCTATATTCTCAGCAGCATATTAAACATATCAGGTCCCCATAAGGAGAATCATGTGCTAACGCAGACCTTCCCAAAGTGTGGGGCCCGCCCCCTAGGGGGGGCGCGGCATAAAAAAGGAAAAAACAAAACAAAAAAAACAATGCTTGGACACTGCTAGTACGGGGCGCCTCCACAAACGCAAAGCAGGAGATGAAGCGTGTGTATATGTAAGTGTGTAAAACCTGAAGACTATTTTGTCTCCATCTGCTATTTTGCAATTCATCTCATGTAAACAACGTGGCGCACAGCGTGACGTGAAAAAAGGAACATCCCTTTGACGTTGCGTGACGAACTCTGTATTCCTCGACAACACGTAAACGCAAAAGAGTTTTGAAAAATCTCAGTTTTCGGTGATTCCAAATGCCGTTTGTGTGGACGAAACAGCTGCGTTTTCAAAAATACCCGTGTAGGTGTGGACATAGTGTAAAAGAGTTAGTAGTTTATTTCCTTACTGCCTGTAATTTATTGCAGATTACTTGTATTTGCTTAATTGTTTACTAAATGTTTGAGGTGTGAAATAAACCGCAATGGAGTAAAATATGGGTGTGTGTGGTTGGAGGATATGTTCGTGCGTGCGTGTGCCGAGTGTGCGCCCGCAAGGGGGGGCGTGAACATTTTTCTTGTAAAACAAAGGGGGGCCCAGCAAAAAAAGTTTGGGAACCACTGCCTTAGTGCTAATGTATAAGAGATGTTGGTGTACTATAACTGAAGTAATGTTGTTAAGTCCTTAAAGTCATATTCTTTTATTGTCATGAAATTATTTGAAACAATTTTTATTTTTGTATGATACCTGATTTATATGGAATATGGCTGAAGTAAACTAAAGCCTAAAATACTTAGTCAGTCATTTCTTTAATAGTAATTTAACATTATATAATTCACATATAAAACTATGAATTGTAATTTTAAATGGTTTAAAAGCATGTAGAATAGCACATGTAGGCAAGTATATTTCTCCTTTTTATTTATCAAGAAGCAAAGACAAAAAGGGAAAAAAAAAGAAACAGGGCAGGGTTCGGTGGTTGAATCATCCGTCCCCACCAATGCCAAAACCAAATCTACGCCCTTGAGTCGAACGCAGATCCACTGAGCTCTCAACACAGACGTGGCGTGAATTATGATCTTACTGTATTTACGTTTACCCTTAGCCAGCAGTTTTAAATTTCCTTCAATGTCGCCTGCTCTGGCCCCTGGAAGACAATTGACGATGGTTGCCTGTGTCTCTAGCTTCACATGTCTGAGAACAGAATCACCAATTACCAGAGTTTGACCCCCGGCGGGTGTGTCGCCGAGTGGGGGAAAACGGTTAGACACATGAACAGGTTGGTGGTGTACCTGGGGCTTCTGTTTAAGACTATGCTTCCTCCTCACCGTCACCCAGCCGCCCTCTTTCCCCAGCTGCTTGGGGTCTGCCGGGGAACAGCTAGCGGGGCCTGCGCTATCTTCGGCTGCACCAGCTACAGGGGCCTGGCTAGCTACGGGTGAATGAAGGGTGCGAAGCCGAGTCTCCAATTCAGTAATCCTGGCCTCCAGAGCTGCAAATATGCTACATTTGTTACAGCCGCCCTCTTTCCCCAGCTGCTTGGGGTCTGCCGGGGAACAGCTAGCGGGGCCTGCGCTATCTTCGGCTGCACCAGCTACAGGGGCCTGGCTAGCTACGGGTGAATGAAGGGTGCGAAGCCGAGTCTCCAATTCAGTAATCTCCAACCAAAATTCGCCGAGCCAGCAACAAAAGAAGCAGCAAACTGCGCTTCACATTTGATCAATGTCGTCATGAATTCCCTCTGACTTTTGCTTTTTTGCTTCCACCACGATAAAAATTACACTTCATACACAGCTCTCTGTGTGTACTTCAAGAACAGTTTCCCGTCTCAAATCTCTGTTTTCTGCATCATTCATTCGCTTATTACCCACCAGTCTACCATTGTTTACAGCGCTGTAGGCCGCTGTCTTTTTCTTTTCTTTCTTTTTTTCACTTAAATGACCTCGGACAAGAAAGCCTAATTTCTGCTGTTCAATACTGAAGAAATTTTAACTTTTTAAAAATTATGCAAAATTGCAGAATATTGTTAAGGTTATCTGCTATAAAACGCCAGACCAGAAAAATCTCCTTCATGTTTTTCTGTTTTATTCTCAGTTACTTTGACACAAAGGCATCTGCTGTGATGTTCACAATTCTGATGAAGTCTCACATGTATCAGTACTGATAAATGATCAGAATTATAATATTTCTGACTGTTTGAGGAAAATTGAATCGAATCAGGACTTTGAGAACCTGAATCGAATGGATTATAGAAATCAGTGATGATACCCAGCCCTAGTGAGCAGCCTAGGCCCGACAGAAGTGGATGTAGCTGTGGGTAATAAGAAAAGATGAAAAGAACTATTGATAAGTTAAGGCCTGATCTGAAATTCATAACCAGAGCTCTGACACAGTGCCATCAATCTTTGAATGCTGAAAAATCAGCAGTGTGTACAGAAAACACATTATATGCTGCAATAAATGCACTGCCCAAGTGTCCCCTCTCCCCACTGCCTTTCAGCAGCATGCAACAGCAAACAGGTCGTCAGAGGAGCCAAGATGAAGATTAAGTTTAACATTTTCTACAATATTGACAAAGCACTTTAAGCACAAGATTGTTAGTTAATAATTTAGAAATGAATATTGTCTGTATGGACTGCAACTCCCCCAAAAAAGGAAAAATTTGAGTGCGCCTAACTTTTGTGCCGGTGCGCCTAACTTAGGGCGTTGTTGGAATGCTACTACGCAAGTAACCCTGGCGGAAGGGGTTACATGAATAAGATGAGGGACCTATGGATTCTTCGATACCCAACATCCACAATGACAGCGAAACAACTAGTAGCTCAGTGTTCCAACATTCGAAAGAAGGGACTGCTCTCACAGCTAGAGATTGACGAGGTACAACATAAATGCTACGGTAAGGAGGAGTCAGGACGCCAGGTCAGGGGGGAGATATCATCACCCCCACCCGAGATTGGGTACATAGCCCCAAGTGCGATAGGAGAAGGATCGTTGAGTGCGAGAGGAACTGACCTGAAAGATAGGATCATGGCCAAGCTTGAAACCTGGATCCCCCGTAGCCGGTTACCAAGATTTCGTGAAGTACCCTCAGAAGGTCTGCTAGATGATGTTAATGCAGCACTACGGATGATACCTACAACCACGATTACCGACACTAACAAGCTGATCTACACTACGGCAGCAGTGATCAGTGAGATGCTTGGCTACAAGTTGAACAGCCACAAGGGGCAGTACCCTCCATGGAGAAGGAGGCTAGAGGGCAAGATCAAAGTAGCACGGAGGGAGGTTAGCCAACTAACGGAGTTGCAGAAAGGTGCGACAAAGAAGGTGCATAAGAAATACAGCAAGCTCTCCATACTGGGAAAATCATCAGAGACCCCAGTCACCCATCACATGGACTCTTCACCCTCCTGCCCTCTGGGAGGCGCTACAGGAGCCTCCGGTCTAAGACCACCAGGTACCGGAACAGCTTCTTCCCCACAGCTGTCAGACTCCTGAACTCTGCCTCCTGACATCTGACCCACGTTAAACTCATGGACTGAACATACACACACCCACAACCACTAGCACTTTATCACTATCACAATTATCCTAACTGCACTACTGTATAGTTCTGTGTGAATATCATTCTGTACATATGATAATTTTTCAATCCTACAACTGTTTATAACTTGCATAGTTCACATTTCTGTATAACTGTATATCTCAGATTTCTGTATAGTTTTTATTTCATATTTATATCCTGTTCATAGCCTGTACATAGCTTGTACTCACTACAGCCTGTACAAACTTATAGTTATAGAATATTCATAACATACTTCACACCGTGTACATTATAACATACCATAATAGACCCATTTCTGTAATATACTTACACATCTATATTATTGCTAATATATATTGTAATATATCTATATCGCGGCTAAAGCACTTCTGGATGGATGCAAACTGCATTTCGTTGCCCTGTACCTGTGACATGTGCAATGACAATAAAGTTGAATTCTATTCTATTCTATTCTATTCTATACCTGAGGCCTTGGAAACTGCCAAGCAAAGACTCACAGCCTTGGCCAGCCGCTTGAGGAGGTACACCAGAGAGATAGAAGGCAGGAGAATAAACCAGCTGTTCTCCACAGAACCAGCAAAGGTGTACTCTCAGTGGCAAGGGAACAATAACAGAACAGCACCACCAAGGCTGGAGACGGAGCAATACTGGAAGAGCATATGGGAGAAAGACACAACCCATAACGGCAATGCTCAGTGGCTAGTGGATCTGAGGGCAGACCATAGCGACCTCCCTGAACAGGGTCCGGTAACCATCACAGTGGCAGACATCCAAGAAACGGTCTCCAGTATGAAGAGTTGGACAGCACCAGGCCCCGACATGGTTCACGCCTACTGGCTGAAGAAGCTGACTGCACTCCACGAGCGTCTGGCAGCACAAATGAACCAGCAGCTAGTTAACGAGAGACACCCGGAATGGCTAACCGAAGGTCGGACGGTCCTGATCCCCAAGGACCCCAAGAAGGGACCGGTCCCATCCAACTACCGACCAATAACCTGCCTCAGTACTACATGGAAGCTCCTGTCAGGCATCATATCGGCTAAGATGAACAGGCACATGGGTCAATACATGAGCGGGACACAGAAAGGGATTGGCAAGAATACCAGAGGCGCAAAACACCAGCTACTGGTAGACAGAACAGTCAGCCGAGACTGCAAGACCAGACTGACCAACCTGTGCACAGCCTGGATTGATTACAAGAAGGCCTATGACTCAATGCCCCACAGCTGGATACTGGAATGCCTAGAATTGTACAAGATCAACAGGACCCTAAGAGCCTTCATCAGGAACTCAATGGGGATGTGGCGTACAACACTAGAGGCCAACTTCAAGACCATAGCACAAGTCACCATCAAGTGCGGGATCTACCAAGGAGATGCTCTGTCCCCACTGCTGTTCTGCATAGGGCTGAACCCCCTCAGTGAGATCATTAACAAGACTGGCTACGGATACCGACTACGGAATGGAGCAGTTGTCAGCCACCTCCTGTACATGGATGACATCAAGCTGTATGCCAAGAGTGAACGAGACATCGATTCACTGATACACACTACCAGGATATACAGCAATGACATTGGAATGTCATTCGGACTGGAGAAGTGTAGTCGGATGGTAACAAAGAGAGGGAAGGTAGTCAGAACTGAGGGGATTGAACTACCAGAAGGCAACATTGCAGACATAGAGGACAGTTACAAGTACCTGGGGATCCCGCAAGCGAATGGGAACCATGAAGAGGCCGCTAGGAAAGCTGCAACCACCAAGTACCTGCAGAGGATCAGGCAAGTCCTGAGGAGTCAGCTGAATGGTAAGAACAAGATCCGGGCCATCAACACCTACGCCCTGCCCGTGATCAGGTACCCTGCTGGGGTAATAGGCTGGCCAAATGAGGAGATAGAAGCCACTGACATAAAGACAAGAAAGCTCCTTACCATGCATGGAGGGTTTCACCCCAAGTCCAGCACCCTGAGGCTGTACGCTAAGCGGAAGGAAGGGGGCCGGGGACTGGTGAGTGTCAGCACCACAGTCCAGGATGAGACAACGAACATCCAAGAATACATTGGGAACATGGCCCCAACTGACCGAGTGCTCAGTGAATACCTCAGGCAGCAGAAACCCAAGAAAGAGGAGGAAGGCGAGGAACCATCATGGAAGGACAGGCCCCTGCACGGTATGTACCACCGGCAGATAGAGGAGGTGGCTGATATCCAGAAATCCTACCAGTGGCTGGACAAAGCTGGACTGAAAGACAGCACCGAGGCACTGATCATGGCAGCACAAGAACAAGCTCTGAGTACAAGATCCATAGAGGCTGGGGTCTATCACACCAGGCAAGACCCCAGGTGCAGGCTGTGTAAAGATGCCCCAGAGACAATCCAGCACATAACAGCAGGGTGCAAGATGCTAGCAGGCAAGGCATACATGGAACGCCATAACCAAGTGGCCGGCATAGTGTACAGGAACATCTGTGCCGAGTATAACCTGGAAGTCCCGAGGTCAAAATGGGAGATGCCCCCAAGGGTGATGGAGAATGACCGAGCTAAGATCCTGTGGGACTTCCAGATGCAGACGGACAAAATGGTGGTGGCTAACCAACCGGACATAGTGGTGGTAGACAAACAGAAGAAGACGGCTGTACTGATCGATGTAGCGGTTCCGAATGACAGCAATATCAGGAAGAAGGAACACGAGAAGCTGGAGAAGTACCAAGGGCTCAGAGAAGAGCTCGAGAGGATGTGGAGGGTGAAGGTAACGGTGGTCCCCGTGGTAATCGGAGCACTAGGTGCGGTGACTCCCAAGCTAGGCGAGTGGCTCCAGCAGATCCCGGGAACAACATCGGAGATCTCTGTCCAGAAGAGCGCAGTCCTGGGAACAGCTAAGATACTGCGCAGGACCCTCAAGCTCCCAGGCCTCTGGTAGAGGACCCGAGCTTGAAGGATAAACCGCCCGCAGGGGCGTGCTGGGTGTTTTTTTTATTTTATATGTGACAGGTGAGACCTGGAGTCTGTGAAACGCCCCTGGTGGGCGGAGCTGGTCTTTGCTCCTTTCATAAGCGCAGGTGTGGGAAATTGGGTATTTCTCTGCAAACCTGAAGCTGCGGGTGCTCAGTCCAAGTTGGGCAAGTTGGTGTTTTTAATTTCTTTCTATCAAAGTCTGATACGGGTCCCCCTAAACTTCTGTTAGAATGGTAGGTTACACAAAAATGTACCACTTGAGCTCTGGCTGTTGGCAGAGGTTTATAGTTATTTGCACCTTGTAGGTGGGAAACATTGCTCCTGTGAGAACAGTATGGTGGACTTCATCGCCACTGACCCACATTTGTTAGGGTGTGAGACGAACTTGTGGACAGGTAACAAAAACAATACAGTTGAGGAATATTCCTGTGTTTTACTGTCCAGCGTAAGTGATCTCCTTTGTTCACAGAGTACCGAGCCTCTGAGAGAGAGAGACATATATATATATATATATATACAGTGTTGGGGAGTAACGGAATACATGTACCGCCGTTACGTATTTAAAATACAAAATATGAGTAACTGTATTCCGTTACAGTTACCGTTTAAAAAGGTAGTATTCAGAATACAGTTACTTTGTTGAAATAAATGGATTACACGGCGGTACTTCCCTGTTTCATATTGTCGCGGGTCAGGACTGTTTGGGTTTTGTTTGACAGCTACGTTCTGTTGTTCCAGGCGGCAGCGTTATGGTTGCCATGGTCACAGGGTGACGCTCTCTCTCAGCCAATTATCTTGTTAATAATTTTACCTCCTCACTACGTACGACTCTGGATACTGTAGCTCCTGTGAAAACTAAGGTCTCAAATCAGAAGTACCTGACTCCGTGGTATAATTCTCAAACATGTAGCCTAAAGCAGATAACTCGTAAGCTGGAGAGGAAATGGCGTGTCACAAGTTTAGAGGATCATCATTTAGCCTGGAGAAATAGTTTGTTGCTTTATAAGAAAGCCATCCGCAAAGCCAGAACATCTTACTATTCGTCACTAATTGAAGAAAATAAGAACAACCCCAGGTTTCTCTTCAGCACTGTAGCCAGGCTGAAAAAAAGCCAGAGCTCTTCTGAGCCAACAATCCCTTTAACGTTAACTAGTAATGACTTCATGAATTTCTTCACAAATAAAATTTTTATCATTAGAGAAAAAATTACCAATAATCATCCCACAGATGTAATATTATCTACAGCTACTTTTAGTACCATTGATGTTAAGTTAGACTCTTTTTCTCCAATTGATCTTTCTGAGCTAACTTCAATAATTACTTCCTCCAAACCATCAACGTGTCTTTTAGACCCCATTCCTACAAAACTGCTCAAAGAAGTCCTGCCATTAATTAATGCTTCAATCTTAAATATGATCAACCTATCTCTAATAATCGGCTATGTACCACAGGCCTTCAAGGTGGCAGTAGTTAAACCTTTACTTAAAAAGCCATCTCTAGACCCAACTGTGATAGGCCAATCTCCAACCTTCCTTTCATATCAAACATCCTTGAAAGAGTAGTTGTCAAACAGCTAACAGATCATCTGCAGAGGAATGGCTTATTTGAAGCGTTTCAGTCAGGTTTCAGAGCTCATCACAGCACAGAAACAGCTTTAGTGAAGGTTACAAATGATCTTCTTATGGCCTCTGACAGTGGACTCATCTCTGTGCTTGTCCTGCTAGACCTCAGTGCAACGTTTGATACTGCTGACCATAATATCCTATTAGAGCGATTAGAACATGCTGTAGGTATTACAGGTACTGTGCTGCAGTGGTTTGTATCATATCTATCTAATAGACTCCAATTTGTTCAAGTAAATGGAGAGTCCTCTTCACACACTAAGGTCAATTATGGTGTTCCACAGGGTTCAGTGCTAGGACCAATTCTATTTACATTATACATGCTTCCCCTAGGCAGCATCATTAGAAGACACAGCATAAATTTTCACTGCTATGCAGATGACACACAGCTCTATCTATCCATGAAGCCAGGTAACACACACCAATTAGTTAACCTGCAGGAATGCCTTAAAGACATAAAGACCTGGATGGCGGCTAACTTTCTGCTTCTTACAGTTTTTTCTGATTGCTTAAGCACATTTTTTGTAACTATTGGCTATTTTTGCAAAACTCTACACACAAATAAGAAAACCTGTCACCTAATTATCAAAACATTGTAGTTCTCTTGCAAAAGCGAACACAGCTAGATTAACTCTTCACACCTTCGTAAAAATGGTGTTTTCGTATCAAACAGTACACACAAGCCATCATCTACTAAGCACACAATGCGGCAACTACACACTGATGGTATGAATACAAAACACATCTGACTTTTGCTTTCTCTGTGCACAAGGTAGGCCATGTCAGTTTGAGCTCATACTTTTGTCATAGATCCGTAAGCATAGAGGGATCCAAATTTCAAGTACTGGTTTTTATTCACACACATCAAAACAAACACAAGTCTTTATTTCCAAGTATAGGATTATTTGCAATCACCATATTGACTATATGGGTTTCTTGGTCTGCAGTGAACATGCTTCCTCTGCCCCCAGCATCTGGTCGTCTAGCAATTCTGTAAAGTAACAATTTCAGTATTTTTACATCTATGCTATTGTTGTGTTTCTCATTAGCATGGCAGTGCTACAAGTCTTAGTGCAAAGTGACTGTACTAACCAACTGTCATTTCAAAATGTCCTTATGATGCTTGCTACAGTGTAGCGGCTTGAGTTAGGCTGAACCCGTTGGCCAGCTTCCCTCAGGGTCACTCCATGGTTGATTACATGGTCCACTATTGTAGCTCTGATGTCATCAGCAATTCTATTTCTTACTCTTCTTACCCTTCCTCTCCCCCCTCCTCTCCCCCCTCCTCGTCCTCCTCTTGCTCCTCCTTGTCCTTGTCGTCCTCTTCATCCTACTTCTTCCCCTCCACGTCCTCTTCCTCGGCCTCCTCTACTTCTCACTCTTCCTGCTCCCTCCATTGTACTCCACACACAGAGCTTACCTGTAGCTTATTCATAGTGCTTAGGCTGATTGCAAAGTGAACTAATTATCTAAAAAAGTTTTCACATGTGAAAGTGTGCCAGACAGTTGGCAAAATAGTGTAAATAATGGCCATAAATGTGTATAGTTTTGCTAGGAGTGTGTTGAAAATTTGGTAATTGAGTGTAAGCAGTGAGTTGTGTTTAAAGTTCTGCAAAGTGTGTCTTACAAAATGGCAAACTGAGTGCAAAGCAGTGTTTGTGCTTTTAGTTTTGCAAACTCAGTGAGTGGTTTTGCTATAAGTATTGATAGTTTTAGAAATTGTGCTATAAGAATCACAGTTAGGGTTTAAGCATTCAGAAAAAACTGTAATTCAGATAAAACTGAGGTTATTGTACTTGGCCCTGAAAATCTTAGAAATATGGTATCTAACCAGATTCTTACTCTGGATGGCATTACCTTGGCCTCCAGTAATGCTGTGAGGAACCTTGGAGTCATTTTTGACCAGGACATGTCCTTCAACGCACATATTAAACAAATATGTAAGACTGCTTTCTTCCATTTGCGCAACATCTCTAAAATTAGAAATATCCTGTCTCAGAGTGATGCTGAAAAACTAGTTCATGCATTTATTACTTCCAGGCTGGACTACTGTAATTCATTATTATCAGGATGTCCTAAAAACTCGCTGAAAAGTCTTCAGCTGATCCAAAATGCTGCAGCAAGAGTACTGACAGGGACTAGAAAGAGAGAGCATATTTCTCCTGTTTTGGCTTCCCTTCATTGGCTTCCTGTTAAATCCAGAATTGAATTCAAAATCCTGCTCCTCACATACAAGGTCTTAAATAATCAGGCCCCATCTTATCTTAATGACCTTGTAGTGCCATATCACCCTATTAGAGCACTTCGCTCTCGCACTGCAGGCCTACTTGTTGTTCCTAGAGTATTTAAAAGTAGAATGGGAGGGAGAGCCTTCAGTTTTCAGGCCCCTCTTCTGTGGAACCAGCTTCCAGTTTGGATTCGGGAGACAGACACTATCTCTACTTTCAAGATTAGGCTTAAAACTTTCCTTTTTGCTAAAGCATATAGTTAGGGCTGGACCAGGTGACCCTGAATCCTCCCTTAGTTATGCTGCAATAGACGTAGGCTGCCGGGGATTCCCATGATGCATTGAGTTTTTCCTTTCCAGTCAGCTTTCTCACTCACTATGTGTTAATAGACCTCTCTGCATCGAATCATACCTGTTATTAATCTCTGTCTCTCTTCCACAGCATGTCTTTCATCCTGTTTTCCTTCTTTCACCCCAACCGGTCACAGCAGATGGCCGCCCCTCCCTGAGCCTGGTTCTGCCGGAGGTTTCTTCCTGTTTAAAGGGAGTTTTTCCTTCCCACTGTCGCCAAAGTGCTTGCTCATAGGGGGTCATATGATTGTTGGGTTTTTCTCTGTATTTATTATTGTGTCATCTACTGTACAATATAAAGCGCCTTGAGGCGACTTTTGTTGTGATTTGGCGCTATATAAATAAAATTGAATTGAATTGAATTGAATTGAATTGAATTGATATCCAGAAATCCTACCAGTGGCTGGACAAAGCTGGACTGAAAGACAGCACAGAGGCACTAATCATGGCAGCACAAGAACAAGCTCTGAGTACAAGATCCATAGAGGCTGGGGTCTATCACACCAGGCAAGACCCCAGGTGCAGGCTGTGTAAAGATGCCCCAGAGACAATCCAGCACATAACAGCAGGGTGCAAGATGCTAACAGCCAAGCACACATGGAACGCCATAATCAAGTGGCCGGCATAGTGTACAGGAACATCTGTGCCGAGCAATGTTATTATCGTTAACGAAAACTAACGAAATAATGAAAACTAGAAGTGAAAAAACATTTTCGTTAACGGAAATAAAAATAAAAACAAAAAAAGGAAAACTAACTAAAACTGTAATGAGTGTTCACAAAACTAACTAAAATTAACTGAATTTATAGCAAAAATGTCTTTAGTTTTCATTGATGTGTGTGTGTCATACAAATGAAGTGTAGTTTCCAGATTTTTTTCTTGCTGTGTCTCATTATGCCAGCAGGTGGCAGTACGTTAGTCGAGTCGTCTGTGTCGCTGCTCCGTCCACGCGCAGAATCATGTCAGGAAAAGTCGGGAGAAAGCGCCAGAGTCCAATTTGGGATTACTTTGAATGTGACTGTGTTTTGGATAAAGCAAGTGTCTTGTAGTGGAAAGAGACAAATTATAAGGGACATTTCTAAAGGGAAAAAAATCTCACAAACCCTAACCCTGCACTTGAAAAGCTCACACAAGAAGGCTAAGCTAGCTTACCTTGAGAAGGTAAGGGAGCACACTCAACCCTCATCCCCAGAAAACAGAAGCTAACCCCAGGCAAGGCAGCGTGATGCATCCCGAGACAACAGGACTGGGATATCTACATAACTGTGTGAGTCAATTGCCTTAACACCCGGTGCTGCAAGAGTTAATAGTCTCATTGCGGCCAAGATATACATTTTATAATTGCCTGGTATCAATGGTTGTTCATCTGCCTTCATTTATTTATTTAAAGAACCCATAGGTGGGAATGTGAGTTGTCTGTCTCTGCGTGTTAGCCCTGCGACAGACAGGCAACCCATCCAGGGTGCAGGGTATGGTAGCTGGAATAGCAACATACCCAAGGATAAGCAGAAGAGAATGACTGATATGATGAAACTGGGATTTTGTTACACTTAATTATTGCAAACACAACGAAAACTATAACTGAAACTAATCAAAACTAAACTGAAACTAAGGATTTTCAAAAAAATAAAAACTAAACTAAACTAACAAACAATTGGTAAAAACTAATTAAAACTGATATAAAATTGAAAATCTGAAGTCAAAACTAAATAAAAATAAAAACTAATGAAAATTGCAAAACTATTAAAACCCTGGTGCCGAGTATAACCTGGAAGTCCCGAGGTCAAAATGGGAGATGCCCCCCAAGGGTGATGGAGAATGACCGAGCTAAGATCCTGTGGGACTTCCAGATACAGACGGACAAAATGGTGGTGGCTAACCAACCGGACATAGTGGTGGTAGACAAACAGAAGAAGACGGCTGTAGTGATCGATGTAGCGGTTCCGAATGACAGCAATATCAGGAAGAAGGAACACGAGAAGCTGGAGAAATACCAAGGGCTCAGAGAAGAGCTCGAGAGGATGTGGAGGGTGAAGGTAACGGTGGTCCCCGTGGTAATCGGAGCACTAGGTGCGGTGACTCCCAAGCTAGGCGAGTGGCTCCAGCAGATCCCGGGAACAACATTGGAGATCTCTGTCCAGAAGAGCGCAGTCCTGGGAACAGCTAAGATACTGCGCAGGACCCTCAAGCTCCCAGGCCTCTGGTAGAGGACCCGAGCTTGAAGGATAAACCGCCCGAAGGGGCGAGATGGGTGTTTATTTTTTATATATATTAGGGGTGCAACGATACTCGTATCAATATTGAACCGTTCGATACAGTGCTTTCGGTTCGGTACGCATGTGTATCGAACAATACAACATTTTTAATTTATTTTATCAACTTTTCTTCTGACGATGCTGTCTGTGTTGAGAGCTCAGTGGATCTGCGTTCGACTACTCCACCTAGGCTGCACTGTCGAGCGCAGATCCACTGAACGCAGCGTAAGCTAGCAAGACAGAAGCTAAGCTCATTGCAACATGGCAAATTGAACCTCCCCCGCCCGCATTCAGATCTGGCTTTTGGAACTATTTTGGTCTTCATGTGAAGTATGACCCTGAAGGAAAGCGCGTCATGGACAAAAGTAAAACAGTATGTCGGATGTGCCACGCAATGCTCAATTACATGGGTGGGAACTACTGCGTTACTGCAGTTTGCTCGTTAACGTGTTGACTCTGTCCAGCCCCACGCACGGGTCGATCCGCGGTAGCTCCTTAACGGAGATTTGCCGTGTTGTGGTGTTAACGTCATTTCAGATTACAGTTTTTTCTGAATGCTTAAACCCTAACTGTGATTCTTATAGCACAATTTCTAAAACTATTAATACTTATAGCAAAACCACTCACTGAGTTTGCAAAACTAAAAGCACAAACACTGCTTTGCACTCAGTTTGCCATTTTGTAACACACACTTTGCAAACCTGTAGCTACAATCCACTGCACAGCACTCTTTTTGCAGAACTGTAAACACAACTCACGGCTTTACACTCAATTTGCAAAGGATCAACACACTCCTAGCAAAACTATACACATTTATGGCCATTATTTACACTATTTTGCCAACTGTCTGGCACACTGTCACATGTGAAAACTTCTTTAGATAATTAGTTCACTTTGCAATCAGCCTAAGCACTATAATACAGGTAAGCTGTGTGTGTGGAGTACAGTGGAGGGAGCAGGAAGAGTGAGAAGTAGAGGAGGCTGAGGAAGAGGACGTGGAGGTGAAGAAGCAGGACGAAGAGGACAACAAGGACAAGGAGGAGCAAGAGGAGGACGAGGAGGGGGGAGAGGAAGGGTAAGAAGAGTAAGAAATAGAATTGCTGATGACATCAGAGCTACAATAGTGGACCATGTAATCAACCATGGAATGACCCTGAGGGAAGCTGGCCAACGGGTTCAGCCTAACTTGAGCCGCTACACTGTAGCAAGCATCATAAGGACATTTTGAAATGAGAGTCGGTTAGTACAGTCACTCTGCACTAAGATCTGTAGCACTGCCATGCTAATGAGAAACACAACAATACCATAGATGTAAAATTCCAGAAGATATTTTCCCCTGTGCCTTGGACTAGAGCAGCGCTCCCCAACTCCCAGGCCTCGGACCGGTACCGGTCCGTGAGTCGTTTGGTACCAGGTCGCGAGAGTTGAGGCTCAGGTGTGAAATGTATGGTTTTCAGGGTTTTTACCGGTTTTCAGCGTTATTTTGTTATCGTTTTTATCGTTAACTCGCTTTTCCTGGGTCTTTTCACGTGTGTTATGAATAAATCGTCTTTTTTTTGGTACCGGTACTAGTTTTATTTTGTTGTGTTTATCCGCGACACCTTAAAGGCCGGTCCGTGAAAATATTGTCTGGCATAAACCGGTCCGTGGTGCAAAAAAGGTTGGGGACCGCTGGACTAGAGGACATTTCATGTGATGTAGACGAAATTTTGTGGCCAGATCCACAGAGATGACACAATGTAGACTGATTTCTTTTTTTTCCTCAGTGAAATTACTATTTCGTTTTGACTTGGAAATAAACACTTGTGTTTGTTTTGATGTGTGTGAATAAACACCAGTACTTGAAGTTTGGATCCCTCTATGCTTACGGATCTATGACAAAAGTATGAGCTCAAACTGACATGGCCTACCTTGTGCACAGAGAAAGCAAAAGCCAGATGTGTTTTTCATTCATACCATCAGTGTGTAGTTGGTGCACTGTGTGCTTATTAATTTGATGGCTTGTGTTTACTGTCTGATACAAAAATACCATTTTTACAAAGGTGTGGTGAGTTAAGCAAAGGTTATTCGCTTTTACAAGAAAACTACAATGTTTTGCTGATTGGGTGAAGAGTTTTCTTATTTGTGTGTAGAGTTTTGCAAAAATAGCCAATAGTTACAAAAAATGTGCTCAAGCCATCAGAAAAAACTATAAGGCTGACAGCACTAGTGGGAACACAATGAATATGACTGCACATTTACGCCGACATCATCCTAGCGCAAAGACAAGTGGAAGCAGACAAAAACAACAAGCACGCATGCTACAAACTTTACCCGAGTCATTTAGACAGCCGTTAGCACATGATTCTCCTTATGGGGACCTCATATGTTTAATATGCTGCTGAGAATATACCCCAGAAGAAGCGTATAGTATAGCTTTTATTTTGGAAAGATCCATTTCTCTGTAATAAACTCTCTTTTCCAAAGATGAGGGATTTCTCGATCAGATAGATTTATTTTTTTATTACTTTGTTGTTTCAGCAACATTAAATTTAAAAACTGTACTTTTGTGTTAAAATATATATTTATAATTTTAATAAATGACAAATTAAAGAAGCATGAACATTTTTTTGTATCGAAAAAATATCGAACCGTGACACCAAAGTATAGAACCGAACGGTGAATTTTGTGTATCGTTGCACCCCTAATATATATATATATGTATATGTGTGTGTGTATGTATATATATATGTGTGTATAAATGTGTGTATATGTGTGTGTGTGTGTAAATGTGTGTGTGTGTATATATATATATATATGAATATGATTTCTGGATATCAGCCACCTCCCCTGTCTGCTGGTGGTACATACTGTGGTTCTGTGATGGATTGTCGCTGTCAATTTTCTGCCGGATGTATGCTGCGACCTCTGGATTTGCCACCATCAGTGACCATTTTATCACTTTTACTTCATCACCAGCAAGAAGGGCATCTTGTAGGATTTTACTTTGAGGAAAGAAGAGAAGAAAGGGAGCTATACAGAGAAACCAACACATCTGAGTTCAGCTCAAACAGAAAACATATTTTCTCTTACCTGACAGCCTTAGAATAGTTAGAGTTGCCATACGTGAGGCCTTGTTGGTGATGTGATTGAAGAACATTTCTGCATACCCCATTATTTCCATGTTTACAAATCAGATCATAAATCTGCTCCGTCTTATTCGGGTTTGCTTTTAATATGATGTCCTTCCTCATTTTTTCCAGGATCATCATTTCATGTCTGTTCTTTTTCATATAAAGTTCAATGGCTATTTTTTTTTTTCGTTCTGTTTTGCTGTCTTTGCTTTTGTTCTGTTCTGTAGTGTATTCAATTCTCAATTTGTCAATGACATTTTTACACATTTCATTATTATTTACTTCCTCATTTTCATCGTTTATAATTTTCTTAATGGTGTTATCAACTAGGTCTGTAAGATCATTGTCTTTGTGATCGTTCAACCACTTGTCCACTTTTTCGAAATTATTATTTAGATGTATAAAGACACATTTAGGAGGGATATGGTCTGCTTCCACTGTCACGTCTCCCTTGCCCTCGATCTTGATCCCTTTCATTTTGTCTTTAAGCCTTCAGAAAAGAAACACATTAATGACAAGGTTACATTCATGTCAGGACTAGATAGCATGTCACATTTTGTCCATAAATGTCATAACAAGCACAGAACCACCAATCACAGCTGTCCCTGCTGACAGTGTGCTAGAAGCAGGTTACACCCTGAACATACAGCAACATGCTAACTCAAAGAGATAGAAAGCTGGAGAGAAGCCACACAGGAACAGGGAATATTTATCATTTAGGGCACCAGCAGTGCTTAGCACTACCCCACTGTGACGGTCATAACAGCAAATCATCATCTATAAGAATGCTTTGGCATTTATTTTTACTGCACTTTTAAAATATACCAATTAATACATTAAAAGGTTTTCTAAAAAATACTTACGTATAATATTTTCCGACCATACCAAGATGGTAGTTCTTAACTATGTCATCTTTATTGACCCATTTTTTGTCTATCAATTCATCGTCCCAACTCTTTTTCCAACTTTCCCCATTGTTTTTTCTGGATCTGTTGTGTCCTCCACAGATGTAATATCTTCCAGGGGACGTACATGTTTCTTCAAATTCTTTCTGCAGCTTCAAAACTTCCACGTATCTCGGTAAGTTTTGTTGAAGCTGAGTGGAGATCAGAGAGCAGCGGAGACATGTTACCTCAGCAGCAAAATTATTCATGTGTATGCATCCTATACTGTGTGCACAGTACAGTCTATGTGAGTGTGCATAGAAATGATGCACTGAAAATAAATACATCACCAGGTATAAGTCAAATACCTTTCAGGTGTACAGTCCTCTAATACTCAAAAAGGGGTCTTAACTGAGTGTTTCAGTGTGAGATTTGGGTCTGACCCAGTGTTTTAGTATTAAACCGAGGACAGAAAGACCTGGTGGCAAAGTGCGTGATCCAACTTTACTGATCACAGGACAAGACTGGGTGTTGTTATGGATATTTGGACATGACAACATATAAATCTCTTTAATCTTTTACAGTTTTCAATGTGATAAGCTGCAATGAGATTCTCAGTCATCCAGGTCATGGTGATCTTAACAGCCTGAAAAAGGTTGACTTAAAAAAGGGGCTGGCAGGAAATGTGTCAGTCTCAGGAAGAGCACGCTAATGGGCTCACAGAGCTAATCATGGATGACATCAATACCTGTCATTCCAACAGAGACTGTGAAGTGTTATTCAAGCACCAATCTATCCAATCAAGTTAAGGAAGAGGGTCCATAGAGCCTGCAATAGGGAGGAGGTGAAAAAGACTGATGCCATGAGTCCTGGTGTTCTCAAAGCTTGTTTCAGCTCTCTGGGTGTTTGACCACATCTTCAGGATATAGTTACTAGTTACTTCTTCAAAAAAGTAACTGAGTTAGTAACTGAGTTACAATATTCTAAAAGTAATTAATTACTTGAAAATAAACTACTGCGTTACTTAAAATTTTTTTTTAACTACTTTTGATTTTCCCTCCACATTTTACCTTTAAAAACTATTTACTTTGCCTTTTCAGCACAACCTCACGTGTCTGAATTTACAGTCATGTTTTCATTTTGACATACTGTATTAACACAATTGATCTAAAATCAGACAAAAAACATAAAATCAGAGTAGAAAAAGTTATATTTTTTACTGTAACAACCACAAACATGTTTAATGAATTATATTTCATAACTTTAAATGCAAATATAAATTGTCAATGTTAAAATCCTATGCACAAGTTTTGCAAACAACAAAGTTATTTGCATCCATTTACCTTTTACCTAGATATTTTAAATAACCATTTCAAACTATTTACAGAACAAACAGCTGTTCTGCATTCAATAAGATGCCACACAAATTATTTGTGCCATTCCAAAGAAATAATTTCTGTCCACTTTAAAGGAGAACATCACAGCCTGATACCTGCAGGTCTGACAGCAGCAGGTGTGTCACTCCTGTTTCTACCTGGAGACAGCAGTCGCCTCATTGTTCTGACACAGAACACACAACTATCCACAACACTACACACTAACTACACATGACAACATATTAACTGCACACCCCAAACACGCTAAACGTCACAAATCTGTCACATCTCAAAACACGCTCTCTCCCTTTTTCTTCTCTCTCTCTCTCTCTCTCTCGCCGTCACTCCTAAAACTTATTTTTTATTTTGTTTTTGCTCATAAGCAGATTGCGCTTGCTAGCACTGTCCTTAGACAGTAAACGTGATGAAACTATTGAGGAGAAAACGCCGCCTATATATTGTTTATCATGACTCTGGTTTTACGAGGCCTATCAACACAATTTAAAAACTGGCACCTTGTTGCTTTGTCATCTTGAAGTGGTCATGTGATTGGCTTACCACGACTACTTTATTCTTCCTCAGTCAAACAGCAGCACTCATGCGATTGTTTTGCCCCCTTAGCTCCAGGTGTTGTGCTAGACAGTGATCGTGATTACCGTCCGCGGGAGCGCGCAGCTGCTTAAAGCTGTAGCGTCCAGATTACTTACAGCTACTTCCGTGCAGCCGATATAAGATGCGGTAAGCTGAACACAGCTTCAACCATCTGTTTGTTGAAAAATAGTAACGACCGCATTTTCTTGTTAGTAACTGTAACGGCGTTGTAACGATAGGAATAGTAATTAGTTAGATTACTCGTTACTGAAAAAAGTAACGCCGTTAATAACGCTGTTACTTGTAATGCCGTTATTCCCATCACTGGTTATGTCACACTTATAACATACTTAAAAATGAGTCACAAAGTCTGAAGTGATGTTTTTCTAAATAGACTTCAAGATTAGACTGTGATTAAACCTGCTTTGTGGTGCATGCATAAGATCTTTTTATATATATATTTTTTTGACTAGAAAACCTCTGTTTTTATTTATGAATAACACTGATTTTTCAGAATGTGTCAACTGATGATCAAACACTTACAGTATGTTTGATTTCATTCCTGAGGATAACTGCCTCATTTCCCATATCACCTTGGTTTTTCCAGGTTGCCTGGACAACAGCATGATAGAGGCAGTTCTGACCCTCTGAATTTACAGGGATCAGAGTGCCATCTGGGCTCAGGATTTCAAAGTGACCACTGCATTGGCTCTGTTCACCCCAGATCCCCTCAGTCATCTCTGAGAAGGATCCCTCTGTCCTGTTTAAATGAAAAGATTAAACAATCAACTCAATCAATTAAACATTCATAAGAAAATAGGAAAATTGTTAAAACTTTAAGAAATCTACCTGCAATTCACAGCAAGCTATTCTCCAGGCTATTCTAATCTACAAGAGCAGTTTATTAGTGTAAAAACTGTGCTGGATCACATATTTTCTAACTTTGTGTAGCTCAAGTCTATTAAAATACAACAGTATGCAATATTTCAAGGTACAATAATGCTAGGAGCTAATGTTTTAAATGTTTGACATTTCACTTTTAAACTTTTGAAAAATTGGTGATATACAACAAAGGTCAGTTATGGAGAAAACTTATCTGGTGACAGGAAAATCATTAAATAATTAATTTCATGTGAATACAGGTGCTATTATTCCATGAATCCTGAATTAGTTTCTTCCCAAAAGGAAGGCTAATTTTGTTGATACTTTAATTAAAAACGAGGATAAAGTACAAACAGAACAGAAGACCATACTAGCTACAACATCTACATGGTTTGACTGTGTGGGGATGATTACTAATGGCTTTACCCTATTGTATTAAGTTGAGAAGTAGAAATCTATGATGTATAGAAAGGGGAAAAGGTGGACAGGCTTCCAGGCCTCTGGTAGAGGACCCTTGAAGGATAGACTGGTAAATTTTTGTGAGAGGCAAATTATATATCCCTCATCCCTGGATTGTCTCAGGGGCATCTTCACACAGCCTGCACCTGGGGTCTTGCCTGGTGTGATAGACCCCAGCCTCTATGGATCTTGTACTCAAAGCTTGTTCTTGTGCTGCCATGATTAGTGCCTCTGTGCTGTCTTTCAGTCCAGCTTTGTCCAGCCATTGGTAGGATTTCTGGATATCAGCCACCTCCTCTATCTGCCGGTGGTACATACCATGCAGGGGCCTGTCCTTCCATGATGGTTCCTCGCCTTCCTCCTCTTTCTTGGGTTTCTGCTGCCTGAGGTATTCACTGAGCACTCGGTCAGTTGGGGCCATCTTCGTGATGTATTCGTGGATGTTTCTTGTCTCATCCTGGACTGTGGTGCTGACACTCACCAGTCCCCGGCCTCCTTCGTTCCACTCAGTGTACAGCCTCAGGATGCTGGACTTGGGGTGAAACCCTCCATGTATGGTAAGGAGCTTTCTTGTCTTTATGTCAGTGGCTTCTATCTCCTCCTTTGGCCAGCCTATTACCCCAGCAGGGTACCTGATCACGGGCAGGGCGTAGGTGTTGATAGCCTGGATCTTGTTCTTACCATTCAGCTGACTCCTCAGGACTTGCCTGACCCTCTGCAGGTACTTGGTGGTTGCAACTTTTCTAGTTGCCCCTTCATGGTTCCCATTTGCCTGTGGGATCCCCGGGTACTTGTAACTGTCCTCTATGTCTGCAATGTTGCCTTCTGGTAGCTCGATCCCCTCAGTTCTGACTACCTTTCCTCTCTTTGTTACCATCCGACTACACTTCTCCAGCCTGAATGACATTCCAATGTCATTGCTGTATATCCTGGTGGTGTGGATCAGTGAATCGATGTCTCATTCACTCTTGGCATACAGCTTGATGTCATCCATGTACAGGAGGTGGCTGACAACTTTTCTGGTCCGTCGTCGGTATCTGTAGCCAGTCTTTGTTAATGATCTCACTGAGAGGGTTCAGTATGGGCTCAAATTGTGGTCATAAATATTTTGTATTTATAAATCAGTTTTGTAATTGTAAATCAGGATTTGTATGTGTAAAAAGAATTTGTTTGTGCGTAAAAAAGATTTGTGTGTGGACTTAGCCAATATATACGTGTGAAACTCTGCACTCACGTTTCAAGTTACAAGTACGAATTTTGAGCCTATTTTTCTTCCTTTCATCTGATTGGGCAATGTCATGTAAATCACAAATGTAACTATCCAATCAGAGAACAGATGGGTTTGGCTGTCAGAGGGGCGCTTTTTTGAACTGCAGGTCCTTGAAGGGTAATACAGTTTGAAGCTGGAGGATCTCTATATAAATATCCGATAGCAGCTAGGTCCCCTAACTTTCAATAGCTGTTCAAAGGATAAATTGTGGCATATCAGTGGAAAGAAATACCATTATTACTTTAGGATTAGTTTATAATAATAATAATAATAATGGATTGGATTTATATAGCGCTTTTCAAGGCACCCAAAGTGCTTTACAATGCCACTATTGATTCACTCTCACATTCACACACTGGTGGAGGCAAGCTACAGTTGTAGCCACAGCTGCCCTGGGGCAGACTGACAGAAGCGAGGCTGCCATATCGTGCCATTGGCGCCTCTGGCCAAGACCAGTAGGCGGTAGTGTAAAGTGTCTTGCCCAAGGACACAACGACCAGGACAGAGAGCCCGGGGATCGAACCGGCGACCTTCCGGTTACAGATGCGCTTCCCAACCCCCTAGAATTTGTTGTTTAACAGTCAGGGCTGACTTGGGACCATTGCTGTGAGTCACAGTGTGCGTGCAGCATAAAGGTCCTTTCACATCGGACGCAGCTTGTGCTGCTAATGCTAACTAAAAGCCAAGGATCCAGAATTTGTTGAGCTGGCTGGTGAGCTCTGTGGGGTTTTGCAGCAGCTCTACCTGTACTAGATGCACCTGCTCCTTGTCGTTTCTATCACTGACCTTATGTCCTCTACATGAGTTTCTGTTTTTTTTTTTTATCTTAAAATGTTCAATAAAAACAATGTATCGCTATCATAACGATGAAAGCTTTGTAACCATTCCCACTAGTGAAGACTGTCATTTCCACAACACTGCCCCCCCTAGGTCAGCAGCGCTGTTGAAAAGGCTCTGGAGGTCCCTGTGTTAAGCATGTAAACCTGTGACAAAAAAATCACCAAACTCGGACGACCACAGACTGTTTTCCTTTGTGGTGATGAAGGAAAACGCTGGGCTGGCATGTAAAAGGGCATTTATTCCCTTCAAGGACCTGAAGCTCCATAAAGCACCCTCCGACAGTGAAACCCATCTATTCTCTGATTGGATAGTTACATTTGTGATTGACATGACATTGACCAATCAGATGAACGAAAGAAAAATAGGCTCAAAAGTCATACTTGTAACTTGAAACGTGAGTGCAGAGTTTCACACGTATTTTTTGGATAAGTCCACGCACAAATCTTTTTTACCCACACAAATTCTTTTTACACATACAAATCCTGATTTACAAGTACAAAATATTTATGACCACAATTTGAGCCCATACTCCACTTCGACTCAGACGCCAGCAAGGTGGAGGTGGGGTACTGGTGTGGGCTGGTATTATTAAAGATGAGCTGGTCGGACCTTTTCAGGTTGAAGATGGCCTGAAAATCAACTCCAAAACCTACTGCCAGTTTTTAGAAGACACTTTCTTCAAGCAGTGGTACAGGAAAAAGTCTACATCTTTTAAAAAGGCCATGATTTTTATTCAGGATAATGCTCCGTCGCATGCATCAAAGTACTCCACTGCATGGCTAGCCAGTAAAGGCCTTAATGATGAAAAAATAATGACATGGCCCCCTTCCTCCCCTGACCTAAACCCTATTGAGACCCTGTGGGCCCTGTTTAAATGGGAGATTCAAGTGTAGGGAAACAGTCCACCTCTCGGAACAGTGTCTTTGGCTGTGGTTGCTGCTGCACAAAGAGTTGATGGTCATCAATCCAATCCTATCCAACTTTATTTATAGAGCACTTTAGAAACAATAAACCATCCCCCAGCCCCACGGGGGCTCAGCCCTGGCGCAGGGGGCCTCTGGTGCATCGGCCTAACTGGGGGGCTCGTCAACTGGCAGGGAGGTTGTTCCATCCTTGCAGAAGTCCACTCTGCAGGTGGGGGAGAGACATAGGAGAGGTGGAGAATAAACCTAACCTGGGTGTCTGTTGTCTTGTGTAGTCTGGAGATGATTGAATGTTGGGGTGGGTACAGTTTCCTCTGCGGTGGGGTAGGGTGGGCTTCCCCAGGTCCTGTGGGGCTTGGCGGTGCTGCTGCCGTAGGCCCCGGTCTGGATGGGCCTGGGCTCCCTTGCCTTGGTGGGTACCAGAGGACGGGGGTGCCTACTGGGGTCAGCGGGGGAGCTGGCCCTAAGGAGGGGCATCTTGCCCCTCCCTTCTTTTCCTCCCCATCCCTGGCTGCCTCCCTCTTCCTGCTCCACCACACCCACCCACACAGGTAGGGCCTTGGGGTGCGGGTGTGTCACCAGGGTGCAGGGGAGGCATTCCCCCCCCTCTGTCCCCTTCTGGCCACCTGTGCCTCAATTTTATTTCACAACTTAGACATCCACATTATTCACACTCTCATAACACACACACACACATATGTAGGGCCTTGAGGGTGACCACGTTAACGGCGTCCAGTGGACGGTCTGTGTTTTCAACCCTACCTCTGGCGCCGGTGCCCACCTCTCAATTTTTTAATCCATGTAGACATTGAGGGTTCTCGGGAGGGGCCGTGCTAACACCTGCTGCTCTCTGGCAGCAGCACCATGCCCTCCCTTGTTTTAAATGCACTTTAGAACAACACGCAGCAACACTACACATGAGCGGGAGGAGGGAGGTATGGGGTCTTCACACACCCCCGTTCTCTACTAGCCATCGGGGCGGGGGACTGGGAGGAGGTGTTGGCTGTCCGATTGGCCTCCCTTCTGCTGTGGAGCCTGGGGCGGTCTGCTTGCCTCCACCCAGGGGGAAAGGGTCACATCTCTTGGGTCTGGGTGCCGTTTCCCCCTCTGGGGGCGAGGGTACCTGGACCCGGGGTATAGAGTATGTTTGGGGAGTATGATTGTGTGTACATGTCCATGTATGTCTATCCCTACTTTGGGTGAGTGCTGAGTGTTTGTATATGTGTGCATGAGGGTGGGAAAGCATGTTTGTGTCTGTGTGTGCCTGTTTGTCTGTGTCTATATGTCAGGTCGGGTCTTAGACTCCACCTCCGTGGGAACTCCCAGGCCCTCCAAAGTGTGGAGGCCTATCTCCCCTCACCACACTCCCTGCTGGTAACTGATGCCCTCAGGGGTTGGTGCATTGGTGGTTCTTGGTGTCCGGGGCTGGGCGCTCAGGTATGCACCAGCTCACTCCCTGTGGCTACTTGGCGGGTCCTGGTGCCTGTCGCTCAGTCAGGCCTCTTCCAGGGCAAAGGGGGCCCTCGGGCCTCCGGCCTCGGGGCCTGCAACTCGGTTCACTCTGGCACAGCTGGTTGCCGGCAAAGCCAGCGGGCACGCCGGTGCAGCCCCTCTGGCTTCTGCTCCGTGGCTACTGGGTGACCCCTCGTCTGGGGATCTCCTCAGCCCTTCCCAGGAGGGTGGCACGGATGCCCCTCCGGTGGTACTCCTTGGGCTCTTGCACTCTGGGGCCTCTGGATGTCTGGAGCCTGGATCTCCTCCATGCCTGCTTCATGCCCTGGGGGACGGGGCTATGGCCCTCCACACCCTCTAGCAGACCGTTACATGGGGAAACCTTTTGTATACAAGCGCGCTGATCCACACAGGTGTGCACACGGGTGTTCACTGTTCGTAGACAAACTACAGCTTTCTTAGCTGCTACTTCAAAGCACATTGTGCGCTGTCTGTCCTGCGTGCTGCACAACAATATTCAATATTTAGTATTTACTGCTGTTCACACTTAGCTAGATTAACGTGATGGTGTTGTGTTTAGTATGTTGCTTTGTTTTTTTGGTTTTTATTGCTTGTTTTCTCTTCTTTTTCTCTCAACAGGTGATCCAGGAGATTTTTTTTTCTCTTTGTCTTTGTAAGTGCCCTTTCTCACTGTCCCTTTTCCCTTCTGTTTTTCTTTTCCTTCCTCTCTTTCTTTCTCCCTTTCCTATCCTCCAGTCATGTCTGTCCCATCTGTAATAACTGAAAATAAAGTATATAATAACAACAATGTTTGATCAAATGGACCAATATGCCAATGCCATGATGATCCATTTGGCAAAATAAATCCATTTGGTATCCTTGTTGGTCTTCAGACAACAATTCTGACGGCTAATGAACCAAATGGGACAGACAAAAAAAAAAAAAAAAAAAAAAGAAACAATAAAGTTGACCAAAGTGCTTTCCAATAATATTAAAGAGATAAAAGTTAACCATACATTAAGCAGACATAGAAATAAATATAAATAACAATAAAATACATACATAAATTATAAAAAATAAATCAGTACATACATTAAATATTAAAACATGAGAGAAATAGACAATAAAATATAAAATGAATAAAATTAACAAAATAAAAAGATTAAAAGTGACCAACAGCTGACTAAAACTAAGTACAAACTGACTCTGATACTACTCCTAAAACTAAAAAACTACTCCACTTTTAAAATAAAGTGCGTTTTTAAAAGTGAACATTTCAAGTGTTGATATGGAGGGGCAGCTTATTCCATAATTTGGGGGCCACAACAGCGAAAGCTTGCCCCCACCCCCACCCCCACCCCCCACACCCCACACCCAACTACCCAGGTCTCGACATGGGGTCAGCAATGAGTGACTGGTCAGTTGATCTGAGAGACCTTTGTGAAGTATGGAGGCGTGAAGGTGTAGAAGGTCTGACAGGTTAGAAGGAGCCAGGCCAATTAAAACTTTAAAAGCAAACAATAAGATTTTAAAATGAATTCTAAAATGGACAGGCAACCAGTGTAAAGAGGCAAGAACAGGGGTAATGTGCTCACGTTTGAGTGTCCCTGTCAGCAGGCGAGCAGCAGCATTCTGGACCATTTGTAAGCTAAGCCTGATCAATACCAACATAAAGTGCAATACAATAATCAAGGCGAGTGGTCACAAATGCATGTAAAACTCTCTCTCTAAGTCACAAAAAGAGATAAAAGGTTTGACTTTAGAGAGCTGCCTCAGTTGAAAAAAGCTATTTCTCACCACTGAATTTATCTGTTTGTCCCATGTATGAGCTGTGTCAATTTTCCCTCCAAGGTTGGAAACAACTGGTTTGACACAGGATGTGAGAGGACGCCAGGGACACTTGGCACAAATATAATGATCTCAGTCTTCTTTTCATTAACATTTAAAGAATTCAGAGCCAGACATGCTCTGATATCTTTGAGATATTCTAAAATAGGCCTGAGGGGGTTAGGTTTGTTGTTTTTCAGGGATAGATAAATCTGACAGTTGTCTGCATAAAAATGAAATGAGACTTCATGTTTTTTAATTATATGGCCAAGGGGAAGCAGGGGCGGATCTAGAGAAATTTTCTTAGGGTGGCATGAGGGTGGCAAAGAAATCAAATGGGGTGGAAAATTCAAAGCCTTTTTTTCCCCCCAAACACATATACAGGTGGTTACATATGGTTAAAATGATTCAAATGCAGTAAGTATACACGTTTTTCATATAAATAGTCTAGTCTATAACTTAATTATTGTCTGTAGCCCACATAATTACACACTTTAGTTACATAAAACATGTGAGTTTTGATCTTATGTACTGTATAGCCTGTATAATAAATAAATATGTCGCCCAATAAGTATAAAATCCAGAAAGCTACACAACATGGGGCGGTTCATTTACAGACACAAGTCTAACTTAAGTTTCACTGTTTTTTGTTAGAAAACAGTCACATTGTTACAGCTTATATTACACAAAATGTCAGAAATCTGCACTGTCATGAACAAAAATTTTTACCTAATTTTTCATGATTTGTTGGATTAACCCACTGAGGTCTGAAATACAGCAGCCATTTTTGACTCCTTTTGAGTTTACGTTTGTATTTCACCCTCAAATTGTTTCATTTAATTTTTTCCCCTTGCCTTGTTTGGTATCATTCTTTTCAGCTGAACTGAATTTAGTTGTTTTTTTCACTGACATACTGCATTAGTATTACTGATCTGAAATCACACAAAGAACTTTAAACCCTAGTAGTATTTTTTACTGTAAAAAAAACACAGACATGTTGAGTAAATTTTTATAACTTGAAATACAAATATAAATTGTACATTTTGTAAACATATACAACTATTTATCTAAAAATGCAGCCAATACACCTGCCGTTTTTTCATTTTGTACAACCATTTAAAAATATTATTAAAACTAAAATGAGAGAACAATCAGGTGTTGCAATAAGATGCCCCACAAATGATGTGTGCCAGTTAAAAAAAAGTTTGTCCACCAAAAGACAGAGGAGAACAGCACAGGGATAAACCTGCAGGCCTGACAACAGGAGGTGTATCACTCCGCTGGTTTTCTACTTAGTGACAGTGTTTACATTGCAAATGTGCCTTTGTGACATTCATTAGTGCCCTCACTGACACACAAAACAAAACGACTACACAACAGAACAGCTACACAAGACCACACAACACACTAAGTATACACTCCACACTAAACGTCACAAATCTCCCACATCTAAAAACTCTCTCTCTCACTCGGTCGCGCTGTCTCGCTGCCGTTACCGTCACTCCCAAAACTCTCCCCTCTTCCTAAACAACCAAATCCCACGTGTTGACTTTTTTTGAATTGGTCGACATGGTACATTTTTCCACCGATAGGAAAGCGGTGGCTTTTTTCCCTTTCTTTACTGTTTTCGCGCTTTCCTTAGAAAAGGCTTAAAACACACACACACAAAAACGTGACGACAGTATTTAGAAAAAAGCGTGGCGTATATTTATTATCATAACTCTGGATTTACTGGCCTGTAATTAAAATGTAAAAATTTGAAGTCCGAACTTTCAATGTGGGCTGAAATAGAGACTCGGCGTGGCTGCAGCTTGTTGCTATATCAGCTTAAAACAGTCATGTGATTTGGAGGTGCAGCGTGTCCATGGACCACGGAGGGTTAATAACACTCACCTTCCTTCCATTTCCAGAGTGTAACATCCAACCACCTGTGTAAAATCCGAAATTCACATGGTGTTGTTCAAAATGTGCTCTGGCACAATCATAAATATTGCTTGCTACTGAAAACAAGAAAAAAGCCGGTCCTGCTATGGGCTGAACCATTTGTTAATGGTGGAGGGGGGGAACACTGTGCAATATATTCAGTTTTAGCATTTATATTCACTGTTGACTGTAACTACGCTCAAACTGTTAATGCTATCTTATTTTAATAAACAACACTGTCATATGCAAAACTGGGGTGGCACTTGGGGTGGCAAGGGATCATTTTAGGGTGGCACTTGCCACCCCATGCCACCCTTCTAGATCCGCCCCTGAGGGGAAGTAAATAAGCACTAAAAAGAAGGGGCCCAGGGATGGATCCTTGAGGTAATCCACATGGTAGTGGGGCGGAAGATGAATAAAATTTACCAAGTGAGACAGAGAAACTTCTGTCAGACAGGTATGACTTGAACCACTCCAAGGCAGTGCCTCTAATTCCAACATGTTCTAGGCGAGAAATTAAAATTATGTGATCTACTGTATCAAAAGCTGCTGTGAGATCCAAAAGCACAAGTAAGACGGAGTTCCCAGTGTCAGCAGTTAGTAAAATATCATTACAAACTCTCAGAAGTGCAGACTTTGTGCTGTGAAGTGCTTTCAAACCTGATTGAAATACCTCAAAAATGTTCTGACTGTTTAAAAATGTCTGCAGTTGTGAAGACACTACTTTTCCAAAATTTTGGAAACAAAAGGAAGCGATCGGGGCTCAAGAGTTGGCAGTTCGTCTTGTAATCGGAAGGTTGACGGTTCGAGCCCCGGCTCCGACAGTCTCGGTCATTGTGTCCTTGGGCAAGACACTTCACCCGTTGCCTACTGGTGGTGGTCAGAGGGCCCGGTGGCGCCAGTGTCCGGTAGCCTGGCCCCTGTCAGTGCGCCCCAGGGCAGCTGTGGCTACAATGTAGTTTACCATGGCCTGTAAATGGTAAATGGCCTGTATTTATATAGCGCTTTACTAGTCCCTAAGGACCCCAAAGCGCTTTACATATCCAGTCATCCACCCATTCACACACACATTCACACACTGGTGATGGCAAGCTACGTTGTAGCCACAGCCACCAGCCACCATCACTAGTGTGTGAATGTGGATGGGTGGATGACTGAACGTGTAAAGTGCTTTGGAGTCCTTAGGGACGATGTAAAATGCTATACAAATACAGACCATTTACCATCTTTGAAATAGGTCTGAAATTACAAAACGAAGCGGCCTCCAGGCCAGGGCATTTCAGCGGAGGCTGGACCACTGCTTGTTTAAAAATTACAGGTACATCGCCTAATGTCAGGCTGCTGTTTATTAGCCTTTGAATATAAGTTCCAATAGTGTCCCAAACTTCTTTAAAAAAGCAAGGGAGAAGGACATCACTGGGAGAGCCAGACTTGATTTGGGTGACAATTTTACCCAGATAAGACAGAGACACAGGTTCAAAGTGGCTAAAAACTGCCAATGGCATAAAAATAGCAGAAGGGTCATAAGAAGGGGGTAAAATATTTGCTCTAATAGTTAAAATCTTATCAACAAAGAAATTTAAAAAAGCTTCACAAGTTTCAACAGAAGCGTCTGTCCAGTACAGAGTTTAAAATACTAAATAATTATGGTAGTTGTCGTTAATAACACCTGCAAAATAAACAGATTCCTGATTCTTAACAGTTTTCTGATATTTATGCCAGCTATCTCTTAAGATATCATAAGACACTTGCAGCTTGTGTTTTTTCCATTTACGTTCTGCTTTTCTGCACTCTTTTCGAGCAGCCCGAGTGATGTCGTTCAGCCACGGCTCACACTTCGATTTAGGCGGCCTGACCTTCAGGGGAGCAACAATATCAAGAATGTGTTGACAAGTGGCGATAAAGTCAGCTCCTCAGTGTCAGCACAAGCTGAGAGCTCTGAATCAACATTAAAGGCCTTATTAAAGGCAGTAGAAAACTGAGCGGCACATAATGGTTTAAACATGTGAGAAGCAGTAGGAGGACCACAAGTAGTGATATTACAGGGAAAAGAAGTTTCAAACAATACAGGCATATGATCAGAAAAGACGGCATCAGAAATTTTAAGGTTATAAACATGCAAACCATCTTACAACACCAGGGCCCTGTTTCAGAAAGCCGGTTTAGAAAACTCAGAGTTAAAAATGATACTCAGGGTTGAGTAACCCCGAACTGTCCAACTCGGAATATTCGGTTTCAGAAAGGCTGATAACAATTAGTTCAATCAACGCGGAGTTGCTTTAACCCCAAGTTAAGCGCGCGCACGAGGATACATAAAGCCCTGATTAGTGGAGCACAGATTAAGCGAGGCACCATGGAGACGGAGGGAAAGAAGGCGCGGTCAATGTATTTTACAGCGCTTGAGGCCGAAATTCTGACAGCAGCATATGCCGACAACATGCATATTTTGCGGGAAAAAAGTAACACAGCCTCAGCTGCAAAAGAAAGGGAGCATGCATGGCAAAACATAGCTGACAGAGTCAATGCGTGAGTGTTAATTTAAACATTGATCTAGGGATTTCCACCCATTTAACATGTTATTTTATTATATTTCATTTTATTGTTTATCTTATACATTTTATTTTGTGATGTGATGTGAGCGCAGGTGCAACCCAACAGGCCCCAAACGTTCCTGGCAGCAAGTAAAAATGAAATATAAAAATATAGTCTAAACAGGTAAGGTGTAATTGTATTATGAGCCATAGTGCTTGGTCTGTTTGTCCTGTGTAAATCAATTGCAGTTAGAGGCTACATTCATTTTCTTTCTGTAAGCACTTATTGAAATTATCTGAGCACATTACAAGTACATATTTGCTTACTCTGTATGCTCAAATGTGACCCGTTATAGCCAACAGAAAAAAAGCGGAGGCCCGAAAAACAGGTGGGGGTCCTCCACCACCACCACTCACAGAGGCTGAGCAGTTGGCCCTCAGCCAAAACAGTGGGCGCCCTGTGGCTGAAGGCATCTCTGCGGGGACATCCTCTGAGTCAATAACCCCGCAAGACACAAGTGCCTACATAAGAGGTAAATTCAAAATAATACATGATGTGCATACATCCTTTCTTCACAGTCACCTTTGCAGTGCTACTCATTCATTTGATAAACTATTTACCATAATGAATTATTTTGTAGTGAAGTTATTTTCCTAATGATTTTGCCTTCCCTCAGTCTTGGTTGTCTTTGAGAGCATAATGACAATGAAGTGTAAGGTGATTGGTGTTTGTTAATTGCCATTTGGTTCCTTGTAAGTTATAAGTGACCTGTATAAACCTCATATTCTATCAGTTGATGGTGATGGTGTACTGCATCTGGTGCAGCCTCCTGTTGAGCCAGACCAACATGCAGTTGTGAGTACTCTTAATACTCCACAGATTATATGAGTTTACAGTAGAACAGCAATGTTGTTAATTTCTTTACTACAGGAAATTGAAGAAACATTGACAGCTGTTACAGAGGAGGAAGCAACAGAGACACTTTATGAGGTTTACATCTTACAATGGAAAATATAACAATTGAATAAAATGTGGTACTATAATAAAACCATGGACTTCCTATGTCTCTAACAGAGTGATGATGGAAATGCAGAGGAAGAGGGTCCAGCCACTTCTCCAACAAACCTTTCCTCAGTAAGATGTTCAGCACTGATTTACAACCAACCTAAGTAGGCATGTACTATGAATGTCAATGCTATTTCCTGTGTTTCCATAGCTCCCTGTAAAGCAGCTGTATAAGAAATACTTGATCAAGAAAATAGAAAAATGCGACTTGGAAATGGAACACTTCAAGCAGCAGATCCAAAAGACCAAGCTTGAGATTTTACTGCTGGAACATCAGTTAAGGGTGGGTGAAGTGGTCAGAGATGGACGAATTATTTCAGTGTTTGAACAACATAATAATATACTTATTAATACTTTGTGTAGAGGAAATACAGGCGACCAATAAAGCCAGTTGAACAAAAAATCTGTTTATTCTTCTTTCAACATATTGAGGTGATGGGTCAAAGGAAATGATTGTGACATATGGTGTCTCTGACTGCTCTTCCATCTTGTATGTCCGTGGGAGGGTCAGGATGTTCATGGTTTGGATCACTGTGGATGTTTGGTTCAGAAGGACAGTGTTCTCCTCTAATTGTGGCAATGTTGTGAAGAATCACACATGCCACAATAATGTCACATGCCCTTTCTGGGGTGACCCTGAGTCTTTGAAGGCACTGGAACCGGGCCTTAAGCATTCCGATAGTCATTTCAACTCTGGCTCTTGTCCTGCAATGAGCCAGATTATATCGCTGCTGTGGGCCCGGTTCAGGGTCAGGGTAAGGGGTAAGCAAATAGGGTAAACATGGATACCCCCTATCACCAAGCAAGTAGCCAGTGAACTCTCCTAAGACAGAAGGATACACTTCAGTTCAAATGTCCCTGTAGCAATTGGTCTTTATATATTTTAAAGTATTTTCAACTCACCATGTCCAAATTTTGTGCTCAGTGTACATTCACGAAAAATTCGTGAGTCATGAACAGAGCCTGGCCACTTGGCTTCCACATTTGTGATAATGTTGGCAGCATCACATATGATCTTCACAGTGCAGAGAACACAAATTAGCATCCATTACTATAATGAAATAATGTGTTAGTTTGAAATGCTACAGGGAACTATGTACCTGTACATTAATGCTGTGGAAAGACTTCCTGTTCACATAGTCTCCTTCATTTACTGAAGGGGCAATGATTGGAATGTGAGTGCCATCTATACAGCCAATCACGCCTGGGAACCCTGAAAATAAATGTAAAATTTAAGTAGTAGTTCAAGTATCACCACATCATGAATTAAGTTTTGTTCATCCTGATACCTGCAATTTTGTGGAATCCCTCTTTGATGAATCTTGTGGGTCTATGATCGGGGAACACCACAAACGAGTACAGGAGACGTTTCAGTGCAACTGTCACATTCCTGACTGCCCGACAGACGGTAGCCTTGGAAGCGTGCTCAGCGTCACCAATATTGTACAGAAAGCTCCCGTTTGCAAAAAAACGAAGTGCAATACAAATAATATGTACAGAACTGAGAGAATGTCCGCGATGTGTCACATGAGCAATATAAGGCCCGAGGATGTTATTCAAATAAATTATAGATTGTGCTGAAAAACGGTAACGTTCAAACAGAAAATCATCAGGAAATGATAAAATGTCCAAACGCGCTCTAATCACTCTCTCCCGGCGGAGAGCTCTGCGGAGAATTTGGGCTTCAACATCTACTGGCTCTTCAAGGAAGGGCCACGCCATGTCTGACACTTCCTACAGTCAGATTTCCGACAAAGAGGCGGAGACAGTCAGGGTTAGTTGAAGTAAACCTGCTAGGGGGCAGGTTAGCTTCACGGAGTGTGTCGTCATAGTAACTCACTCAGATTGAATCTAAACTCGTTTTGTGAAACCGAAAACCCAGAGTTTTCGTTAACTCAGGGTATACTTACTCAGAGTTTGCACTAAACCGGCTTTCTGAAACAGGGCCCAGATCCAGAGTGTGTCCATGTTTATGTGTGGGACAAGTGACAGACTGCAAAACATTAAAAGCATCAAGTAGGTTTAAAAAGTTATTTGCCAGTGGTTCAGTAGGACAACACACATGAATATTCATATCACCCAGCATTGAACTTCGTCATACTTTGGCATTTTTTGAGGCAAGAATTCAGAGAAGTCATTAATAAAGCCCTGTTATATTTACGTGGACGGTAGATCACTGCACAGAGAACAGGATGACTGCTACCAAGCTCAAACATATTCAGTTCAAAACTGGTGAAAGTGACAGGTGACAGTTGGCGACAGTAAAAAGCAGAGATCAGATCAAGAAACTGGCAGGCAGGCAGTGGCGGTCCTAACCTGTTTGGCGCCCTGGGCGAACACTCCCTCTGGCACCTTAGTTCACAGATTCACTTTGTCTAGTGTGCATTTCTGAGATTTCACACAACCCAGGGTTCAGATCATGAATACATAATGGGCTTGGATTTACAACATTGTGAATGAAATGTGCTCTATTTGGAAGCAGCCGGCCCCCCTCCCCTTTCGACGGGTTGTGTTTGAGACTTTAAATCATCAAACTGTAAATTATAAATTTTAAATTGTTATTGATCCCTTTACCCCTGGTCCTAAAGTGTATATTTATTTTCTTACTCTTCTTATATATATTGTGTGTTTACTTGCACTGCTGTAACTGGAGCCTCGTCGTCTCGTCTCTCTATATACTGGACTATATGTAGCGGAGATGACAATAAAGTTTACTTTGACTTCAGCAGCGAGCAGGTGCACCGAGGGCTCTCGCGCTCACTTTTTGCGTATAGAATTTCGAAAAAAAAAAACATCGGTGCAAATTATAAGTCTGTATCATAATGTCTGGTGTTTTCGTGTTTGTTGGTTTGTTTTTATTTCGTTTTATTTTGCGAGTTGGTTAATGGATGCTGCTCCAGCCGGTCAGAGAATCCCCCGCCACCCCGCCTTCTCCTCCCTGTGCCGCAAGCAGCAGGCCACCTCGGAAACGGAGGGCGCCCTTACTCCCAGCAAATGGGCGATAGAAAACCGATTGGTGCCTATGCCATTCCCAATATGCGCTGGCTGACGTCGGCGGAGCATGAGTACGAGCATTTTTTTTGCCGATGCCCGTGATGCTGCCCCCCACCACGATGCCGCCCCGGGCAACCGCCCGTGTCGCCCGTATCAAAAACCGCTACTGCAGGCAGGCATAATTCTGATGGCAAAAGAACCAAACAGGACAGGCAACAAAAAAAAGAAAAAGAAAAGAAACCGACAGGCTTGTGACAGTTATTGAAAAGAAGGGTGGCTATATTGGTTCGTTTTTTTCACTTAGTTGCCTAATAATTCTGCACATAAATATATATATCCTCTTAAAGACAAAACCTCACTTTTACATTCTTAAACATTCGAGTTTAGGTTCATTAATATTTTGGATTGACCGAGAGCACTGTCCTTGATCCATAATGAAATGAATCTCAAAAATACAACTTGCCTAATAATTACGCACACAGTGTATTTCAGATTCCTGTAAGTAGCCTCCCTTTGTTTTGTTGACAGCGCTGCAAACCCTCGGCCTTCTCTTAGTGAGCTTCATGATGTAGTCACCTGAAATGGTTTCACTTCACAGGTGGGCCTGTCAGGGTTCATTGGTGAAATTTCTTGCCTTCTTAATAGGGATGTAAGAAAATATCGATACAATGAAATATCGCAATATTTCGTGCAATGATACTGAATCGATATTCAAAATCAGTGTTATTGATTTTTTTTAAATGAAAATTTACATGCATTTACTGTTTATTTCTTTTGTATGTTTCAATTCAAACTCCGGCCACTGGTTTGCAGTTTTTACCGCCTTTACTATGACGTAAAAACAAGGTCTCGCAATAACTGTTGAAGCGTCTAGTTTGCCAAAACCAACCAAGTAGAACAGTGGATGTGTAGCCAATTGTTCTAGCTAACTGATGACTGAAGAGGAGAGGATACAGCCGGCCCCCGCAGCTTTCAAAGCTGATTTGTGGACTTATTTTGGATTTAGGACAAAAGAAGGCGGTAAAGACTATGACAAGAGCTATGCAGTCTGTAAAATCTGCACCGCCAGAGTCAAATATTTCGGTAACACAACAAATTTACGAACACACGTGTCTAGACACCATAGCGACGTAGCATCAAATGCTAATTTTAAAACGAAACAAGGTGACCCCGCTCAACTGACAATTGAAGAAGTTAACTTTTCAAAACTACCAGCAACTTCAACTCGTGCAACAAAAATAACGCAGTCAGTACTTGTTTTTATTTGCAAAGACATGCGCCCTCTGAGTGTTGTGGAGAATAAAGGATTTCATAATATGATTAAAACGCTGGAGCCCCGTTACACCGTTCCTTCCCGACAACACATCACGGACATCGCTCTGCCAAAGTTGTACCAAGAAGTCAAAGCGGCAGTGCTGGACTCCCTCAGCTCGGCAGAGACAGTTGCTTTGACATGCGACGCTTGGACTTCGAGAGCCACTGAATCGTACGTAACTGTTACAGGACATCACATAACGGACCAGTGGAACCTTCAGTCTCATGTACTACAAACCCGAGCCATGCATGACAGTCACACAGGTGAGCACATTGCAGCGTTACTAACTGACGCTGTGGCTGAATGGGGATTGAACATAAAGGACCTTGTTGTTGTTACCGATAATGCACCAAACATGGCTCTCGCAGCTAGACTTGCAGGCATGACGCACATACAATGTTTTGCACACAGTCTGAATCTCGCCTCACAGAAAGCACTGAAAGTACAATCCGTGGTGCGACTTCTCGGGAGGATCCGACGTGTAACAGCTTTTTTCAGGCGCAGCACCACAGCCAGCAATCAGTTGAAGCAGAAACTGTGCCTCCTTCAGCTACCAGCTCACAGATTGATCACGGACATAATTACAAGATGGAACAGCTCCAGTGATATGATAGAACGATTTTTAGAACAGCAACCAGCCATCTGTGCAGCTCTGCTTTCTGCAGAAGTTAGGAAGAGTGAAAAAGAAATTTTCACATTAAGTGAGTCTGACATCACATGTGCAGAAGAAGTTGTCAAGGCACTCAAGCCTATGAAGGACGCCACCCTGGTGATGTCAGAGGAGAGTATGCCAACCCTGTCCATCATTGCTCCTCTTCATGCCAAGCTTGTGATGGGTGCACAAGAAAGTGTTGATAATACACCGACAGTAAGGGACATTAAGACTGCCATAGCAGAAGATCTGGGAAAGAGATATGTAAATGAGAGGGAGCCACTATGGATGGCATCAACAGTTGATCCTCGGTTTAAGGACCTGCCCTTCCTGTCTGAAGCAGAGACCAGTGAGACCAAACTGTTGGACACTGTGGTGACTGTGATAAAGAAGGAAAAAAATATAAGTAAATAAATGAATTTATTTGGAAAAATTCAACTGAAGTTCTAAGCAAGTGGAAAAAAAAACGCATATTGATGACATTTGTCATTAAATATTAGTGAAAAACAGGGTGAATCTTGGATTTGAATTTTGACTTTCTGACATTTTTCAGCAGCAAGAGAATAAGGAGACTGACAAACAGGTGGAGGAAGAGAATGCCACAGAGGAGGCTCATCACCCACATATCAAAGACAGCTTTGACTCCATCCCTCGGCCACCCCTAAAGAGACAGAGGACCTCATGTGCATTGGTGGACTTGCTCGGAGCTACGTTTGCCTCTACTAGTGACAATACTGCACCAAAATCAGAACATGATGTTGCTGCAGCTGAGATCAAGAGGTATAGAGATGAGACCCCTTTGCCTCTCACAGGAAATCCTCTCAGTTGGTGGAAGGACCATGAACTGGAATACCCTCACCTATCCAAAGTAGCAAGGAGTTTCCTATGCATTCCTGGAACAAGTGTCTCCGCAGAGAGAGTTTTCTCCTCTGCAGAAGACATAGTAAATGCACAGAGAAGTGTCCTGAGAGCTGACCATGTCGATCAGCTTGTATTCCTGCACAAAAATCTGGAAATTGAACAATAACCACTGAGAAAACACTAAACATGTAAAATCTCTGATATGAGAATGTTTGACATTTTGGTTGAGTCTCATAAGCACTTTTATTTAGATGAGTAAATTCCTTTTTTCAGGTTGTACTAAAAGTGTTCCATTGATGGACACTGCAGAGCTGTACTTTATTTTAATAGCACTTTACATTGTTTGTTAATGTTTACTTGGATGGATTCTTCAAGCAATTTCATTTTTGATTTATATTTGTTTATGTTAAGGTCACATAAAAAGTGCTTTGTTTTGATGCTCCATAGAGCACTTTTTGGATAAGTATTTTACAATCATAGTACTTAGAAAGACTTCAGTGTTACATGTTTACTTTTTTCATGTTAAAAAAAAAATACTTGATATTTCAGTAAAGTAGTTTTTGTTTGTTTATTTGACATGACTTCTAATAAGGCAGATGTTAATTTCTCCATTCATTTTGAACTTAGAGAGAGTGTTTTTGTTTCAGATGTTTCATGTCAAGCATTTAACAGTTGGGACTGTTTACTGTGAGTTTTCCTAATTAAATTCAGTCCTACTAAACACAAATATCGTCTGGCTTTTAGTATCGCAATGTATCGTATCGTCTACCCTGTATTATGATACATATTGTATCGCCAGATTCTTGCCAATACACACCCCTACTTCTTAATGAGGTTGGGACCATCAGTTGTGTTGTGCAGAAGTCAGGTTGGTGGACAGCTGACAGCCTTGTTTCACAACTGTTAGAATTCATATTATGGCAACAACCAGTCCGCTGAGTAAAGAGAAACAACAGTCCATGATTACTTTAAGAACTGAAGGACAGTCAGTCTGGAAAACTGCTAAAATATTGAATGTGTCCCCAAGTGCAGTCATAAAACCCATCAAGTGCTACGATGAAACTGTCTTACGTGAGGACCGCCCCAGGAAAGGAAGACCAAGGCTCACCTCTGCTGCTGAGGATCAGTGTTGGGCAAGTTACTTTGAAAAAGTAATTAATTATAGTTACTAGTTACTTCTTCAAAAAAGTGACTGAGTTAGTAACTGAGTTACAATATTGTAAAAGTAATTAATTACTTGAAAAGTAGCTATTGCTTTACTTTAAAAAAATACATTTAACCCTCTGGGGTCCAGGGTATAATTGGACATTTTTAACTACTTTTAATGTTTCCTCTACATTTCACCTTTAAAAACTATTTACTTTGCCTTGTTTAGTATCATCCTTTTCAGCACAACCTCACGTGCCTGAATTTACAGTTCTGTTTTCATTTTGACATACTGTATTAACACAATCGATCTAAAATCAGACAAAAACATAAATCAGAGTAGAAAAAGTTATATTTTAGGAGATATTTTAGTTATATGTTAGGAGAGACGGCATCCATCGCACCTTGGATGGAGCAGCTCTCATTTCTAGAAATATGAACAAATTTATTAAACACCCCAAAATATGACTATCCAGAGTTGGGACCAGGAAGCAGAGTTGCAGTCTTACACGCCTCTCTGCAGCTTCTCTCCTCCTGCTACCCCCCCAAAAACCCATCTCCATTGAGACTGTGTCAGCTCCCAAACAGACAAAAAACAAACTAAAAACCAGCAACAAACAACTTAAACATAAAAAAAAAATCACAACGAAAGAACAATACAGTATCCACATCTGAACCAAAGAGTAAAACAGTGAAATGTGGATTATTAAATATTAGGTCTCTCTCCTCCAAGTCTCTGTTAGTACATGACTTAATAATTGATCAACAAATCGATTTACTCTGCCTTACAGAAACCTGGTTGCAGCAGGATGAGTATGTTAGTTTAAATGAATCAACACCCCCGAGTCATTCTAACTACCAGAAACCTCGAAGCACAGGCCGAGGGGGCGGTGTGGCAGCAATTTTTCACACCAGTCTATTAATTAACGAAAGACCAAGACAGACTTTTAATTCATTTGAAAGCCTGATGCTTAGCCTCGTCCACCCCAGCTGTAAAACTCAGAAACCAGTCTTACTTGTTATCATCTATCGTCCACCTGGGCCTTACACAGAGTTTCTCTCTGATTTCTCAGACTTTTTATCTGATTTAGTGCTCAGCTCAGATAAAATAATTATTGTGGGTGATTTTAACATCCATGTAGATGCTAAAAATGACAGCCTCAACATGGCATTTAATCTGTTATTAGACTCAATTGGCTTCATTCAAAATGCGCTCACCCACCACTTTAATCACACTCTAGATCTTGTTTTAACATATGGCATAGAAACTGAACATTTAACAGTGTTTCCTGAAAACCCTCTGCTGTCTGATCATTTCCTGATAACATTTACATTTACAATAATTGATTACATAGCAGTGGAGAGTAGACTTTATCAAAGTAGATGTCTTTCTGAAAGCTCTGTAACTAAGTATGTCTGTGAAGGTTCTCAGTCATCCAGGTCATCGTAGTCAAAGGAGTTTGCAAAGAAAGTTTTCTCCAAGCACAACATCCCAGTGTACTTCAGACCCAGCAACACACTCAGACAGAAACTGGTTCACCCGAAAGACAAAACTCCAAAACACAGACTTAACAACGTGGTGTATGCTGTACAGTGCAGCGAGGAATGCCCAGACCTCTACATTGGAGAGACCAAACAGCCACTTCACAAGCGCATGGCACAACATAGAAGAGCCACCTCCACAGGACAAGACTCAGCAGTCCATCTGCATCTTAAGGTCAAAGGACACTCTTTCGAGGATGCCAATGTTCACATTTTGGACAGAGAGGACAGATGGTTTGAAAGAGGAGTGAAAGAGGCCATCTATGTCCACTGTGAGTGACCATCTTTGAACAGAGGCGGTGGTTTACGACACCAACTGTCTGCCATCTATAATCCAGTTTTGAGTTCCCTCCCCAGACGCCTTAACGCCCACTCACATCCTGGGCCATCTGACCTCAGGAATTCACATGACAAGGTGGGGCCAGGTTTCACAATGAGCTCACCCGAAACCCTGGCTGATTAGGTCCCACACCCGTTTTCACACCTTGGCTCATGTGATTAGGATCACCAGGGGGTCCTTTGTCCCTCTTTGGGGGGACACTCCCACTGGGTTTAAATCTGGGACTCTCGGCCATTTGACCTTAGAACTGAAGAAGCTTCTCGGATGAGAGGTGAAACGTCTTCAAGCAACTCAAAGAAGTCCAGACGCTTTTCTTTGCAAACTCCTTTGACTACGCTGTAACTAAGTTTAAGAATATAATCCACCCACTAATATCATCTTCAATGCCCTGTACCAACATAGAGCAGAGCAGCTATCTGAACGCTACTCCAACACAGGTCGATTATCTTGTTAATAATTTTACCTCCTCACTACGTACGACTCTGGATACTGTAGCTCCTGTGAAAACTAAGGTCTCAAATCAGAAGTACTTGACTCCGTGGTATAATTCTCAAACACGTAGCCTAAAGCAGATAACTCGTAAGCTGGAGAGGAAATGGCGTGTCACAAATTTAGAGGATCATCATTTAGCCTGGAGAAATAGTTTGCTGCTTTATAAGAAAGCCCTCCGCAAAGCCAGAACATCTTACTATTCGTCACTGATTGAAGAAAATAAGAACAACCCCAGGTTTCTCTTCAGCACTGTAGCCAGGCTGACAAAAAGTCAGAGCTCTACTGAGCCAACCATCCCTTTAACGCTAACTAGTAATGACTTCATGAACTTCTTCACAAATAAAATTTTTATCATTAGAGAAAAAATTACCAATAATCATCCCACAGATGTAATATTATCTACAGCTACTTTTAGTACCATTGATGTTAAGTTAGACTCTTTTTCTCCAATTGATCTTTCTGAGTTAACTTCAATAATTACTTCCTTCAAACCATCAACGTGTCTTTTAGACCCCATTCCTACAAAACTGCTCAAAGAAGTCCTGCCATTAATTAATTCTTCAATCTTAAATATGATCAACCTATAACTGGCTATGTACCACAGGCCTTCAAGGTGGCTGTAGTTAAACCTTTACTCAAAAAGCCATCTCTAGACCCAGCTGTCTTAGCTAATTATAGGCCAATCTCCAACCTTCCTTTCATATCAAACATCCTTGAAAGAGTAGTTGTCAAACAGCTAACAGATCATCTGCAGAGGAATGGCTTATTTGAAGAGTTTCAGTCAGGTTTCAGAGCTCATCACAGCACAGAAACAGCTTTAGTGAAGGTTACAAATGATCTTCTTATGGCCTCTGACAGTGGACTCATCTCTGTGCTTGTCCTGCTAGACCTTAGTGCAGCGTTCGATAGTGTTAACCATAATATCCTATTAGAGCGATTAGAACATGCTGTAGGTATTACAGGTACTGCGCTGCAGTGGTTTGTATCATATCTATCTAATAGACTCCAATTTGTGCATGTAAATGGAGAGTCCTTGTTAGGATGCCTGGGTCGTTGACCCAGAGGTTTTTGAGTTTATTATATGATTTATCATTTCTGGGTTTTTTTTTAATTCTGTCTTTTGGTTTATGTCTTGGTGTGATCCTTAGTTGCTGTCTCCCTTGTCTGCTGTATCCCCACGTCCAGTCAGTGTCTGTCTGCCCTGGTCTCACGTCTCTGTTCCCTCTGGTGTAGTGCCTGCATGTGAGTCTGTGTCTTTTGTTCGGTCTGTGTTATGTGCTTCCTGTTTTACTTTGATGGTCTCTGTCTTATCTCAGTGTGTTCAGTTTACGCTTCCTTGTCTCGTCAGTTCTGATTTGCCCCAGCTGTGTTTCCCTCCTGTTACTCATTCCCTGATTGCTCCCTCTGTGTATTTAAGACCTGTGTTTCTCTATGTCCGTGTCGCGATCTACCGTTCATTTTGCTGTGTGTTCCGTCTGCCTGTTCATGTAAGTTTATTTTGTATTTTCGGGGGTTTTGTTACTTTTTGCCATCCATCATTAAAGCTGAGTTTTTGAAATATACTTTTGCCTCCGAGCGTCTGCACTTTGGGTCCTCCTTACCACCACTCCTGCCTGCACACAGCCCTCACATGACAGTCCTCTTCACACACTAAGGTCAGTTATGGTGTTCCACAGGGTTCGGTGCTAGGACCAATTCTATTTACATTATACATGCTTCCCTTAGGCAGCATCATTAGAAGACACAGCATAAATTTTCACTGCTATGCAGATGACACGCAGCTCTATCTATCCATGTAGCCAGAAAACACACACCATTAGTTAAACTGCAGGAATGTCTTAAAGACATAAAGACCTGGATGGCCGCTAACTTTCTGCTTCTTAATTCAGATAAAACTGAGGTTATTGTACTCGGCCCTGAAAATCTTGGAAATATGGTATCTAAGCAGATTCTTACTCTGGATGGCATTACCTTGGCCTCCAGTAATGCTGTGAGGAACCTTGGAGTCATTTTTGACCAGGACATGTCCTTCAACGCACATATTAAACAAATATGTAAGACTGCTTTCTTCCATTTGCGCAACATCTCTAAAGTTAGAAATATCCTGTCGCTTAGTGACGCTGAAAAACTAGTTCATGCATTTATTACTTCCAGACTGTAATTCATTATTATCAGGATGTCCTAAAAACTCGCTGAAAAGCCTTCAGTTAATCCACAATGCTGCAGCAAGAGTCCTGACAGGGACTAGAAAGAGAGAGCAGATTTCTCCTGTATTGGCTTCCCTTCATTGGCTTCCTGTTAAATCCAGAATTGAATTCAAAATCCTGCTCCTCACATACAAGCTCTTAAATAATCAGGCCCCATCTTGTCTTAATAACCTTGTAGTACCATATCACCCTATTAGAGCACTTTGCTCTCGCACTGCAGGCCTACTTGCTGTTCCTAGAGTATTTAAAAGTAGAATGGGAGGGAGAGCCTTCAGTTTTCAGGCCCCTCTTCTGTGGAACCAGCTTCCAGTTTGGATTCGGGAGACAGACACTATCTCTACTTTCAAGATTAGGCTTCAAACTTTCCTTTTTGCTAAAGCATATAGTTAGGGCTGGACCAGGTGACCCTGAATCCTCCCTTAGTTATGTTGCAATAGACGTAGGCTGCCGGGGATTCCCATGATGGATTAAGTTTTTCCTTTCCAGTCACCTTTCTCACTCACTATGTGTTAATAGACCTCTCTGCATTGAATCATATCTGTTATTAACCTCTGTCTCTCTTTCACAGCATGTCTTTATCCTGTCTTCCTTCTCTCACCCCAGGCGGTCGCAGCAGATGGCCACGGCCCTCCATGAGCCTGGTTCTGCCGGAGGTTTCTTCCTGTTAAAAGGGAGTTTTTCCTTCCCACTGTCGCCAAAGCACTTGCTCATAGGGGGTCATATGATTGTTGGGTTTTTCTCTGTATCTACTGTACAATATAAAGCGCCTTGAGGCGACTTTTGTTGTGATTTGGCACTATATAAATAAAATTGAATTGAAATTGAATTGAATTGAATATTTTTTAATGTAACAACCACAAACATGTTTAATGAATCATATTTCATAACTTTAAATGCGAATATAAATTAGGGCTGGGCGATATGGCCTAAAATTCATATCGCGATATAATTTGAAGCATGTGCGGTAACGATATATATCACGATATATTCTTTTCTTCTGTATAACGTATTTTCCACACTATAAGGCACACTTAAAATCCTTTATTTTTCTCAAAAATCGAGAGTGTGCCTTATGTATGAATTCTGGTTGTGCTTACTGACCTCGAACCGATTTGGGCGAGCAGAAATCTGTTAAAAAATGTTTTAGTACAACTGTGGTAACCCGCACTGCTTGATGGATTGTCAGAGCACTACGGCTGCCGTAGTAGGAGCTTCGCGGAGTAATCTGGGTCCAAAACTCCGTCCCTTCAGGTCCCAAAGTCAAACGAACACTGAGAGTTAAAAACAGTCTAAATTCTTTAATCTTTAATAAAATCATCAGCGTTACTGCTTTACCAGGTGTAACAATTAAGTTTAACATCCAGGCATCCATGAAAACAGAATTTATTAAATTTAACGGAGTTAGAAGTTAACAGGACGTTAGCTCGCTAATTTCCACCTAAACATGACATACCATGTTCTGACGGAGAGATTTTTGAAACTAATTAAAACGTACAGCTCTGCTACCACTTCCAACATAAATGAAGAGAGAAAAACTAAACAGCAGTGGCGTTTGCAGGGCTACTGTTGATTTAGATTGATTTAGATCTAGATTGATTTAGATTTAGTAATGTTGTTTTGTTGATTGTTGTGTATCATCCTGGTACATTGTAGTGAATGCTGTGTGTGTGGTGTTCTTAAGCTGCTGGAACCTTGAATTTCCCCTTGGGGATTAATAAAGTATCTATCTATCTATCTATCTATCTATCTACTGAAGTTGGACTACCTGGTATATAATGTTGTGCTATGTGATTGCTAGCGACACAGCTATGTTAGCATAACATTAGCATAGTGAAGCTGGAGGATGAACACCAACTTTTTTACACTCGATAAAAGTTAACGTGAGGGATTCTGGTGGTTAGGGACAAATGCAATCGCATAGCAGGATGCTATACACGGGCCAAACTTCAGTCAGGAGAACAACTGAGATAATCCATCCACGATACAAGGTTAGTTATTAATATACTGCAACATAGAGCATCTGCGAGAGAATTCAACATTAATGAATCAATGTTACGGAAGTGGAGGAAGCGCAGTTTTTGGCTTTCCCCATATTTCAAAAGTGCTTCATCTCTTTGCTATGACTGTTGCCCGGCATAATTTGCAGATGATAATGGTTGTAGCCGCTGCGATGCTTTCGACCAAAACAGGCGCAGCTTGATGACATCATCAACATGCGCTATCGCGATAGAGTGGTATAGTCAAAATCTCTATTGTTGGCCAAATTTATATCGTATATCGTTTATATCATTATATACTCGTCTCATTGTTCGGACACACAACACAAAACTATCCACAACACTACATACTAACCACACAAGACAACACGTCACACCTAAAGTTTCCCCCTATTCCTAAACAACCAAATGTCATATCATTTTTTGATTGGTCGCGCAGCTGCTTAAAGCTGTACGGTCCAGATTACTTACATAGACAGCAACACCTGTTCAACTAATATAAGATGCGGTAAGCTGAACACAGCTTCAACCGTCTGTTTGTTGAAAAATAGTAACGCAACCGCATTTTCTTGTTAGTAACGGTAATGCCATTGTAACAATAGGAATATTAATTAGTTAGATTATGCGTTATTGAAAAAAGTAACGCTGTTAGTAACGGCGTTACTTGTAACACTGTTATTCCCATCACTGCTGAGGATACATTCATCTGAGTCACAAACCTCAGAAATCACAAGTTAACAGCACCTCAGATTAGAGCCCAGACACAGAGTTCCAGTAACAGACACATCTTTACATCAGCTGTTCAGAGGAGACTGTGTGAATCAGGCCTTTGTGGTCAAATAGCTGCTACAAAACCATGACTAAGGAAAAGCAACAAGCAGAAGAGATTTGTTTGGGCCAAGAAACACAAGGAATGGACATTAGACCAGTGGAAATCTGTACTTTGGTCTGATGAGTCCAAAATTGAGATCTTTGGTTCCACCCGCAGTGTCTTTGTGCAGAAAAGGTAAACATGCATGGTTCCTACTGTGAAGCATGGAGGAGGACATGCGATGGCACACTGAACCACCATGGCTACCACAGCATCCTGCAGTGACATGCATCCCATCATTTATTTTTCAACAGAACAATGACCCCGAACACACCTGCAGGATGTGTAAGGACTGTTTAAACAAGAAGGAGAGTAATGAACCAAGTCGAGAAGGTTTGGGATGAGATGGACCACAGAGTGAAGGCAAAAGGACCAACAAGTGCTAAGTATCTCTGAGAACTCCTTCAAGAACATTTCATCAGGTGACGACCTCAAGAAGCCCATCAAGAGAATGCCAATAGTGTGCAAAGCACCATTCGAAGCAGGGGGCTACTTAGAAGAATCTAAAATATAAAACATGTTTGGACTTATTTCACACATTTGTGTTTACTACATATGTGTTCATTCATAGTTATGATGCCTTCTAGAAATCTAGAATGTATAGAGCCATAAAAATAAAGAAAACCATTAAATAAGAAGTTGTGTCCAAACTTTAAACTGCTAGTTTGTATGAATGTTAAAGTAACCCACTATAAGGATTTAAACTGTTAAGGAATAAATATATGTTCTTTGTGCTTATTTTCTGATTATATTGTTTTATGTATTTTAATAATAAAGGCCTGTATAAAGCAAGGCCAGCTGTGAGAGAGAACTAGGTCAGAGGGTGACAGGTCGCCTTAGCAACAGAGGTTTAAGTTAGTGGAAGTTTAAGAAACAGGAAGTTTAGAGCAGAGCTGCAGAGGCAGGAAACCAGACAGAAAAAGCAGAACTAGTAACACAGAAGGAGTTGTTTTTATCGAAACTATGTGTGACGTGTAAAGGACCAAAATAAAATAACACCAACAAAATAACACCTATATGATACACATTTTTGGTTTCTAATGCTAGATTTTGCAACTGGCTTTGGGCTGTGCAGGTCTCTCTTCCAGAAGATGATTAAATAAAAAATTATAAATATTTTGACTAAGTGAGTTGTGTTCTCTCTATTCAGTAAAAGAATGACAAGAACCAGTTTTAATAAAACCGAGCATTAAAATTGCACATTGCTTTTAAAGTCTGTGAGATTATAACATCTTGAAATGAATGCTTTTAGTCTTTGTTACAATTGAAACTAGCAGTGAAGTGGAAACTTTATGAGGGTCCTGTCAATATCTGATGATTTTAGAATAAAACATTTTAGTGATGACTTATGTGATTGATTTCAAATAATTAATATCTGTCACTCACTGTGTTGGATTTTTTGGCTCCTTCTTCAGCTGGAGGACTATATCACCTGCTGAGTCCTCCTTCCCTGGAAAATAGTCTTCTGAAAGCTTCTTCCCATCGTTGTCCACCATAACCAGTTTGATGCCTTTGCCCTCCAGAGCATCACTTTGTGTGAGGACATGGATGTCCAAAGCTGTAGCAGGGTGGTTAACATCAGAAATTTTCTCTATGTAACACTCCAAGTCTCTCTTCTCAGACTGTGACAACAGATCATGTGGACTTTGGATTGCCTTTTTCATATGATGTTTATAAAGCTGGTTTTCACAGAAACTTTGGGCGTCAACACTGCTGAGAATGTTTCTAACAGCACCACCAGCAACATGGTTTATTTGACTCATGCACATTTTGCTCATGATGGAGGTCATATGTCTGAAACAGGCCTCAACATAAGAGCTTGAAGCACTTTCTGCAATCATGTTGATGAGTTCATGTTTAAAGCGTTTCACATCTGATAGACCATGTCTTCCATCCTGGTCATTCCTTCCTTGGGATAGTTTTTCCATGCTTTGCAACAGCTGAGGAACAAAAGTATTGTTAATTACCTTCTCCGTAGGTATTGAATCCAATGTTTGTACATTAACTTGTACATTTTCAGCTGATTTTTCCATTAGATCCAACCCTTTGAGGCCTCCTGTGTGTTGTGTTACAGCACCACACAGTTCTGAAAGTATATTAAGAACCTTAAGAACCATGGTACAATTCATCATCAGGGCAGGAATGACTTCTCTTGTTATCAGATCCACTGACTGAAGCATTTGTTCCTCACACCCTCTGTCAATTATGAATTCACTGGACCCATTCTCCAGGGCAGTCTTTGGTATCCCTGAGCAAATGAAGTTTGTGAGAACTTCATCCAGCTCACGGTTGGCTTTTATCAGTGAAAACACCTTTTTCTCAAAGACGTCCTTCAGAACCTTTTGGAAAAAAGGATCAGTTTCCTTCTCAACAGTATGAGTCAGATCACTGATACATCCTTGCTTCCCCAGTTCCTGAACTGCATACTTTCCCACCTTCAGAAAACACTGTTTAACTGTACAGACAGATGTACTCTTTGCTCCTGTGATCAGACTTTTTGTGCCACTTCGCACTGCACTTCTAGCTTTCTTTAGTCGGCTGAATCCACCAGAGATCAGAGACAATCCAATTGTGGTGGCCTTGGAGATTGCCCATTCAGCCCAGTCAAAGCCTCCTTGTATCATTCCCTTGATCCCTTCAATCATGTCAGATACCCCCTCACAAGTCAGTCCAAGTCCAAACTGACTGGCACCACCACATGACAGAGCACAAACAAGAACACCTGCTGCTACTTGAAGGGCACCAAGAACAAAACAAGCAAGGGCATCATAGCAGAACTCTGGCTTCTTTTTAACTTCAAAGACTATGCTAAGGCCATTTTCACAAAGCATCATCAGCTCGTTGGTGGTGATTAAATCTTTATCTTTTGAAAGATGGTACACACTGGAATCCTCTACTTCTGCATCACCTTCGCTGTCGTCGAGCTGTCTCAGAGTTGTCAGGGCACTTTCAATGTATCCTTTCCAAGATTTGAAGATATTCATACTGGCTTGCATTTGGATCTGGAGGTTGCTGTTTGTGTGGTGTGGAACAAAGGCACTCATCACTGAAAAATTACAAAACATCATCGTATTTGTTGATTCTGAGAGATAGACTTCCACTGCAGACTGAGCTTCCTCCAATAATTTCTTTGCCTCAGCTATGTAGTCTTCTTTTCTGAGATTGAGTGTGATGTAAGCTTGATTATAAAGCGCCACAGCACTGTAGAAATGATCACACTCTGCAGCTTTCTGCCAGTAAGTCTTTGCTCCAAAGTCACATTTAGTTTTGTTCATGCAGTGCAGGTCGGTTCTGCTTGTTGCCTGTTTGATGTAATCATAGAAATTACAGCTGGTCCCCTGCAGAAGGAAGTCACCAGTCTTCTTCAAGTCTTTGGTGAGGTCTTCTCTCAGCTTGCTGATATCATCATGTCTGCTGATGTGCTCTTCATGAAGGATGAGCCACAAAGCCCAGGATTCTTTCAAAGCATTCAGTGCAGTCTGATAGTCAAACTTGTTCTGATGGATCTTAAAATATTCAGGAACATCCTTCAGTTTCAGCTTGGACAGGTCACTCCTTTCTTCCACCGTGTAATTCTTGTCAAAGTCACACAGAAATTCACAAAATGTGGAGAAGAGAGCTTCTTTAATTTCAATGTCACACTTATATTTCTCCATGCTGTCTAAATGTCTGAGCTCATATTCCTCTCTGAGCAGCCTCATGGTTTCGATTGAATGGCCTTGATATGCTGGTGCAAGATGGCCCTGGTTGAGAACCATCTGGACCATCCCTGGGTTTCCTTTCCGGGCAGTGCGTCCAAAGACCTGTTGCTCCACACGGTGACTTCTAGGAAAGTATGTGAGGAGCACAAACAGACCTCCACACTCATTTACGTTCTGCTGAACATTAATGTCTGTACCTCGGCCACCGAGGTTTGTAGCAATGATAATGTTTCCATGGCTAAAGTTTTGTTTCTCGATCTTGTGCTTCTCGCTGATTGTGTACATGGTGATGTCATTGGCTTGTCTTTCTGGAAGATCCATTTTTGTCTTCAGCTCATCTGCAGTGTTGACATCTTCACAAATGATCAAAACAACTTGACCTCTGTCTGCAGCTCTCTGTACAGTTTCACAGATCACCTGGATCCACTGAGTGCTGCCTCCACTCACCTGAACTGCTGGCAACTCAACAAGCTTTTTATGGCGGTGAGCTGGAATGACATAGCTTGCTGTTTTGTAATGCCGTTCTAGAAATACTTTCTCAGCTTCATCTCCCAATGTCCCAGAAACACCAAAAATTCCTTTTCCACTGAGGTACCTTTTAAAGAAATGGAAATTTGACATGTAATTTGTCACATTGGATAGCTGTGAAATGGCCAGCTGGTGCTTCATCTCCAGAAACTGTTGTAGGCCCTCACCCCATCGCTTGTTTTTCTCCAACATCCCACTGGCCTCAAAGTCCACAGGAATTATGGCATCATACTGATGACTGTCAGCATCATTGAAACTGCCAGTGTCAGCTTCAGGTGCTTTTTCAATCATGTACTCTCTCCCCGGAGTCATTCTGATGGCTTTTAAGGCATTCTCTGCAAAAAGTGGTAACCGATTCTCAATGTATGTTTTCAAAAATGAAGGGACGATGATAAATCCCTTACATTCATCCAATGATTTCACAGAACACTCGTCAGAATATTTAATTGTTGATTTTAATTTGTCCACAGCTCCTTGGATGAGGGATTCCTCTGACATGATTTCACAGGCACAGCCATTCTCCAGAAGAAGCAGGCTGACATCAGGGTATCTATGAGAGCTGTCCTTCCTGTAAAGTTTGGCTTTGTTGTCCATTAGTGAGTAACAATCTACAGACACATTGTTTTCTATTTTTGTCTCAAGTTGTCTCAGAAGCTTACACTGTTCTTCCAGTCCAATGTTGGCCATGATGTTCTCTGTGGCTGTCCACTTGGCATCCTTAAAGCTGTCGGTCTCTGTTTGTGTCTGACCCTCTGCTTTATTTAATTCATCCACATCCTCCTGTGAATAAAACCCCATCTGTCCACCAAGCATCAGTAGGTCAGCGACTGAAAAATCTTCTGATTCTGAGCCAACCACTGCTTGCATTAACACCTTGTGGAAGTGCTGGATCCTGGTTCCCCACCTGATCTCCCCCGTTTCAAACATTTCTACTGGCCAGCAGGCAGACATCATGGCCCAGATACTTGCCAGGACTTGCTTCACGTGTCTTAGGCTACGGGCTTGGTCTGACAGATATGTGACCTGCACTCCACAGTCTAGTGTCATGTAGTCCACCTCATCTGCTACCACACATTCAAACCCCCTCAGACCTCGAGTAGTCTTCTTCTCAAACTCTTGCCTCAGTATATCTGCTGCAAAGGTACCAACTGTACCATAAACGACCTGCTGGCTGTATGCATCCTCAAGCAGCTTGTCATGATCTTTAAAAGAGCAGTTATCGATGTGTGTTGGAGGCACCGTGGATGATGTAATACCAAACATATCATATAATTTTCTCCACTCATCCTGATCACGACTTGCTAACAAAGAAGAGTTTGTCACAATGTCCACCTTTATGCCTCGTGTGGCCTGTATTGTAGCAAACATGGCTAAAATACAAGTTTTGCCCTCTCCGGTGCCAATTTCCAACAGACTACCTTTTTTATCCCCAGTCTGTGGCAGCAGGAGTAGCAGCAGTGAGGCCAGCTGACTGAGTCTTGGGAAGTAGCCCTGAACTTGTTCACTGCTTTTAGTGGTAAAGGTGGTGCATTCCTTTACAGCTCTGGACACGACGATCAGGACTTTCTTCAGAGCATCAATCTTATGATTGTTAAAATCAAGAGAATTTATTATCTTTTTACAATCTTCAATCTTCTTCGCCTTAATGGGCTTACTTACATATTTGGGTAGCTCTTCTTCAATATACGTCAGGACTTTTCGCAGGAGTGACAGGATACACTCTGGATAGTTTTTGTCTTCCAGTTCAGCCAATAGTGTGTCAGCATCTTTGTCAAGCTCAGCTCTGTCCACACAATGTTGGATGTAGTCTACAGGATTTTTCTTTTTCAATGCAGAGAGAGCGTCGTCACAGCTCAGCCTGTAGGTGCACGCTTTGTGGAGGATTTTTGCGACTGTTTCCTGATCCACTCTCGAGGTCTGTCTAATGAAAAGCCTGATTTCTTTTGGTGTCCAGATGCTGTTGAAGACTATGTGACAGAGGATCTCCTTACATGATTGGGGCAGCTTTGAGGACAGATCCAGAACATTTGCTAACACCTGTCTGGCCAGCGTTGGATTTTCAGCTTGTAGCTGTTCCTGCAATTTAAAGAGGAACTCAGTCTTCTTGTCTTGTCCAGTCATGAGGAAACATTTAATATCAGAGTCACCATCTAAGGTCATCTTCACAACTGACTTCAGAATATTGAACCGCTCAGTCAGAGAGAGGTTCACATATCCAGTAGCCTGATCCAAAGCCCACTGTAATGAAGTGGGGATGTGGTGCTCTTTAAAATATTGTAATGTCAGCTCATTTTGGAGAGTTTTCATCCTGTTTTTCAGTGGAATCTTCACATTTTGATCCTCTCTGATGTCATACTTTGATAAAAGTTCTTTAAACTTGTCATTAACATCAGTGACCTGTATTGAAAAGGAAAAAAGAGCATAAGATTAGTCTCAGTAAGCAAATCTGGAAGCATTGATATTATGTACAATGTCATAGCCTATGTAACTTTTAATTGTCCATAATGCAGCCTGTTCTCACTCCTGAGGCGTAGCATCCCGACGTTTTGTCACGTCCTGCGGCGTTCCTGAAGAACGCGAAAGGCGACCTTCCACGTTGTTATGGTACGCGGCGGGTTCCAGCCCTGTATTGCAGCCCTGAACCTAACCTTATCCCTAAGCCTAACCATAACCTTATTTGTAACCTTAACCATAACCTTATGCCTAACCATAACCTTATTCCTAACCTTAACCATAACCGTGTCCCTACGCCTAAACCTAACCTTACCCCTAAACCTAACCATGACCTTATTCCTAACCTTAACCAGCACTTTAATGACGTGAAATAGTGTTTTCCCAAGCGATTTTAAGGGAAAAAGCGAAGATGTGTAGGTTGAGTCCAAACGGTTCTCATGTGTCCGCAGTTTTCTGATGTCGTCATGTAGGAATGCGTTGGGTGGCCGAAAACGTAATATGTTGACGATTTGTCACCTAGCGTGAAATGTTACGCTTTGGGAGTGAGAACGTGTTGCCATAATGTTAGTATTAAAAGGAGGCCAGTTTTAAGATGTAGGAAAAGCAAAACAAAATAAAACATTAATTATGGGATATCATGCAGTACCCCATCTGCATAACAGTTAAAGTGTATGCTATGCCTTCTGATGATACTGCCTATGGGAAGCATGTATAATGTAAACAGAATTGGTCCTAGCATTGAACCCTGTGGAACACCGTAATTAACCTCAGTGTGTGAAGAGGACTCTCCTTTTACATGAACAAATTTGGAGTCTATTAGATAGATATGATACAAACCACTGCAGTACCTGTAATGTTTGTGGTCAAAGAGAAAATCAGCAATTTTCTCATTGGGGCGAATTAGGGACGCATTCGCAGCATGTGGAAGAACCCCACCCCCCCACACACAGTGAATTATTTGCAGACAGCTTAATATTTCCATGGCAGTCTATACTCAGTGGTTACAATAAAGCCATTTTAACCATGGGCCATTTTCCCCATCACCTGACCTGGTCCTGAGGATCATTGGTTTATCAAAAACTTCAAATACCTGCACGCCCCACCTAACTCACCCTTGTTTCAAATGCATTTACATGGGTTACATTTCCATTTCCAAAAAGATTAAGATGTTAGCTTACAACCCTACCTCATCCCTTTCTATTCCATGCTCCTCTGCCACAAGCTCATGCAGGACTTGAGAGTGCTGCTGGTGGTAATGCTTCTGGGCTTTGAGGTTTAACTCCAGCTGAAGCCTGTCGTGTGCTTCAGAAAGCAGTTCCCTCAGTTTTTTATTCTCCTTTTCAATCTGCTCTTGGATTGTCCTCTTCCGGTGAAGCGCTGCCTGCTGCCTCGTCTCATCTTCTATTTTCCTGCGTTTCTTCTGTTGTTGGCATCTCTCATGCTCTTGTTTCTGGTCATCAATTCTTCCTGCAGGGAAACGAATGAATCTTATAGTTAACGAAGTTTGCTTTAAATTAGTAAAACAATAAAGATTTATTTGAACTTGTAAACTGGTCTCTACCACAAGCTGCACGCTGTTGTGTTCTATTCAGTTGAATTCAATTCAGTTTTATTTATATAACACAAAATAAGTATCACACTAGAAGGTAACCTGTGGGATGGCAGGCTGAATGAGACACATGCTCTTTTCTTCACATGTAAAATACATGTAAAAGGAGGGACTGTTAGGGTTGAACATTTTTCGTTTTTCTATTAAATAAAGCTGTTTTAATTATGTTATTTATACACAATGCAGTTGTGCTCATAAATAAGTTGGCGCTCCATGTTTTGAGAGTTAAGAGCTTCATTCAGCGTTATTGTCTGGATTTGAAATATTGAAGAGTGGACGTTGAGTGCAGAGGGGTATTTTGCAACACGCTTACACACACTGATAACGGTTTTAATAGGTCTCTGGGTCATAGAGTCCGAACAAGATATCCTGAACCAGACCTAAAATAAGCAGAAGAACAGTGAATGATAACATTAGATAATCAAGGCTACGCAGGGTGTTTTTGTGTCCATGTCTCTCTGAGTCCAGGAAAAAGAGCAGATAGGAGGTCGAGGAAGTAAGCGGACGTGGACTGAACGAGGAGGATTTGGAGCAAACTGCCACGTTTGTGTTGGGAGAAGACAGCCATAACAATCTTTGTTATTGTCTCACTATACAAGCTGTAAGGCCAGTTTCAAGGTTATCTTTGATAATAATAATAATAATGTATACTTTATTGATGCCCATGGGGAAATGTGAGGCAGAATATTATATCACGCAAAGGTCCAGCGCTGTAAACTTGTAATTTCATTTGTTCATTTTTTAGGGAATTATCTGATTCTTGTGTTAAGTTTTGGTGCTTAACATTATATTATTATTATTATATTCATGTAAAAACTGTTCAGACATTTGTTTAGGCAAAATGATTGGTTAGGTTTAGGTGATAAAACCTAAATAGTCTTATTAACAAATCTTTAACCTTTCCTCTTAAATTTCAAATGACTCTCTCCAACATGTGCAAACACACACCCAGGCACCTATTACTCATACATACCAAAGTTTGCACAGCAGTCAGCAATGACATTCAGTCTTCCATTGACCAGTTCAATTTTTTCACCGTCATCGCTTTCTCTTAAGGTGTATGGAGCACTGTGACCTGCACACCTGAGGTCCCACTCTGAGTGATCTCCATATCTGAAACGGAGGCCCTCAGAATTGAACGGAGGTATTGGATGTAAGTACTTTCCTTTGCTATGGCCATGCACTGTACGGACACCCTGTAAACAGAGAAGGGTGGGCATATAGATGATTATATCATCACAATGGTAAAATCATTTTATATACTGTTTTCTAACTTACCCCTCTACCCACACTGGAGTAGTGAAGGGCATATGGAGTCTTATTATGTATTGTAAAGGAGCTCCCCATGGTCCAGGCTCTGTAAGAAAACAAACAGACTATACTTATTATTCTTAAAGTAATATTTATTTATTAAGTGATTCTGTATATATCACAAGCTGCTCCTCAGAAAACAAACTGAGTTAACAGAAAACCTGTTTGTCTGTTCAGCAGTTGTCATGAGTAGCCAACACTGGAGCTGTGTGAAAAATAAAATCTTATCTGGAACTTGGGAACAGATATGTTTACTCAGTTTATGGTTCAGCAGCAAACTCTGGGATCAGCTGGGAAGCTTAAAACTCACTCTGTGGGAATCAGTGGATTAGTCCTCTAAGGAGAAACCAGAGTTCTGTGGCTGAAACACAGTCAAACCTTACTGCACATTGGGTTTCTGGCAAGAATAAAATGTTATAGTTTTCTTTCTCATAATTCTGATACTGCCTGACCCAGATACGTCTGTATGTGTACAGCATTGTTCCAGGGTGTGATCTGTGGCTCAGCAGCAAGGGAGGGGTGGTGCAGGGGGTTCAGGGGCGGCGAGGAGCAGACAGCTGCACAAGGATCAGTTGTGACAAGGAGACATTGTGAGCTAGAGAACAATGTTAGCCTTGTTGGCTGACATTGTTTTGATGGCTGTTTTGAATGCTGGCCTGGTTTGATCAGCTCTGGGACGGGTAGTTATTTTTACAACACTGGATTTAAACATTGGCTACTCATAGATTAATTGATCTCAATTTAAATTCAATTCAATCATATTTATAGATACATGTAAATATTTATTGAGTGCAAATAACAACAACAACTTCCCCAAGGTGCTTTATATTGTAAGACCCTAAAATCATACAGGTGAATTATTACTGCTCCCTGCATGTCTCCTTCTCATTCACACATATATTCTGTCTTGCTTTTGTTGACTTTTTACTCCTCTTCTCTTCAGAGCATACTCAGACACTCTGCTACCTGCAATTCAAACATCACATCTGTAGAGCTCTTTCTCAGCATGAAGCCATACTGCTGCTCACTGATCCTCACCTCCCTTCTTAACCTAGCTTCAACAACTTAACAAAGCAACTTTAAAAAAGTGCACTTAAGGATGGTACAAAGAAAAAGGAAACTTGATTCCAGGAGCACAGCACCAAGAATCAAAAGTATCAGGAGTGGACAGACATGGGAACAAGACTGAAAAAGGAGACGAGATAAAACATGAAGTGAACATGAAGATGATTCATGTGTGACTAAAAATAAAGTGCAGAATAGGACACATAGGATGAAACACAAAGAGAAGAACATGGGAACGGGTCAGTCCATTTACACTACTAAGACACGGACAGCAAGGGAGCGAGACAGAGGATGATGGAGACGCAAACAGAGATGTGTTTATAGGCATCAATATGGAAAGCATCAGCAAGGACAATAAAGATGTTTCACTAAAAAGGAAGACAAACATTTATTAGACTCATATTCTAAATTATCACAAGAGCCAAAATCAATGAGCTTTACTTACAGGAGTCTCAACACTGAACTTGAAGAGTTGGGTCCCTGCAGACAGACAAATCTTTTTCATATGATGGGTGCTCCTAAAAACAGACTGAAGAGGAATGAGGGAGGGCTGGAAACAGGGAGGCCACTCCAGGGTCCACTCACACATTTTTTTGTAAATCACGTGATTTACAAAAAGCTGAGCAGCAGAGGGAGGGTATGACAATGTGTGAGTGGACCCTGGAGTGACCTCGCTTCCTCTCCCTCTGCTACTCAGCTTTTTGTAAGTCACGTGATTTACAAAAAGCTGAGCAGCAGTGCATGCTCAAGCTACAAGCACCACAGGAAGCAAGAAGGAAAGAGGTTATCCAAAGTGCTGTACATAGTACAAAAGTAAAAAGGAGAACAAACACTCACAAAGAATAAAACAGAAACTCTGTCACAATTAAAAGCTAAAGAGTAAAGATGAGTTTTCAGACAGGTTTTAAAATGGGAGTGTTAGAGAGATCCTAGTCTGAAGAGGCAGACTGTTCCAAAGTTTAGGAGCAGCAATCACAAAGACATGGTCTCCTCTGTTTCAGCCTGTTTCTAGGGACAATCAGAAGCAACTTATCAGCTGACCTGAGAGTTCTGTTTGGAGTATTTTTGTTAAAAGATCAGAGAGATTAAATTTTTCCTGAAAATAGAGCCTAATGGGATCATGTAAGGGGAAAGAGTACTGGGGCCAAGATAGATCCTTGAGGGACCCCAAGGATGTGGATGAAAAGTCACCAAACCTGAAAGAAAAACCTCTATCAGTTAATAATAATGTATACTTTTGCTCCATCACACGCGTCCAAGTACTCCACAGCGTGGCTGGCAAGAAAGGGTATAAAAGAAGAAAAACTAATGACATGGCCTCCTTGTTCACCTGATCTGAACCCCATTGAGAACCTGTGGTCCATCATCAAATGTGAGATTTACAATGAGGGAAAACAGTACACCTCTCTGAACAGTGTCTGGGAGGCTGTGGTTGCTGCTGCACGCAATGTTGATGGTGAACAGATCAAAACACTGACAGAATCCATGGATGGCAGGCTTTTGAGTGTCCTTGCAAAGAAAGGTGGCTATATTGGTCGCTGATTTGTTTTTGTTTTGTTTTTGAATGTCAGAAATGTATATTTGTGAATGTGGAGATGTTATATTGGTTTCACTGGTAAAAATAAATAATTGAAATGGGTATATATTTGATTTTTGTTAAGTTGCCTAATAATTATGCACAGTAATAGTCACCTGCACACACAGATATCCCCCTAAAATAGCTAAAACTAAAAACAAACTAAAAATTACTTCCACAAACATTCAGCTTTGATATTAATGAGTTTTTTGGGTTCATTGAGAACATGGTTGTTGTTCAATAATAAAATTATTCCTCAAAAATACAACTTGCCTAATAATTCTGCACTCCCTGTACAACAGAGAAAAGCAACAATACAGCGTGTTTCTCTGCTCCAAGACATTAGAGGGCCTTTCACACAGTAAGCATGTCTGTTATACCCAGTGCATAAATGTCTGTATGTCAGTGCTGATTATTCAAACCCTGTTTAAAATGTGACACATATGTTGTCCGAAAACAAATCCTCTAAATTTGCAAAGTTACTGATTTAAAAATATATTTTTGAATTTTTAGTTGCATGACAAATATACGATAGACTCTTGAGCGTATTTATATAGCTAGATTCACAATGGTATAACCATGCTAAATAAAAGAGGCCCAAGCACCAATGCACTCTAATGCAAGCCTCTAAACTGTATGTTGATAAGTGCATGAAGTGTACCTCTACAGCTGAAAACAGTTTGTATCCAAACTTTGAGGATCTGCTGAATTGTTTTAATGTCACTTTTTGACGAACTGCAGATGATGAATTCCTCTTTATTGGAGAAACTGTCCAATAAAGACAACTGTCCTATTGTTGCTCATACTTACGGAGTTCCCTAACTACTTCCTTACTATGTCAGTAAACTTTCTGAACAATAGAAGGTATGGTAGATTTAAAGAAACATCCTAATTGAAGCAAAGGCAAAAAATTGGAATTAATTTTATGTGACTGTTCATATTAAAGCCAACAACAAGTGAAAATCCAAAACCGACTCCAATGCTTTGTATTAATGATCCCCCCCCCTCCCCCTCCCCCCCTCTCTCTGTGTGTGTCTGTGTGTGTGTGTGTCTTGAGAGGAGGTATTTTACTGTTATTTTATCATTGCATCAGAATCATATAATAAGCATTGCATTAAAGCATTTATTGAAGCTATTGACATTACATTAACGTTTGTATTACAGTGATTGTTATAACCTCATGTTAATCTTCTATTCACAGGTGTTGGTATAATCATATAATCTTTCATTACAGGTGTAACCATGATCATCTTTATACATATTGCCGCTTGGTGCTTATTATGGAGTTGTGCTCACGTCAGTAAGGGTTAAAAGCTACAGTCAGCGGGATGTCTGGCTGATCTATTGAGTGAAGTGACGTAGAGCGTAGAAGGCCGCACACGCTTACAAAACACATATATCATGTTAGTCATCATGATCCTTTATTCATTTATATTCTTTTATTAAGCTTTGAGTAGTGGCATTTGATTAGAACATTTATTCAACATATTACATGTATGGTTTCAGTTAGGTTATTGCACACATGAAGAGTTGGCCTCTGTCCTTATAGACAGAGTGAATGCTGAGGTCGAGGCACACACGCACACACACAAGCAGTAGTTAAACTCATGTAGAGGGGAGAGTTCAAACATTTAAATAATAGTTTGCAAGGCCTTGTAGCTGTTTGATTATGCTTGCAGGAGAGACTGTTTGTTCCAGGGGATAAGCAGAGTTAGAAGATTACTGGGAAGGATCTGGCCTCGGGAAGAAGAAGATGTTCTTTTAATGTGTTAAAAGTTGTCAACATTGATTGTATTGTACCTACTTTACGCATGAGGGGGCGTTCCAATACCCTGATGTTCATAAAAACTATTGTTGTGTGGTTTTCGGTGAGAGATCTTTTGCTGTCTGCGTGCAGTATTCATCTCCCACACGTGTGCATTAAAATCATCCTTTTGACCTGACCCGGCCGGACCAGTGTTGTTATTTTGGTTTTCCTCCTGTATCCATCCCCAATATTTTGAACCCGTGACAGTTTGGGGGCTCGTCCTGTGGTATTGGGGTGGAAATTGAATCTGGAGGCTTGGACGGTCCGAGGTGGTCGAACGGACAGGCGCGAGCCAGTGGTCTGAAGTGAGTGGGCAAGCCGGCACATCTAAAAGGTGAGGCACTACCTGTTGAATTATCTCCGAAGTGTGCCAAATTGGACATTGACAAAATTAAAAGTCTGCTCACTGAAATTACTGGTGAATGTCTGTTTTGATTTTGGTGAAAATCTCATGAGAAGTTGAAGTTGAAATAAGAATAATGGAAGTTTTTAAGTGGGTTCAAGTCCCAAGTATTGAGTAAAAGGGAATAAGGAAAAGGAAAACAGTGAAAGTGAGTTTGAGTCTCACGTAGAAGATAGGGAATTGGTTATTTTGTGGGTTAGAGTCCCCATTGGTCATAAGGTTGGACCTGCGTCAGTCATACACTTGTTCTGAGGTGTTGATTGTTGTTTCAAAGTATTATAAATTCTTTAAGAACGGCAGCGGGGCTGCTAAGAAGCGCATAGCCCGGAATTTACGCTCCCTCCTTGCCGTAGGACGCTCGGCATTGACCTATCGGCGAATAGGGTTAGTTCGGTTTGGCTTAACCGTGGGGTACAGGGCATCCTGGAATAAGCTAGGAGTTAGAGTCTCCTTACCATTTGGAACGGTAGTCTGCGCTTTTTGGTCAGCAGAAACCCGGTTTCGGGCGTGAAACTTTAACTTAAAACTTCGAGAAAGCCTTGGCTGTGAAATGCCAAAAATAGAGCTTCAGGCAAAGTTTGGGTTGGTTAACGCTTTTAAATTCAGTTAGGGCACTAGCAATCGGGCCACCGTCAGGGACGGATACTGGTTAAATTGGTCGCAAAAAACTCGGGGAGTTTATCGGTTGGACCATTAATTTAAATTTGTCGAAATTGTGTAGGCGTGAATAGGCCTGATAATCTCTGCAGTTGTAAATAAAAGACGTCTTTGTAATATAAAATAAGAGAGTTTGGTGTGGAAGGAGGCTCTGTGTGACAACAGCACGCTCCAGCGCTGCGAGCTATTTTTAGACTGTGTGTGAACATGCAAATGAGGTGGCTGCTGTGAAGCGCACAGAGGGCTTGTACTTCCTGTTTAGCGTATTACTGAGTTTTATAATCATGATTTGCAAATATTGTTAAAAGCCTGTAAATAAGATGCTGATTTTGCTCACCATATTAGTAAAAATGAGTTTTGATTTATTGTTGTGAATATACAGTGGCTTGCAAAAGTATTCAGCCCCCTTGAACTTTTCCACATTTTGTCACATTACAGCCGCAAACATGAATCAATTTTATTGGAATTCCACGTGAAAGACTAATACAAAGTGGTGTACACGTGAGAAGTGGAACGAAAATCATACATGATTCCAAACATTTTTTACAAATAAATAACTGCAAAGTGGGGTGTGCGTAATTATTCAGCCCCCTGAGTCAATACTTTGTAGAACCACCTTTTGCTGCAATTACAGCTGCCAGTCTTTTAGGGTATGTCTCTACCAGCTTTGCACATCTAGAGACTGAAATCCTTGCCCATTTCATGTTTGTGGCTGTAATGTGACAAAATGTGGGAAAGTTCAAGGGGGCCGAATACTTTTGCAAGCCACTGTATGATTAATGGCTGTGGTTGGCATATCTCTCTTGTGATGCAAAGCTGGATGTTTTAGAGTTTGAAAATGCTTTTGATTCAAGCAATGTATACGTGATGCTGTAAGAGTTTGAGTGTCTTTTTCTTTCAGTTTGAAAACGCATAGATAGATATGTTTGAAAAATGCAGTTACCTTTTGATTTTAGTATAATGTATGGTGTATTTAGAGTATGAGCTATCTTGATACAGAGAAAGTAGAGTTTGTCATTCTGGAGGGTTGAATGATGCTCTGCCTCTGTGGTCAAGTTAAGACATAGGCTTTAAGCAGTCATGAGCCACTAATAAGCGTGACAGATCAATAAGCTTAAACAAAGTACATTTGGTGAATAACTCTGATAAAAGAAAATCTATGAGCACGCAATAAAGTGGACTTGTTAGGGGCAGTTTAACATAAGTCTGGTGAAAAGTTTAAATTGATTTGTACCTACAGACAGACTTTAAAGAAAATTTTATTTGAAATTGATAAAATCATAAAATGATTTGGTTCATTTTTGTGGTGTGAAGCATGATTTTATAAGATCTTTAAGTGGTTATTCTTTCAGTTCAATAATATAAGCATGTACATTTAATTTACTTTACTCTTTGGTTCTATCAGTATTTAGGGGGTGATTAGGCACGAATTTTACCACCATATGTGGTGTAGCAACTTCATTTTATGTAGATAAAAGGCATGCTTATTTCAGGGCCGTGCCAAATTGAAATTTCACCTATAGGGGATCTTCTTTACATGAGTTGCATTTGTCACAGTGAGTACGAATAAATGAATAAATACAGTGAATTTTCTTGAGGATGTGTGTGTTTCTAGGGATAATGACTACTGGTTTTATACATTTACATTGAGGAGCGGATGATTGTGGCTGAGTGTGTGCATAGATAATGTGAAGACTGCTTTGCAGCCGCTGGGTGTGAGTAGCTGTGTGTGTATGACCGGAACTCTGCATGCCCATAAAAGGCAACTGCCTGACTGTGTGAAGTGTGAACCCAGCGAGAGAGAGAGTGAAATCTAGGCAGATGGAGTAAATGGACGTCTTAAGAAAAGAAATACTAATTGTATGTTTTAGTGTGTTAATACAGGTGGCTACGGACCTGGACCAACCACCCACCACAAGCACAGCGCCCAGAACAAAACTATAGTAATGGGAACCACACCCAGCAAGAATCAGCAGCTGTGGAACTGACAGCAGTGAGGAGAGAATTAGAGGAGAAATTAAGAGAAGCTGTAACACATAACATTGGGGCCAACGGACTTGTGGAGGTTGGGAAGGCGTCCGGAGCATCACAACAAAAGGTGAAACAAAAAAACACAAGCAGAGAAATGTGAGAGAAAGGCTCCTTTTAAGGTAATGCCTTGTTTGAGAAAAAAAAAATAAAAATAACCCTCCTACAAACGCACACACATGCAATGAAAAAACAGCTTACACTCATGAACCTGTGAAGATTTTCCAGCAAGGTTAAAGCAGCGAAACTTAACATACACCTGTTGTTGAATGATGAAGTTTATCCATTGCTAACAAATAAACTTTCTGGGTTGCAGGACAACAACTTAACTTCAAAAAGAAAGAGACTGGTATGACCAACCAGCGATGAAACAACAAATTTAGTGGTTAAGAGTCAAATTGTGAGATGTTTTCTGCTGATTGAATAATAGAGGTGATTACTGAAGGAAGGAAATTGCTTTTTGGCCTTTTAAACATGATCTTAAGAATTTTAACATGTACCTGTGTTGTCCTGTCAACTTGGTGGGTTATGAGTTGATTATATGGTGAGAAAAAACAAAAAAGGGGGAGAGAAGGCTGACACAGGGCCTGGCCCGGTGTTTCTCCCCTCTCTGAATCACACAACCAACACAGCATCATTTTCCTGTTCGTCTGTTTTTGTTTTGTTTTTTTCCCTTTATGTTTAATTACAGGCTGCTTTGCCAGCCCGGAAAGCCGAGGCTGACCTGGACTCCTGCTCTCCCCTCTACCATCTTTGACGTGACCCTGACCAAATGCTGCAACAGCTGGACCCATAACAACAATCTGAAAATGTCAACAGTGCTGCAGGAAAGCGATCTCATGCAGCAGAGACGGAGAGCGTTAAATCCAAGGCCTGTTTCACTACACGGGGGAAAATTCCAGACAGCTTCAGCTGACGGAGCTGTGACGAGACGCCCATTAAGCCCGGATGAAAAGTAAGGCCGAGCAACAGAATGCTGACCTTAATAACTCTGCATTTAACACTGTGCAGGACAGTGATGGACCAACACGAATGGTCGGGCAGCAAAAAGGGCGTGCCAGAGACAGGAGGAGCAACTGAGGTCAGGAGGCACCTCAGAATGGACAAAAGCACAAGAAGAAAAAAATAAGCTGAAGGCACAGGTGTCGGGGCTCGGCCAGGAGCTGACTTCTGAGAAGAGCCGGACAGCAGAGCTGCAGAAGGCCTTGGAGCAAAGCAAGGAAAACATCAATAAGCTTCAATATGACGTGTACGGAAAAGACTCTGAGGTTTCTGCCCTCAGTAAGAGCTCAAGGCATCAGAGCAGAAACTGAGCATGGCTCAGGAGGAGCTGGACAAGGAGAAGATGAAGGTTTCACCTGCGATGAACATGGACACTGGAGAAAAGGACTGCCTGATTTGGGGCCAGAACCAGGACAGACTGAACTTTGAACAGCAGCAAGGGTGGCAAACAGACTGAAATGGAGGAGGGCAGGACCCCAGGAGACGCTTTGTGGTTTACCCAGAACACCAGAACAGGAAAGTGATGAACACAAACACACACATCTACATACACTGACTCAGAATGAAGAGAAACACACACATGAACACATGTGCACTCGTTGATTGAGTGAGAAATGACACACACACAAATCGAAATGCTGATTCACTGAGAAGTGATACACACACATGCTGATGCAATGAAGAATGCTTTACTAACAAATGCTTATGCTGATATGCAAAATATACAAAATGCACACAGACATCCGAATACATAATTTTTATAAGAAGCCATTGATTACTTAAAATGTGTTTCATTATTGGTTAAATGTGTTTTTTGTCACCCAGAGGTCATTTATGTAGATTTAAGGGACAAGGTCTAAAACAGTTTGGTTATGAAAACAATGTCTGTGCGTGATGTCTGTTTATGGCTCAAGGCCTTGATTGAATTGTTTGCTGTGCTTCACACAGCCTGATAAGGAGCAGTGGTACAGAGTGAAAATGATGAAGTAACGGTGTGAGTTTTATTTTGGAGTGCCGCATTTTCTGTGATTGAGATTTAATTCAAGGAGGAACAAAAGGTGTTACTGTACCTGAGGTTCTCATTTCTATACAATATTGTCCCGGGAGGGAGAAAAACTTTCTGATGAAGTTTCGGTTGACTTTTGGGTTTTGCTTAGCACTAGGTTGATTTTATCAGTGAGGTTTGGATTGTTTTCTTTCTCTAAGAGAGAGAAAGATGGTTTTATGCTTGAACATGTCTGCAATGGGCCCTAGTATGTGTTGTTTTATTAGTATTTTGTTGGTTACGTTTGTTTTTGCTTTTGTTATAGTGCACTGAGATAAGAAAATTGGGGAGGTGTGATCCACCGGTGGTGATATTTTGATATTTTGTGAGTTCATGATTTAACAATTAGCTCTTTAAACCAGGCCTAACAGATTGAAATTTAAAGCGCTATGAAATATTCTTACTGGAAACAGCAGCCCAGACCAGGTTTGCCAGAGGTAATCCACAAATGGGCCACCACAAGGCCAGTTGCAGACACACTGGTGGCCCTTTGCTGGCCCATGTGTGGATTACCTCTGGCAAACCTGGTCTGGGCCGCCAAAGGGCCGTCATTATTTGCGGTATGTGGGCCATGTGTAAGCACACTGTGTGGGCCAGATCTGGACCATAACAATTGTGCTATGTGGGTAGTAAGTGTTGGGTCACATCAAGTGTAGGAGAGATTAATTTTCATTTAAGCAGATGATGCTGAGATTTAATCACTGAATTCCAACTTTATACCATATAAGGACAGCATAAGCAGCATAGCATCAGTGTAGAGGATGGACATCAGCCCTGATAGCTTGAGAAATTGTTGACATTTGATTTGGTTATGAAAATCCACAAAGACCGGCAGGTCAGCTGATAACAACGTAGATGCAGGACCTCACACCACAAGCATATTCCCCACCTCTTCTCAAAGTGTATAGTACATATTATGTATAACATTATGTTTAAGTGACATATTTAAAAATGTCAAGAACACACATGCAAAAGGAGAACACAACATGGCACAAGTTTAAACAAGAAAGGTTAATTAAAGTAAATTATTTATTTAGTAAATGGTCTAATTTTTATCTGCCCTGAAAAAACAAAACAAAACAAAAATCCCCAAATAAATAGTTGGAATTATAAAGAAGCAGTTCAGTTTAATTTGTAGATTCAAGCTGCTCCTCATATTTTTTTTTTCATAGCCATTGCTACACATCCACAGACACACACAAAAAAATCCATGTGACTTCTTAAATGACTGTTTGCTATGAGAAAGAAAAAAGTTGAGGAAAAAACCGTCTGTTGTACTCACCTGTAGATGCAGATATTAAAGACAAAAAGAGGAGAAATCTGACAGAAGCCATCTATGGCAGGCGAGAGGAGAGAGGAGTGGCAGCTGCCTGACCTGAACAGAAAGTAGAAACCTTCAAGTGCATACCAACCCTTTCATAGCGACGGATGGGTCATTGAGAAAGCGAAACAGAAACACACTCACTTAAAATAATATGTTTAAACATTTGGGAATTTAGATTAAAAAAACCCCTCAACAAATCAACAGAAAATCCAACTAGACTCTGCGTCCAAGTCGGGTTTATAAACAGCATAACATACAGCACACTGCAGCGACGTTACATGAACTCAAATATCAACAAATACTAGAATCTTCCGTGCCATGAAATCCACAGGAAGAGGATAATTAAGATCAGGAATGTGATGAGTTCACAGTTGCGTGTTTGCCCAGGTGGTTTCCAGTGGTAGAGCCTACCCCGAAGATACCATCTGCTATTTTTTATACCCACTGACAAAATCAAAGTATCTGTTAGAGTATATACTTAATGCAAAATTTAGAATAAATCATACCTCCATTGGTATTGACTCTGGATTTATCAGTAAACAGTGTTAGGGTTGACATATAGAGCAGCGGTGAAACAAAGAGTTTCTTTGATCTTCATTGATTTTCTCTGCATCTCAACAGACTGTTTCAGGAAACTGAATGCTGATCCAGTTCTTCAAAGCTTCGGTTGTATCAGAACAGACACAATACTAAGCACTGCCCTTTCTTACAAACCATCGTCTCATTTCAGATTTAATTTTGTAATGATTCAAAGTTGTGGACAGTTTAATCTGCCAATAAAATAAATTTCAGGTTCAGACAGTCATGTTTCTTAACAGAAATCACTGATGAGGATCTCAAAGTTATCAGAGAAATGTACGATGTGGTATGACGTGACGTAGAGATATGTAAGATATGTTAACCGGTTCAGAGTTTCTTGTTAAGGCAGCTGTAATTTCCATTTAAGGAGCCCCGGTAATGTGTGCTGCCTTTTTGGATCTTGAGCCTGATTAAACCAACCAAACGGAGCTCTGCTGTAAAGTTACAGCAGCGCAAACTGTGCGTCACTCTGGACCGTGCCTGAATCCAGCTACTGGGGCATATAAATGCCTTTATGTTTGGTCCTGATGCCTCCAAGTCTGGAACTGCAGGTGCTAGAATGCAGATCAGAAAATGTGTTCAGTTACATTTGTTGGATAATTACCACCGATAACTTTCAATCAGTAAAGACTAAAGTCATGCAGTCCAGGTTTCCTTCATTCTTGATCAGGGTCAGACCTGAACGCACTGAGCAGCAGAATCAAATTAATGTTCCAGCTCTTATTTATTTATATCTGAAATAAACGATCACACTGAGTGTTCACAGCTGCTGGTGGGCTCATGTCTGCTTTAGAAGTAAGCTGTCCTCTGTAATGTTTCACTCTAAACCAGGCAGCGCTCAAACAGCACAGGAAAACAAAACGCCCACTTTTCATGTGACTGCGCACAAACAGTTTTAAATCCTCAAGCGTTTCTTATTAAACTGTAAGGTTTTATGGAGCCAGCAAACAAAAAAAGAAAACATATTCAACCTTCTCTGGAGTTACTCCACACTCCGTGTCAGTAACTGTTGTTACTGTGCAGTACCACGTGGTCACTTACAAACTTGTTTACATTTTAAATATGAAGAAAACTCCTGTGTGACACTGCTGGAGTCTAAACGAGTGAACACTCACATGCAGACACAGACGGTGACTCCAGCAGAGACGCTCAAATGTCCCAGCAGCCATTTCCGCCTCATTAGTCTGCTGATCCGACTCTTCGGAGTTCGCTAAATATCCAAAGGATGGCGAGATTTCCCGAGAACAGGACATCCCAGTTTAATCCTTACGGGGTAAGGGTTGAGTGTGATGACAGGTGCATTTGTTCTGAGCATCACGCTCTGACAACTGTTTGTGTCTTGAACAGGAGCAAAAACAGTCTGAGGGTGGGATCAGAAACACGTGCGTAATAACGAGGAGGCTCAAATGACCAAAAAAAACGTCTGGCAGGCTCCGTGCTTCAGAGCTGATCAAGAATCAAAACTATTTTGTTTTAAGCGGATCTCCTGTAACTGTAACTCATTTACAGTAGCGGTTTTTGATACAGGCGACACGGGCGGTTGCCCGGGGCGGCATCGTGGTGGGGGGCGGCATCACGGGCATCGGCAAAAAAAAAAAAAAGAAAAAAAATTGCTGGTACTCATGCTGCCCCGACTGTCATGCCAGCACAAATTGGGAATGGCACGAGCACCGATCGGTTTTCTATCGCCCATTTGCTGGGAGTAAGGGCGCCCTCCGTTTGCGAGGTGCGCCTGCTGCTTGCGGCACAGGGAGGAGAGGGCGGGGCGGCGGGGGATTCTCTGGCTGGCTGGAGCAGCATCTAATAACCAACTTGCAAAATAAAACAAAATAAAAACAAACCAACAAACACGAAAACACCAGACATTATGATACAGACTTATAATCTACGCCGATGGTTTTTCGAAATTCTATACGCGAAAAGTGAGCGCGAGAGCCCTCGGTGCGCCTGCTTGGTGCTGAAGTCAAAGTAAACTTTATTGTCATCTCCGCTACATACAGTCCAGGATATAGAGAGACAAGACGACGAGAATATACACTTTAGGACTCGGGGTAAAGGGATCAATAACAATTTAAAATGTATATTTTACAGTTTGATGATTTAAAGTCTCACACACAACCCGTCCGAAAGGGGAGGGAGACCTGCTGCTTCCAAATAGAGCACATTTCATTTATAACGTTGTAAATCCAAGCCCATTATCTATTCATGATTTGAATTCTGGGTTGTGCGAAATCCCAGAAATAAACATTAGACAAAGCGAATCTGTGAACTAAGGTATAGGTCTATTAGGTTATGTTGTGGGGCGCCAGAGGGAGTGTTCGCCCAGGGCACCAAACAGGCTAGGACCGCCACTGCTCATTTATATGGGATTGCAGCATTTCTATTTCACCACATGCTCCCGTGTGACACTGAGGTCACGCCCACACACTCCCGCAGGTTTGAGCTGTGGCTCTTAGCCGTTAAATTTACATAAATCAGTCAATAACCGATCGTATCATCAGGACTCCATCAGTAGATCACAAAGCCTCTCAGACTCATCTTCATCTCTGCTTGTATCTTCGTCATAATCGCACCTCTGCTGCACGTGGACGTCTTCTCTTCTTCAACTGTCTCTGATTCTCTGCTGTCCTGCAATAACATGTTGATCACATATGAGCTCATCAAGGTAACAAGTTCCTGTACTTGCTTCACAAAACTGTAACTGTACAAATTTGCTGGACATAGCTTGGAGCTACTTTCAGCTGCTCAAAATAAAAAATAAAACAATTTTATGAAGTTAGTCTTCAGTCTCCTTTTATTTGCTTTCTTTCCTTCTTAGCTACTCGAAATGTTCTCTTGTTATCAAAAACATAATCACAGCTAGGGATGGGTACCGGTGTCCGGTGCCATGATGGCACCGGTTCTGACATAAACGGTAGTAACCAGACCGAAAAGCAACGCACATTTCGGTGCTTTATTTCGGTGCTTTTTTCTTCCTGAGCCAATTCTAGCCAATCATTTTACGTTTCCGAGGATAGTAGGCTGGCCCAGGTACGTACGTTCTTTTAGAGCAGAGCTACAGATTAAAAATGCCCAAGGCGAAGTGATCAAAAGTCTGGCTGTACTTCACAGCAAAAGATGCAAACTCAGCAGCCTGCAACAAGTGCTTTAAGCTGATACTGTGATACTGTCAAAGGAGGTAACACCTCAAATCTGATGAAACACCTGGCGACGCATAGCGTTTTTTTTTAAAGCCGAGAAATGCGCCGTGTTTGATAGCTTGCTGCGAGACCTCACACCGTGCACATCTACTGCGGGTGTGGTGCCTGTTATCGGACCCGGAGTTAGCAACATCCCCCAAAAACCCGAAGAGTAGAGTCCTGGCCCCTAGCCCTGTTAGCATAGCAGAAATGATGACTGATGATTGCAGCAGCAGCCGTTCTCCTCTGCATGAGTAGCTTCATGTTGTTCGTGTGTAATTAACGTTGAGTACGCTAACCACATTATTACATTAATGCATGTAAGGTGAACTAGCAAACACCGTCGTAGTTACATGCGGCTGTCTTCTTGTTTGATGGCAGATACTCCCTTCACCCTGGCCAAAAAGGCTAAAATGACCAAAGAAAAAGTGGAAAACAGTTAAACATGAGAGGTTTTTGGACAAAGTTTGTGTTTTTTCCATTGTTTAAGCACTGCTTCCAGCCAAGAGTGAGACCATATATGCCCTATAGCTGCAGAAAAGGCTAACATTGTTATCTTTTTTAAAAAAAACAGCTGAACATGAGAGGTTTTTGGACCAATTTTGTGTTCTCCATTCTTTAAGCACCGGTTTGAGCACCGTTTAAGCACCGGCACCGTTTCAAAAGTACCGGTTTGGCACCGGTATCGGATAAAACCTAAACGATACCCATCCCTAATCACAGCACTTTAAATATCAACACAACAGCTTTAACTTTATCTTTTTGTTTGAGAGTGCTGATCGGGCCCCCGTCGGGTAAGCCCGCACTCCACTCTCCATCCGATCAACTTTAGGGCGACCAGGTGTGGGTGTGATGGACCTGGGTGCAACCAAGGAAAGGGGAAAACCTCCTGGTTACCTTGACTGCAAAAGCTCACCCTTACAGGACCCTAGCTGATGCCAACAGCAGCTGAGCCATGAGGCAGACTGAGAAGATGGACGTACGACAACTTACACCTAATGGACATGACACAAGATCACATCCATCCTTGGATGAAAAATGCCTGATACAGATACGTGTTTAACAGTACCACAGAGAAAGACTAATGACTTTTGTAAAGTGCACAACATCATCATCCTCAACCAGGAAGAAACGCTCAACTTAAACAGTCTGACCACATGATTCAATGTGGGGAACCGACGTTCTTGAAGAATTCAAACTCTGGACAACTGGACGAAAGGTACTCAACTCACTCTCCCTGTGGGCAGGAGTTGGAAAACATGCTCTCAGAAGTGAGATAATGGACTATAGATTCGGCTTGTTTCTCAAAGCATCCTGCAAGGTCAACGAGGGACAAAATCAAAAAATAGACGCTCTCAGAATTGCTGTAATGCAACATCGTGTAGCATTGCACGTGATCCTGGCTGAGAAAGGAGGATTGTGTGTCTTATTCAACACCACATGCTGCACTTACATACCAGATAATGTACATTCTTTAAACATGATTTCAGATTTTAAAGAGACTGTTGATCGTCATTGGACTTTTCCTGGTTTTATTTTATTTTTTATTTGAGTTATTCCTTGTTTAAAAGCTGTAATTTCACAGACGACATGTTTGTCATTCACAGCATATGCAGATGTATTGAAATCAATGAAGATTATGAAGACTTTTTCCTATTTGTTAGATGAAGATGAAGTGTAACTAATGATGTAGTAACTAAGAATGTGAAAGACAAGTAGTTACTCACTGATGAATTATACATTTCATTTCGTGATCAACAGGAGGGAATGTTAAGAGAATATTGCATGTTTTGATCAGTTACATGAAATGTATTCTTTTTATAATTAAGCATATGTCTATGTGACTTTTCACCTAGTAACTTGTGTGCTGAACTTATGCAGATACTAACCGCATCCTGTTGTTCTGAACATTTAGATGTAGAGAAGACCAAGCTCAGCTCTTTTACGAGAACATACAGATGTAGAAAAGGGAAAAACCCGCTGCCTTGAGTGATGTTATCTTTGTACACACACACACACACACACACACACATGCACAGGAACATCTTGTATAAATAAAGGACGCGGACAGTCAATAGGCGCAGATCCTGCGTTAATGGCTGCCCTCGCGAGTAAAGACAACTGCAGTGTGTTAGTGTTTTCTAAACTCAGGAGTCTTGGCTAAAGAAAGAACGGCAGGGTGATTTAAAGAAATCCCCTGTCAGAAAGTGTGACCTGTCAGCACAGCAGCTGTACTGCTAACGCTTAAGATTGTTCGGCATGCGTTGGCTGTTATGGTTACTTCGAGCTCCCATTCACTGAGCTGCAGATTGATGCTTCAACACACAGGCCTCGAACTCCAGGCCTCGAGGGCTGGTGTCCTGCTGGTTTTAGAGCTATGGCTGATCTAACACAGCTGATTTAAATGGCTAGATTAGCTCCTCAACATGTCTTGAAGTTCTCCAGAGGCCTGGTAATGAACTAATCATTTGATTCAGGTGTGTTGACCCAAGGTGAGATCTAAACCCTGCAGGCCCTCGAGGCCTGGAGTTCGACACCCCTGCTTTAACACTTTCAAGCCTCATGGTGGCAGCAGAGCAGGGTGAGTGACAACTCGTATCATCATAGAGGACACAAATATTCAAACATCATCAACATAAAATCTGTCACACACTATCTAGATGTCTTTTTTTAACTGAGGAAGGGGAAAAAAGATGATTTGTTCTGTTTCTGTTACTGCAGATAAACAGAAACAAAAGTGGAAATATCTCCAAATTATCTTCATCCAGACAGTTTCACAATGTGGTAAGAAAAAACAAAATAAAGCTTTCCTTTAGTTTTCTAATCACTAACCCTCATTTCAGTTCTATAGCAATGATTGTGGGTTAAAATGATTAAAATGTATAATCATTAACTCTGGTAGCCTTTTTTTTCTTTTTAAAATCAAGTTAAGAAAATTCCCACAATTCCAAGAAAAATGTCACAATAAAATACAAATTTAAGCCTGTTTCCATCCACTGCTGTCACACGAGCATCATCAGTTGGTTTGTTTGAAGTGAACATGATGAAAATATGGAGATTCTATCTCATGTTTTCATTAACTGCATCCATCAGTTTTCTGCTTGCTGAGCTGATTCAGCTCCCTTATTCGCCAATAGTCTGCTCTCTCTCCCCTTTCCTTTTTTAAAATAATTTCAGACAACTATAAATTAAAAATACAAACTCTGTATACAGTTTATTTATTTGTTTCTCTTATCAAACAGTAATGACTCACTATTTCTACCTCTGTTTATGTGTGTGTGTTTTTCTGGTGAGGATGACTCCTGGTTCCTGTGTGTCTGCAGCTCACTTGCTCCAGTAACACAGCAGGCCTTCCTCTCAATCACAGAGTCCTTGTTTCAGCAGGTTTGTGAAGCTTTCAGACCTTCTGGTCACCTGTGCTTTTGGAGTATTACAGACTTACTGTTCTGCCCTCACTTACACATCAGGACCTCTGGACTCCCCCTTTCCCCACATTTATTAATAATCTGTTGAACTTTAAACTTTTCTTGCACTGAGCTATTGAATCCAGTGTTCTAAAAACAGTTAACAACAAAATTTGCCCATGAGCAAAAGAAAAGTCTGAAACTGAGTGTTTAGAGTAGTCTGAACCATCCTCAGGGTAAAACGCAATGATCCAGCACAGGCTGTTGTAAAACATGTACAATGTTAATGAGCCTCATTGTTGTGTAGGCTTTGTCAGGAATAGAAATATTGTCCTGCTATTAGTTGCTGCTATTTTTATAATCATCATTAACATTTCAGTATTAATAGTGAGGTTGCATTTAGATGCATTCAGATGTTCAAATATATGGTTATAGCCTTTATTACAGGTCCAAAGAAGAACCATTTTAAATGGTTCTGTTGAATCTATAATTTAAATATTATTAATGCTTTTATGATCTCTGTGTAGAGGGCAGAGACAGGAAAATACTCTCTGTGCTAAAATGAGACAGGAAACGAAACGCGTCTGCAGAGCATGTTTTGCAGAAGCGAAACCGAAAGCAGAAAGAGCCAAAGAGTTAGTATGCATTTATCTTTGATTTAAGCTTTTAGTAGAGGCTTTTGATCAAAACATTAATTCAGTAGAGTACATCTATAGGAATCACTGATAGGGGAAAGTTCAGTTTAAGGTCAACTAAGGTTCAGAAAAGCAGATGCAAACTCTGCACGCACAGACAGACAAATAGTGAGAGGTCATGACACGTACGCAGTACATAGCATGCACGCGCCCTCGCACGTGTACGCACAGACACACATACACACACACACTGTTAGGGTGTAGGTGAGAGTTGACTGATGAAGCAGTAGATGCACGATGCGAGAGCTGAGCTGGCTTACGGGAAACCACCGGGGAGAAGATGGAAGCCAGTGTACTTTTAATTGTGCCTTAAGTTGTCAAATAGAACATTTGTGGTTTTGAAGCTGATGTATGTGATGACGCAATGAGGGGGCGTCACTAAATATACTCTGATGCATATAAAACTGTATTTTGATGTTAGGAGGATGAGATTGTGGGGCTGTCTGCTTACGGAGTCCGCTCATTCTCCCACGCGTGTCATTTCATTAAAATCATCGTCTTTACCCTTTGGACCAGTGTGGTTACTTGCATTCCTCCTGTGTTTCCTTCCCTATATTTTTGAACCTTAACATTTGGGGGCTTCGTCCGAGGGGGGAAGTGAGACAGGACGGAGAAAGGTCCGAGGCGTCAGGCGCTCAGGCATTGGTCAGTGGTCAAAGTGAGTGACAAGCCGGCATATAACAAAAAGGTAGGCACCACCTGTTGATCTTATGAACCAAAGTGTGTCAAATTGGGCTGTGTAAATTGAAAGTCTACTCACTGAAACTACTGGTAGATGTCTGCTTTGATTTTGGTGAAAAGTTGAAGGTTGAAGTAATGATAATGATAAGGAAGTATAAGTGACAGTACTGAGTAATGAGAATAAAGGAATGAAAAGAGAATTAAAGCAGTTGGACTGCGAAGTGAACTTTTAGAATGATAGGGAATTTGGTCATTGTGTGGGTTCAAGTCCCATTGGTTATGCAACCCTTAAGAAGTTTCTCGGAGGTGACGCTCCCTGCTGGATAGAGAAATTTATCCTTCACCTAGCGATGACTAGGGATAGTTTCGGGCAACATTCGAGGAGGACTCGGGAATCTCCAAAACTGTTGAGGGTTGTCCTTAATCTTAATCCTGTTTTGGGTGTAGATTGTTGTTTCAAATTATTCTAAAATTACTTGAGGACGAGGAGTCTGGGACCCTTAAGAAGCGCATTTTCTCCTTGGTAACGCTTGCGCTAAGACAGGACGCTGATCTTAGACCTACTAGGACAGTAGGGATAGTACCGTCGACAGCGGGAGAGAACTTGGGAACCTCTGAAATTGCTAGGAGTTAGAGTCTCCTATTTGCGCTTTTTTGGCTACGATAAATTTGGTTAGGGCATTAGCAATCGGGCCACCGTCAGGGACGGAATACTGGCTAAAATTGGTCGCAAAAAAGTCAGGGACTTTTATCGGTTGGACCGTTATGGATAAATTTGTCGAAATTTGTAGGAGCGACAAGGCCTAAAAAATCTGTGCAGTTGTAATTTAAGACGTCTGTAATATAAAATATGAGATCTATGAGTGAGATCAGTCTTTGTGTTAGTCATGCACAGCCGGATGTGCACTGATTGTGTGTGTAAATGCAAATGAGCAGCAGTGACGCGCAGAGAGGGTGGTTTCAGTTTTCGAGAGGACTGAGCTTTTTGCTAAATGCCTGTATATAAGAGGTTGGTTTTGATTATTATGAGAGTGTAAATACAGTGTGAATATATTAGTGTGGATGTATAGTAAATGACTGAATTTTGATAGATGTATATTTCGTGAGCCATAAAGGTTGGTGTGTTTTATTTTCAGTTATGTGTGTGTGGGGAGAAGCGGTGAGACGATGAGAGGTTTCAGTTTTCTTTTTCTTTTTTCTTTTGACTTGCTCTTTCTGATCATGGAAGGCATGTCCAAAATACTCGTATGAAAGCGTATTTTGCGTGATTTTAACTGTGTGAAGGCTGTCAGTATTTGATTTGAGTGACTCTGCATGATTTGTCTGAGTGAGTGGAAAATGGAAGTTTGAGAGAGAGAAGGCAGGGTGTGTGAGACGAGTCATGGCGTCTGAAAGAGGTTAGAACCTTTAAAAGTGTGTATGAAAGAAAGGGGTATGAAATATATTTCTTTTGTGATAAAAAGTAGGATGTTTTAAAGTTTGACAGGTTGAGTTTATTTTTTCTGATTGAAAATACATAAGTATATACACTTGGGAAGCCCAGTTAAGAGATTATTGGGTGACTGATGCTATAAAACTGACCTAAAGAATGGTCCTGTGCGTGGAGAAGTGTTAGTTGTCCTGATGTTTGGAAGAGCTCTATTTAAAAGTGTGTGTGAGAGGAAGGTGTGTGTGTGACTGATGATGTCAGGGGAGCTCCCAGAGAAATAGACAGATGAGTTAAACTCTAAGAAGATGAAGCGGATGCATGTTTTAAGAAAAAGTAATAAGGTAATAAAATTATATTAATTACAGGTTTTAGAAAAGAGACAGACTGAGAGAAATAAATACAGGAACTAACAATTACATTAATGAATTGAAAACGCACGTACACAAACTGTTACATGTGAAATTATTGTTGGAAAGTTTAATAAAGAAAGCAGTTTACACTCCTTTAATTTCCAGAACCAGTGTGTCCCCTAGATCTGATAACACCCTTGCCCAGTTGGCTCCTGTAGTAGGCGGGCATGGAAGGCTGGACAGCCCATGACGGGTAAGATCCCACCTCGAAACCCTGGGACAACCTAAGGCAAGGCGCAGTCACGATTGCTCGAACCTAAGTCCCGGAGTGACCTTGGAGTCACTGGAGGAGACGGGATTTAACAGGTAAGGCCACTGGGCACAGGCGGAGGGGAAATGTCATTAACAAGGATCAGTGATGAGCCAAAGAGAGAAAACACACCCTGTCAAAAGGAGTTTGAAACACTGGAAAAGAAACATTTACAAGATCACAAAGATCATAAAGAAACATTTATAAAAATCACACATACAAACAGAAAATGCACTAACCTTACAGAGACAAGCTCATGAAGATTAATGAACAGATAATGATTTAAAACCTGGCTAAGAACACAAACATATGTAATTAAATCAGCCTGATAATTTCATGAGGGTTAAAATGGTGTGAATGTTGAAGAAAATACACTTAAAACACACTTGGATAAAATAGAGTTGTGGAATAACTCAAACGAAGCTGTATGACAAGGGAGTGAGTTATGGAAAAAAACAAAAAACAAAAGAGGAGTAATTACTTAGGAGTGCTCTTGCACTGATTGATCAAAGTAAGTGATTAGTATAGAAAGAAAATGAAAATAATTCAATAATGTGATAAGGTTTAAACATGTATTCCTCTTGTTAAGTTGGCTGTTGAGCTGTGGGTTTATGCAAATTAGCTGGAGTGAGTGAGTGACAAAGACACTTCCTGTGTGCGTGTGTGTCGGAGGCTTTCAGTTCAAGAGAGATCGGGGCTGATGAAGAGTATGGGGAGAAATATATAATGGTAAAGTATCAGGATATTTGATTACGGTGGTCAGGTCTGTTCAGAGGGGCAGATTTGGACAGGAAATTTATAATTTAAGGATGATACGTTGTTGAAATTGGTTTTTATCTTGTGCTGAATGAAAACGGTCTTTGATCTTTTGACGAGGTTTTCGGTGTGTTGAACGGGTGAAATTTAAGATTGTTTCAGATTTTTGAGGCCGTTGTTTTATTTCCAGAGAGGGTGTTTAATTAAGACATGGATATGTCTGAGAGGGCCCCAAAAATTTTTGTAGTAGTGCACTCAGGAAAAAACCTGTCAGGTGATTTTGTTTTGTACTTTGATGAGCTAATAATCAGCTCTCTTTTTCATTTTTGTTCTAAGCAGGCCTGGAAGAGAGTGAATGGACGGCGCTGACAAAATTACCAAGTACGAAAATCAGGTGGGCATTACGGAATTATAATTGATTACAATCAGAGACTGATTGGCGGCGAGTCTCTGTCTAAAATGGGTTGTATCGATTCAATCCAGTCAAAAGTATAGAGAACTATTTTCCTAAAAAGGAAAACGAAACGAAACAAATGCAAATGATTGAGCTCATTTTGCTGATGTGGAGCATCTGATGACGTGCGCAGGAGGCTGCAGATCAGCAAAAATATCATGTGTGAATGCATGTGAGTGAATGTGAGTGGTTGGACCAAGGGGGGAAATAAATAAAAGGTTGACAAACAGGAGAAGTGGAAGACTTAAATCTGGGGATGCTGATGTTCCTTTGGGTGAATTTCTGCTTTGTTGATTTGGGTTAGACCATATTAATACATTATAAAATGCTAAAAGGGAAACATTGATGTAACTTAAGTTACCATTAACTGAGGTAACACATGATTAATAACTGTTCTGTTTAAGTTTATTTTGTGTCATGACACAGATTGGATCATATAGGGGGAGAGTTGAGTAAAGGTTTTGTTTTCAGGAAATTCCAAGGATCCAGACTTTGCATGGAGCAACGAGTTGGAGGGGATTTGACATGATGATTGAATTGATTTTGTTCCTTAAACACAGGTTTTCAGGGCTGGAGCAAAACACCGGAGAGGAGAATTGCTGAGCTGTTCTGAGAAATGAAATGACTAACCTTTTTTCCTTTTGATTTGTTAAGCTTGGGTGAAGCATGTTGAGTTTTTTGCCACATGAGATGTGTCAAAAAAAGAGAGGGATTTAAGATTTAATTTGTTTAATTTGAAAGGGGTTTTACTAGGATTTTATAATGATTGGGGTTGTTTGATAATCTAGATATAGTAAAACTGAGGACTTGTTAAAAGAAAGGATTAAAGTGAACTGAATTAGGTTTAGAAGATAAATTGCTGGGGTTAATAAGAAGTTGTACACCAAACTTAAAGGGGAAATTGTGGGAATAAAGGATATGCTTTGGGGAAAATAGTGAAGATTTTATGAGTAGAAAATGTGGGATTTCTTTTTGATTTTTAGGATAAGATGAATAATATTGGAGATTATATATGTAGAAATGATTTTTCATACACATTGCATTTTTGTGCCTTTGACGGAGTTGTGGCTCAGAGAGTCGTCTCTTGAGGGTCATAAACTTTTGGTTAACGTTATGATTAGCCAATCTACTGTGAGAATGACCTGAGTTATTGAAGGATTGCACACGCTTACAGACATATAGAGTTCATTAAGACCTGACAGTATTGATTCCAGGCAAAAGGCCTGAAATCCATTTAGCATTTAACTGAATAGGAGTTTCGTTTGTAACTAAATTGGGTGACATGTAAAATATGGAGATAACACATGCAGTTCTAAATTAGTCCTCTTATATAAAATGCAGTTACAGAATAACAAATACTTGTTGAAGGGATCAAGTTTTTGCTTTAAACCAGGTCCAAGGGGGGAAAAGCTTATGTATTTTGGTTAAAACTGATAAAATATAATGACTGATAAAATATAATTAGAATGTACCATTACATTAAAAGCAGCAAAATGAAATAAAATGATATATTCAAACAGGTTATCACCCAGGAAATGGGAGTTCAAAATACTGTTAGAGTTCAGCTTTTAGCTATGATGAAAGTTATTTAGGAGTAATTGATTATATGCTTAAACTTAGTTGATTAAAATGGTTGTTTTTCTTTGATCCTTTTAGTAGAATAAGCCCTTATAATGATTTTATGATGATTTTGCTTGTGAAAGGTGACTTTAGATGAGAGGCCCTTGCAGCAGTGGCAGTTTTGTGTACAGGATGTTGATGATCAGATAAGGAAAAACAGGAAACGTATGTCAGCAGTGCTGTAAGACTGTTAGAAAGCTGTAGATTGAGATGAGTGATGTTTAAGATTATATAGGAATAAAAGTCAAAAACCAAATACGAAATTAGGTTCATGTTTTGAGAACAATCGAGGAACAGAGTAACTTAGAGCATAGTAGGGAGAAAGTGTTTTCTATCCTTTGCAGGAGGCCCAGAAGAGAGGGACCCAGAAGAGGAGCAGAGACCACTTAAGCCTGAAGTGTTCTCAAGTGGGAGCGGGCATTTTATAACTAAGACCACCTAGATGACATGAGGTTGTCTGATTTGTTAAGTCACAGGATGCCAAGAGAGGGTCAGAGCTAAGAACAGTGATCCTAATGTCCATGATGTCTGGGATGGACAGGGGAGCAGCTGAATGGGCCAAGGAGTGACCCAACACACAGTATGGTGACCTCTTGTGGTCAAGAGGTCAAGAGAGGGAGTGTCAGGAATAGAAATATTGTCCTGCTATTAGTTGCTGCTATTTTTATAATCATCATTAACATTTCAGTATTAATAGTGAGGTTGCATTTAGATGCATTCAGATGTTCAAATATATGGTTATAGCCTTTATTACAGGTCCAAAGAAGAACCATTTTAAATGGTTCTGTTGAATCTATAATTTAAATATTATTAATGCTTTTATGATCTCTGTGTAGAGGGCAGAGACAGGAAAATACTCTCTGTGCTAAAATGAGACAGGAAACGAAACGCGTCTGCAGAGCATGTTTTGCAGAAGCGAAACCGAAAGCAGAAAGAGCCAAAGAGTTAGTATGCATTTATCTTTGATTTAAGCTTTTAGTAGAGGCTTTTGATCAAAACATTAATTCAGTAGAGTACATCTATAGGAATCACTGATAGGGGAAAGTTCAGTTTAAGGTCAACTAAGGTTCAGAAAAGCAGATGCAAACTCTGCACGCACAGACAGACAAATAGTGAGAGGTCATGACACGTACGCAGTACATAGCATGCACGCGCCCTCGCACGTGTACGCACAGACACACATACACACACACACTGTTAGGGTGTAGGTGAGAGTTGACTGATGAAGCAGTAGATGCACGATGCGAGAGCTGAGCTGGCTTACGGGAAACCACCGGGGAGAAGATGGAAGCCAGTGTACTTTTAATTGTGCCTTAAGTTGTCAAATAGAACATTTGTGGTTTTGAAGCTGATGTATGTGATGACGCAATGAGGGGGCGTCACTAAATATACTCTGATGCATATAAAACTGTATTTTGATGTTAGGAGGATGAGATTGTGGGGCTGTCTGCTTACGGAGTCCGCTCATTCTCCCACGCGTGTCATTTCATTAAAATCATCGTCTTTACCCTTTGGACCAGTGTGGTTACTTGCATTCCTCCTGTGTTTCCTTCCCTATATTTTTGAACCTTAACAGCTTCCATAGCAGAGCTTTGACAAGTCTAACATGTTTCTTCTTTGGAAGCCTTCTTTTCATATTTTTTTCTAATCCTATCAGCCACTGGTATTTTCTAAAATGGAAACCAGCTTGTGCATAGGAAACACAAAAATGTTCCAGTTTTGATTTGGTGCCTGCATGCAATGTGAACAATATACAGGAAATATAAAGTTATCTGCTCCACTGTTATAGCTGAATCAGAATCAGAATACTTTATTGATCCCGAGGAGAAATTATTTTGGTTACAGTGCTCCAGTACAAACAGTAACAACGACAGACAATACACTAGTGAGTAAGAAATAGCACAATATATACAATACATACATACATGCCTATACATATACACACATATAAGTAACATATTGATAAATAACTGAATAAAACCCCCCATTCTGTGTTGCCTGCTGGAGCGGGGGGGCTGGGAGGAGTTGGCCGTCCGATCGGGGTCTGGAATGTGGGGCCTCCCTGCTGCTGCGGAGTCGGGGCGGTCTGCTTCTCTCCACCCCAGGGAAGGGGGTAACACCACCTGGGTCTGGGTGCAGTTTCCCCCTCTTCGGGCACGGGTACCTAGGCCTGGGGTATTGAGTACGCTTGGGGAGTGTGATTGTGTGTACATGTCTATTTATGTCTGTCTGTTGGGTGAGTGCTGAGTAATTGCATATGAGAGCATGAGGGTGGGAATGGATGTTTGTATCTGTGTGTGCCTGTATGTCTGTGTCTATATGTCAGGTTGGGTATCAGACGCCACCTCTCTGGGGACATCTCAGGCCCTCCAAGGCTTGGAGGCCTATCTCCCCCCACCACTCCCCCTGCCAGTGGCAGACGCCCTCAGACATCGGTGCATTGGTGGTTCTTGGTGTCCGGGGATGGGCGTCCAGGCTCACTCCTGGTGGCTGCTTGTCGGGGCCTGGAACCTGGGGCTCGCTCAGGCCCCTTCGGGGGGTGGGATGCCCTCGGCCTCTCGGCCTGGGGCTCGGTCACTCTGGCACAGCTGGCTGCCGGCGGAGCTCACGGGCACGTTACTGCAACCCCCCCTGGCTTCTCTAAATGCTGGCAAAGCCACTTTACTTTGCGTTTTTATTTTGAAGAGTACCTTAGCACTTCCTCTTATATTGTGTCAGACTTCCTGTTCTGTTCTCAGTGAAACGACACAAACACGTTGCTTCAGAGTGAGTAAAAACCTTTATTTTTTGAAAATACTCATGCAAAACTATATATTTTATTTACCTGTCACATGCTATAACTTTGAAAGTTTACACAATGTGGTTGAATTCGGGTTTTTTTTTTTTTTTTTTGTATATGCATGTCATTTGTTTGTGGTGTTTAAAGACTGGCTATGGACATGCATGGAGGAGGTTGCTAGCTGGTTCAGCATGATTAGCACCCTTGGAAGCAGAAAGAGGTTGGTTTAATGATTGCAAATGATTGTTTACGTATTTAAGAGACGGAAATGTTGTCGTTAATTCATTTTATTAAATGCTGTAACGTAAATTGTTTAAAAACTATTGATTTATGTCAGTGTCACTATTTGAGTTGATCAAAATAATTTTCTATATAGTAAAATGTGAACATTTCTGCACTTTCTACTTAAATGTTATAATGGCATTTCTTTGTGCATCTTTACAGTTTTCATGGTGCCATATCACCCACTGTTATCATCATCAATGCCCTGTACCAACATAGAGCAGAGCAGCTACCTGAACGCTACTCCAACAGAGGTCGATTATCTTGTTAAAAATTTTACCTCCTCACTACGTACGACTCTGGATACTGTAGCTCCTGTGAAAACTAAGGTCTCAAATCAGAATTACCTGACTCCGTGGTATAATTCTCAAACACGTAGCCTAAAGCAGATAACTTGTAAGCTGGAGAGGACAGAGGATGCAGTCTCCATCGCACTGCACTCTGTCCTCTCACACCTGGACAACAACAACACCTACGCCAGAATGCTGTTTATAGACTTCAGTTCAGCGTTCAATACAATCCACCCCTCACAACTCATCAGGAAACTGACAGACCTGGGCATCAGTTCCCTCATCTGCAAATGGTTACTGGACTTCCTGACCAACCGCCCCCAACATGTCCGACTGGATAACCGCTGCTCATCTACAATCACAATGAACACCGGTGTACCACAAGGCTGTGTGATGAGCCCTTTCCTCTACTCCCTCTTCACCCACGACTGCAGACCTGCTGATGGTTCCAACACCATCATTAAGTTTGCAGATGACACCACGGTGATTGGCCTCATCAGTGACAACGACGAGACCGCCTACAGGGAGGAGATGGATCGTCTGGCTGAGTGGTGCGACACAAACAACCTGCTGCTTAACACCGAGAAGACCAAGGAGCTCATCGTGGACTACAGGAGGAATGCTGACCCACATCCACCCATCCACATTAAGGGGACGGCTGTGGAGCGTGTGAGCAGCTTCAAGTTCCTGGGAGTCCACATCTCCGAGGATCTCATCTGGACGACCAACTGCTCCAAGCTGGTCAAGAAGGCTCACCAGCGCCTCTTCTTCTTGAGGACTCTGAGGAAGAACCACCTGTCCTCAGACATCCTGGTGAACTTCTATCGCTGCACCATCGAGAGCATCCTGACCAACTGTATAACAGTCTGGTACGGGAACTGCTCTGCCTCGGACCGGAAGGCGTTGCAGAGGGTCGTGAAAACTGCCCAACGCATCGCCGGAGCACCACTTCCTGCCATAAAGGACATCTACAGGAAGCGGTGTCTGAAAAGGGCTGGGAAAATCATCAGAGACCCCAGTCACCCATCACATGGACTCTTCACCCTCCTGCCCTCTGGGAGGCGCTACAGGAGCCTCCGGACTAAGACCACCAGGTACCGGAACAGCTTCTTTCCTACAGCTGTCAGACTCCTGAACTCTGCCTCCTGACATCTGACCCACGTTAAACTCATGGACTGAACATACACACACCCACAACCACCTACACACACACACACACAATGGACAACCGTACCCTCAAACACACAATAATAACATGGACTGAACCACCACTCACAACCACTAGCACTTTATATAGCCTCTGTAGAAATTATCCACATATCTCACTTATCTTAACTGCACTACTGTATAGTTCTGTGTAAATAATCATTCTGTACATACAATAATTTTTAATCCTACAACTGTTCATAACTTGCATAGTTCACATTTCTGTATAACTGTATATCTCATATTTCTGTATAGTTTTTTATTTCATATTTATATCCTGTTAATAGCCTGTACATAGCTTATAGTTATAGAATATTCATAACATACTTCATACCATATACATTATAACATACCATAATAGACCCATTTCTGTAATATACTTACATATCTATATTATTGCTAATATATATTGTAATATATCTATATCATGGCTAAAGCACTTCTGGATGGATGCAAACTGCATTTCGTTGCCTTGTACCTGTGACATGTGCAATGACAATAAAGTTGAATTCTTTTCTATTCTATTCTAAATGGCGTGTCACAAATTTAGAGGATCATCATTTAACCTGGAGAAATAGTTTGCTGCTTTATAAGAAAGTCCTCCGCAAAGCCAGAACATCTTACTATTCGTCACTGATTGAAGAAAATAAGAACAACCCCAGGTTTCTCTTCAGCACTGTAGCCACGCTGACAAAAAGTCAGAGCTCTACTGAGCCAACAATCCCTTTAACGTTAACTAGTAATGACTTCATGAACTTCTTCACAAATAAAATTGTTATCATTAGATAAAAAATTACCAATAATCATCCCACAGATGTAATATTATCTACAGCTACTTTTAGTACCATCAATGTTAAGTTAGACTCTTTTTCTCCAATTGATCTTTCTGAGTTAACTTCAGTAATTACTTCCTCCAAACCATCAACGTGTCTTTTAGACCCCATTCCTACAAAACTGCTCAAAGAAGTCCTGCCATTAATTAATTCTTCAATCTTAAATATGATCAACCTATCTCTAATAATCGGCTATGTACCACAGGCCTTCAAGCTGGCTGTAGTTTAACCTTTACTTAAAAAGCCATCTCTAGACCCAGCAGTCTTAGCTAATTATAGGCCAATCTCCAACCTTACTTTTATATCAAAAATCCTTGAAAGAGTAGTTGTCAAACAGCTAACAGACCATCTGCAGAGGAATGGCTTATTTGAAGAGTTTCAGTCAGGTTTCAGAGCTCATCACAGCACAGAAACAGCTTTAGTGAAGGTTACAAATGATCTTCTTATGGCCTCTGACAGTGGACTCATCTCTGTGCTTGTCCTGCTAGACCTTAGTGCAGTGTTCAATACTGTTGACCATAATATCCTATTAGAGCGATTAGAACATGCTATGCTGTAGGTATTACAGGTACTGTGCTGCAGTGGTTTGTATCATATCTATCTAATAGACTCCAATTTGTACATGTAAATGGAGAGTCCTCTTCACCCACTAAGGTCAATTATGGTGTTCCACAGGGTTCGGTGCTAGGACCAATTCTATTTACATTATGCATGGTTCCCCTAGGCAGCATCATTAGAAGACACAGCATAAATTTTCACTACTATGCATATGACACACAGCTCTATCTTTCCATGAAGCCAGGTAACACACATCAATTAGTTAAACTGCAGGAATGTCTTAAAGACATAAAGACCTGGATGGCCGCTAACTTTCTGCTTCTTAATTCAGATAAAACTGAGGTTATTGTACTCGGCCCTGAAAATCTTAGAAATATGGTATCTAACCAGATTCTTACTCTGGATGGCATCACCTTGGCCTCCAGTAATACTGGGAGGAACCTTGGAGTCATTTTTGACCAGAACATGTCCTTCAACGCACATATTAAACAAATATGTAAGACTGCTTTCTTCCATTTGCCAACATCTCTAAAATTAGAAATATCCTGTCTCAGAGTGACGCTGAAAAACTAGTTCATGCATTTATTACTTCCAGGCTGGACTACTGTAATTCTTTATTATCAGGATGTCCTAAAAACTCACTGAAAAGTCTTCAGTTAATCCAAAATGCTGCAGCAAGAGTCCTGACAGGGACTAGAAAGAGAGAGCATATTTCTCCTGTTTTGGCTTCCCTTCATTGGCTTCCTGTTAAATCCAGAATTGAATTCAAAATCCTGCTCCTCACATACAAGGTCTTAAATAATCAGGCTCCATCTTATCTTAATGACCTTGTAGTGCCATATCACCCTATTAGAGCACTTCGCTCTCGCTCTGCAGGCTTACTTGTTGTTCCTAGAGTATTTAAAAGTAGAATGGGAGGCAGAGCCTTCAGTTTTCAGGCCCCTCTTCTTTGGAACCAGCTTCCAGTTTGGATTCAGGAGACAGACACTATCTCTACTTTCAAGATTAGGCTTCAAACTTTCCTTTTTGCTAAAGCATATAGTTAGGGCTGGACCAGGTGACCCTGAATCCTCCCTTAGTTATGCTGCAATAGACGTAGGCTGCCGGGCATTCCCATGATGCATTGTTTTTCCTTTCCAGTCACCTTTCTCACTCACTATGTGTTAATAGACCTCTCTGCATCGAATCATATCTGTTATTAATCTCTGTCTCTCTTCCACAGCATGTCTTTATCCTGTTTTCCTTCTTTCACCCCAACCGGTCGCAGCAGATGGCCCCGCCCCTCCCTGAGCCTGGTTCTGCCGGAGGTTTCTTCCTGTTAAAAGGGAGTTTTTCCTTCCCACTGTCACCAAAGTGCTTGCTCATAGGGGGTCATATGATTGTTGGGTTTTTCTCTGTATTTATTATTCAAGGTTCAAGGTTCAAGGTTCTTTACTTGTCACATGCATAGTTATACAAGTATAACACACAGTGAAATGTATCCTGACACGCTCCTCGACATGTGCAAAAACATGGGGGGGGGGGGGGGGGGTAGAGGGATAACATTATAAATATATATATAGTATATACATTGGGTGAATGTGCAGTAGAAGCAGCAGCAAGTGAATTCTGTACATTAATATGAATAGACATCTGACTATTTTACAGAATGGACAATATAAACATATTTAAAGTTAAAGGAAGTTAAAGGAATTGAGTGTCTGGAGGAGAGTCTCAGTCAATTATAGATGATGTGAGATGGCGTGTGTGTGTGTGTGTGTGTGGGGGGGGGGGGGGGGGGGGGGGGGGGGGGGGGGGGGGTTGGTTTAGGGCCCGGATGGCTTGAGGATAAAAGCTCTTCTTGAGTCTCTCTGTCCTTGCCCGGATGATGCGGAACCTTCTACCAGATTGTAGAAGTTGGAACAGTTTGTTGCCAGGATGGGACGGGTCCTTCAGTATCTGCGTTGCTCTAGTCCGGCATCTCCTGGTGTAGGTGTCCTGAAGTGGGGGGAGAGCAATCCTGCAGCAGCGTTCTGCTGTACGGATCACTCTCTGGAGAGCTTTTTGGTCCTTCACACAGCTGTTCCCGAACCACGCTGTCATGTTCTGTGTGAGGATACTCTCCACAGCGCCTGTATAGAAGATCCTGAGGATCTTTGGAGAGACCCTGAACTTCCTTAGTTGTCGGAGGTGATACAGGCGCTGCCTAGCCTTCTTGGTCTGGACCTGAATGTGGGCAGCCCATGTCAGGTCTGAGGAGATGTGGACACCAAGATATTTGAAGGACTGCACCCTCTCCACTGGAGCTCCATTGATGAAAATGGGTTTGTAGTCTCTGTGCTGACTCCTTCTGAAGTCCACCACCAGCTCCTTGGTCTTGCTGACGTTCAGCTGGAGGTGGTTGTCCTGGCACCATGATGCCAAATTCTTCACTTCGTCCATGTAGGCCGCCTCATCGCTGTTGGAGATGGCACCCAACACCACTGTGTCGTCAGCAAACTTCACAATGGTGTTGGAGCCGTGGGTGGCCACACAGTCCGAAGTGTAGAGGGAGTAGAGCAGTGGCGAGAGGACACACCCCTGTGGTGCTCCTGTGTTGATGGTGATGCTGTCGGAGACACACCCACCCACCCTCACCACCTGAGTTCTGCCGGTGAGGAAGTCCAACACCCATGCACACAGACGGCTGTTGAGTCCCAGGTCCCTCAGCTTTGTGAACAGTCTGCTGGGCACTATTGTGTTAAACGCTGAACTGTAATCAACAAACAGCATTCTCACATAGTTACCCTGTTTCTTGTCCACGTGGCTGAGGGTGGTGTGCAGGACATGGGCGATGGCGTCTTCAGTGGATCTGTTGGGTCGGTAGGCGAACTGGAGCGGATCTGTGGAGTCTGGGATGGAGGAGGAGATGATGTTCTTCAGCAGCCTCTCAAACACCTTCATGACTACCGAGGTCAGCGCAACTGGCCGGTAATCGTTCAGGGATGAGGGTTTGCTGTTCTTGGGCACCGGGATGATGGTGGATCTTTTGAAGCATGTGGGGACCACAGACTTCGCCAGGGACTCGTTGAAGATGTAAGTGAACACACCTGCTAGCTGGTCAGCACAGCAGCGCAGCAGACGGCCGGTGATGCCGTCTGGCCCCGCCGCTTTCCTTGTGTTCACTCTCCTCAATGCCGCTCGGACGTCATGCTCCGCGAAGCTGGTCACCGGTCTCTCGTTGATGACGTCATTGTCCTCGGTAGTCCAGCGGTAGATGGCATTAGCCGCCTGGCTAACCTCGAAACGGGCGTAGAACTGGTTCAGCTCATTGGTGAATGCAGAGTCGGCGTTGATCGGCGCAGTGTCCCTGGGTTTGTAGTCCGTAATGGTGCGTAGTCCGTGCCACATACTCCGTGTGTCGCCCTGGTGGAAGCGGGACTCCACACGCTCCCGGTACCGGCGTTTGGCATCTCTCATCGCGCGCCGCACGCCGTATGATGCCGCTTTGTAGGCGCTCATATCGCCAGTGGCGAGACCCGCGTTGTAGGTGGCGGTCCTGGCGTTTACTGCAGCGCGGATCGATCTGTCCATCCACGGTTTCTGGTTAGGGAATGTGGTGACTCTCGCAGTGGGGATAATCTCCTCCGCTAGCATGTTGACGAAGCTTACTGCTACTTCCGTAAACTCGTTGATGTTGACTGCGCATGCTCTGAACATGTCCCAGTCGACGTCGTCGAGTGCGTCCTGTAGCGTAGCTTCTGATTGGGCAGACCACCGTTTCACCTCCCTTGTGGTTACTTCTTCCCTCCGTATGTTTTGTTTATACTGGGGGATGAGGAAGATGGCATTGTGGTCAGACTTCCCAAAAGCCGGGTGTGAGACGGCTTTGTAGCCCTGCTTGTATGGTGTGTAGCAGTGATCCAAAATTCGGTCCCCCCTCGTCGGACACGAGACATGCTGGTAAAATACATGCTTATTGTGCGATCTACTGTACAATGTAAAGCGCCTTGAGGCGACTTTTGTTGTGATTTGGCGCTATATAAATAAAATTGAATTGAATTGAATTGAATATTGTCAGTGGTTTAAAGAGGAGAGAATAAAGTTGCATCAGTTGAACCTCTCTGCGTTATGAGTGGTAATTCCAAGTGGGCAGCTACAGCTTCTGCTCCGCGGCTGCTGAGTGACGCCTCATCTGGGGCTCTCCTCAGCTCTTTCCAGGAGAGTGGCACGGTTGCCCCTACATTGGTCTTCCTTGGTCTCTTGTGCTCTGAGGATCTCTGGATGTCTGGAGTCTTGATCTCCTCCATACCTGCTTCATGCCCTGGAGGACGGGGCTGTGGCTCCCCACACCCTCTAGCAGATCATTACATGAAGGAACCTTTTGAATACAAGCACACTCACGCTCACAGGTGTACACACGGGTGATCACACACACAAACTACACCCTTTTTGGCTCCTACCTCAAAGCACACTGTGCACTGTCGATCCTAGCTGCTGCACAATAATATTCAATATTTACTGTTATATTTACATAGATTATCGCAATGATGTTTTCTTATTATATTGCTCTCTTTTTTTGCTTGTTTTCTCGTTTTTCTTTCTCAACAGGTTATTCAGGTGATTGATATATGTATTTTTTGTCTGTTTGTTTTGTTTTTTTGTTTTGTTTTTTTGCCCTTCATCATGTTTTGTTGGTTTTTGTTTTTTGCCCTTTATCGCCATCCCTCTTTCCCGCTGTTTTTCTTTCCTTGCCTCTCTTTCTTTCTCACTTTTCTTTCCCCCAGTCATGTCTGTCCCGTGTGGAGCAAGTGAAAATAAAATAAAATAAACAATAAAAACAAAAGTCAATCAAATAGACCAATATGGCAAGGCCGGCATGGTCCGTTTGGTAAAGTAAATCCATTGGGCATCTCTCTTGGCCTTTAGACAATAATTCTGATGGCAAAAGAACCAAACAGGACAGGCAGGAAAAAAGAAAAAAACAAAGATAAATAGCTGAATGAAAAAGAAGAGCATGTGCAAAAAGGATATAGCTATAGCAGTAAACAGTGTGTTAAGTGGATGAGTTGTACAAGGAGATGGCCACAGGCACGAATGATTCCTGTGTCGTTCAGTGGTGCTTTGTGGTAATCTCAGTGTCTCACTGAACGTCCTCCTCTGACTGACCAGCATGTCATGGAGTGGGTGGGAGGCAATGTTCCCTCTAATTTTTCATGTGTCTGTGCGAACACACAAACTCCCTGAGCGGTCCGTTGGACCACTGTGAGCAACAGCAGACGTGTGCACTGTGGTTTATTAAAATAATCAATTTACAGCATTTACATTTATGTTAGACTATTTTTAATTAAGTGCTTTAGCCCACTTACAATGAAAATGAAAAAAATCTTGTTCATGACCTGTGTAGTATGTTAACACTATTGGAAGTAAAAATAACTTGAACTCCAATTTTGAAAACACAACTTTATTTTTAATTAATTAATTAATTTAATATAAAACTCTGACTTGTATTATGAGTATGAGTCTGTGGTCTGGGAGAGAGTCCTGTAACTCTCTTGTCTGCAAAATACAGTATATAATGACCAATGTTGGGCAATTAATTATATAGTTACTTCTTCAAAAAAAAAATAGAGTTTTGCAAAAAACAAAGTTTTTTGCAGCTGTTTACCTAAAAATGCAGCCAAGGCGGGTTTTTTAAAAAAAACATTTCAAAATATTTACAGAACAATCAGCTGTTCTGCATCAAATTTGATGCCACACAAATTATTTGTGCCACTCCAAAAAATAATTTCTGTCCACTATGAGATAAAGGAGAACAACAGCCTGATACCTCTGTCAGTGCGCCCCAGGGTGGCTGTGGCTACAACGTAGCTTGCCATCACCAGTGTGTGAATGTGTGTGTGAATGGGTGAATGACTGGATATGTAAAGCGCTTTGGGGTCCCTAGGGACTAGAAAGGCGCTATATAAATACAGGCCATTTACCATTTACCATTTACCTGCAGGCCTGACAACAGGAGATGTATCACTCCTGTAACACCTGTAACATTCAGCAGCCGCCTCATTGTTCTGACACACACAACAAAACTATTGATTACACTACACACTAAGTACACAAGATTTGCGCTAAATGTCTCAAATCTCTCACATCTCAAAACACCGCCGTCACTCCAAAAACTTCCTCCCGTTTCTTAACATCTAAATGCCATGTTGTCTTATCATTTTTTGATTGGTTCCTTGTACATTTTTCAATCAATAGGAAAGGGTGGGGTTTTTTGGTTTCGTTTTTGCTCACAGGCGGAGAGCGCTTCGAGCGGTTTCCTTATAAAATGCCGTTTTTACCGTTTCTTCCAGCAGTAAATATAAACAACGATCGTATTCAGGAAGAAAACCAAACATTGCAGATATTTTTTATCATAACTCTGGTTTTACGTGGCCTATCAACACAATTTAAAAACTGGTTCACAAAGTTCACACTTTTTCCGTCAATTGTTCCGTCTGTCCTGCTCAGATCTCCAATGGTTGTACACGTTGTCATTAACGTGGCTTCACTCCTCATCAGCCACGCTGCTTTGCTAGCTAAAACACCGGTGTAGGCACATAAGGACGCTGTCATAGCCTGTCAACGACGTTGATTGGCTGCATATATATGAATGTGAATCGCGTGATTGGCTGGATTATGGGATAAGGTGGCATCGTTCTAATCCCATACGGGTGCAGCCAGTCACTTACTGACTAACACTGCAAAACAGAATTGTTAAAGTTTTAATTTTAATTTCAATTCAGGTTAGATTTTTTTGTGCGCAACGCAGATTTTTTGTGTGCAGAGACCGTGCCAGCAGTGCGCAATTGAGGGAACATTGGTGGGAGGTATTATCCAACATTGTCTTTATCCTGGACAACATTCACCGCTCTGACAGGGAGTCCAGTGCTGGTGGTGCTGCTGGTGTAAATGATGGTAAATGGACTTATTCTTATATAGCACTTTTCTACTCTCCTGGAGCACTCAAAGCACTTTACAACATGCCTCATTCACCCACATAGTATATCAATTAACGGGAGATCAAAACAGCAGCCATCACAGCAATGATGATTAGATAAGCAACAACAACAGCAGCTGCCAGTCCAAAGTGTCCTCTGCTGACTCCACCCTCCTCCTCTCTGTCTGCTGTGTGTCCTTGTGGTGGACCTGCAGATTAGATGTGAGATGTCAGCTGTCAGGCAGGTCATGCCTTATACTACTAATGTGTATTATAAAATCCCTTTCTGAAGTAAAAGAGGATTCACCATAAAAACAATTTAATAAACATCAAACAGCAATCAATGTCTCAGAAAGTCAGTGGCATTAAAGACTGATGCTCAGCATCAATCAACACCATCTGTTTATCTTTCATAAATGTGTTCACAAGCTTTGAGTTGATATTTTGAGATTGTGGATTGCAAAAGGAGACAAGCACCAAATAAATAAAGACCTGATGTTTCTATCAAAACTTTTTATCACAAAACTACCCTCTACTGACTCACCTGGAGGAACAACACTCAGGGTGATGGTACTAATCCTGTGCTTTGTGCCTTTCCTGAAGATGCGACACTCGTATGTTCCAGTGTCATTAATCGTCACATTCTTCAGATTCAAAGACACGTCTCCATCCTTCATCTGTCTGCTCTGCAGATCCACCCGGTTCTTAAAAGATGGATGCTGGTTGTCTGGAACAAAAACCTCATCTCTGTACAAAATGACATATTCTTGCTTCAGGTCAGCTCTGCTCCACTGCACAGCCAAGACCTGCTCATTATTAGCTGGAACTTGACATGGCAGCGAGATGTCCTGCCCAGACTCAGCTGTGATGGTTGTCTGGCCTAAAAGGGGAAACACAAATATACAGAACAGAAGTAAAAATACAGAACAAGTCATTCAAAATATAAGACTTGTTGGCGATTGAGCGGGGATTAATTAACATCAATTTAACACGGGGGGGCTAGGAGGAGGAATTGGCCGTCCGACTGGGGTCTGGAATGTGGGGCCTCCCTGCTGCTGCGGAGTCGGGGCGGTCTGCTTCTCCCCACCGCAGGGAAAAGGGTAACACCACCTGGGTCTGGGCGCAGTTTCCCCCTCCAGGGGCAAGGGTACCTAGACCCGGGGCTTAGAGTACGCTTGGGGAGTGTGATTGTGTGTACAGTGTCTCTCTATGTTTGTCTCCACGTTGGGTGAGTGCTGAGTAATTGTATATGTGAGCATGAGGGTGGGAATAGATGTTTGTATCTGTGTGTGCCTGTTTGTCTGTGTCTATATGTCAGGTTGGGTATCAGACGCCACCTCTCTGGGGACATCTCAGGCCCTCCAAGGCTTGGAGGCCTATCTCCCCCCACCACTTCCCCTGCCGGTGGCGGACGCCCTCAGACATCGGTGCGTTGGTGGTTCTTTGTGTCCAGGGGTGGGCGCCCAGGTACCCACCGGCTCACTCCTTGGTGGCTGCTTATCGGGGCCTGGAGCCTGGGGCTCGCTCGGGCCACTTTGGGGTGGGGTGCCCGCGGCCTCTCGGCCCGGGGCTCGGTCACTCAGGCACAGCTGGCTGCCGGCGGAGCTCACGGGCACGTCACTGCAACCCCCCTGGCTTCTCCTCCGCGGCTGCTGAGTGACCCCTCATCTGGGACTCTCCTCAGCTCTTTCTGGGATAGTGGCGCGGCTGCCCCTCTGTTGGTCTTCCTTGGTCTCTTGTGTTCTGGGGGCCTCTGGATGTCTGGAATTTTGATCTCCTCCATACCTGCGTCATGCCCTGGAGGACGGGGCAGTGGCCCCCCACACCCTCTAGCAGATCATTACATGAAGGAACCTTTTAAAAACAAGCGCGTTCATGCTCACAGGTGCACACACGGGTGATCACACACACAAACTACACCCTTTTTGGCTCCTACCTCAAAGCACACTGTGCACTGTCGATCTCACGTGCTGCACAATAATGTTTAATGTCTAGTATTTACTGTCATATTCCCATATATCATTGTGATCTTGTTTATTACTCTCGTTTTCTTCTGCTTGCTTTCTTTTTCTCTTTCTCAACAGGTGATCCAGGTGATCGATATATGTATTTTTTGTCTGCTTATTCTGTTGGTTTTTGTTTTTTGCCCTTTTTCCCCGTCCCTCTTCTCAGTTTTTTTCTTTCCCTCTTTCTTTCTCGCCTTTCTTTCCACCAGTCAAGTCTGTCCCGTATTCAGCAAGTGAAAATAAAATAAACAATAAAAGGTGAATCAGATGGACCATTACGGCAAGGCTGGGATGGTCCATTTGGTAAAGTAAATCCGTTGGGCATCTTTCTGTGCCTTTAGACAATAATTCTGATGGCAAAAGAACCAAACGGGACAGGTTAAAAAAACAAAAAAAAACATCAATTTAACACTGCGACCCACCGGTACAGGGGTAGAGTTGCCAGGAACGCTCCACACTATGCGGTAAGCCGCGCAGCAAAACAGGGTTCCTGCCGTGATGAGGCTTGGCTATCCATGCTTTCAGGTGACAGCCTGGGTGTTAAACACAGTTGGTTGTTGGGATTAATCCAGCTCCGACAAGTCTTAGGCGAATCTTAGCGGTAGCAACCTACGAATAAAGGCCCCGAAGGTCCACCTCTTCCCGAAGACAACGGAGCAGGACAAGAAGGCCGGCTCTCGTCCCCCACTTCCTCCGATGGGGCCTCTGAGGCAAAAATGATCTGACCTGCAAGAATGGAGGTAAACCAGGTGCTGCGTGACATTCTAACCGCGGTGGGAAAACAGCCTCGTTTCGTTGACTCTGAAAGTTATCCATAGCAGATTTTATCGCCAGCAACGCATGATGATCATAAATCCGAAGGGAGATGACGCCAGAAAAAACTGTCACAAAAAGACTTGCAGGAAGGAACTAAGAATGTTGAACGGTTTATAAAGGTTTTAGAGTAATAAGCTCGTCTTTAAGCGATGTCTATTTCAGGGATGTATTTGTTGTATTTGAGCAGGACAACACAAAACCACATACTGCAGCTATTACAACAGCATGAGTTTGTTGGAGAAGCATCTGGGTGCAGAGATGGCCTGCCTGCAGTCCAGCGCATTGTGTTGTGCATCCTGATTGGCTGTAGACCATTGTCAATAAATCTCGTGCCGTGTCTCCTGTACAGTAAAGAATGCTTTCAGCTTGTGCGTTCTAATTCACATAAATCTTCGATCACCAGCAGTGTGACTCTGAAGTGCTGTACTGCACGTTTTCTCCCCAACAAACACAACAATGTCGACGAAACGTTTTGCAACCGCGGGTGCCTTTAGTTTCATTCTATAATACTGGACTTATTTTTCTACAAAGGTTTGAAAAATAAGTCCAAGAGAGAAAAGTGTGAAAATGTTCATGTATAAAGTGTGTATTGAGCGGTTTTACAGCCTTAAAACATCTATAGAAATTGTAAAAAATAAAGTTGGCTACTTCGCAGATTTCACCTAAAAAAAAGACATACTATTACTTCTACTTTTGGTTAGAAAAAAAGTAAAAATTTGGCTCATTAGACTTTTAAGAAAACTTGATTCAATCTAATTTAACACTGAGTGGATGTTTATTCACTGAGCAGTTTCCTACTGTTTTTTTTTTTTTAACTCAATACATTGGCTCAGCTTGACTCATTTTTTAATGTTATGGTTTGTAGAAGGTTTACCGGCCTCAATAGACTTTTTTTTTACACTTACAGTTTTGAGGTAAATGTTGCTAATACATCTGCAAACATTGTGTCAGTCTTTCTGCTTTATTTTTTTTTTCCGAAAAATGTAACACTGCTCAAATAAACAACTGGGTAGATGAAACATCTGACTTCATGTGACGATGTGACACAGGAAGTGAGGTAGTTTTTGAAATTATCACTCGCAATGTCTGAAATTTAATGCAACTACTTGATTTGACATTAATGGACAGCAGAGATGTCCTTCAGTGTGGTGTACTTGATAAATGTAGTTACTGAAGTGTCAGTATTTAATATTTCCTCAACCCTTTACTTTCTGTTTGGGTCAAATTTGACCTTTTCTGACATTTTACAGCAGTCTGAACAACACATCACCTCCACCCTCAAATCTCCATGGGCATTCACTAAAGTCACACACTACTTACAAGATACTTTTTTCTCACTTACAAATCCCTCAGTTCTTGTCAGACCTGCTGCACCCACACCAGAAATGAAGCCCAACTATCATGTTTTACAGTCCTGTGGTCTCAGCCTCAGATACTTATCAAATCACACAGAGCTCATGTAAAAACAAACAAACAAACAAATGAACAAAAGATTTTCTCCTTAATTTCTGTCAAACAATGATGTATGAAACGTTTCCGGCTGTTAGTATCATGGTTGCTAGGCAACCTGGGGATGGAGGTTAGACCGTCCCATTTCACAAGCACACTTCCGGCCTTCTCGGTCTTTGAGGACATGGCCCACGTAGATCGCGAAGGCCACATGCTCCAAGGCTGCAGACCCTGAATTGGGATAAAGGCATAATCTCATAAAGGTAACTTCTTACTACAGCAAGTCCGTTGACTTGTTTAACAATTAAAGGTAATAAACGCAGCGGAACTGTTTGTACAAAAGCTTTCATACCAATTTGTAACAGATACCTGAAGATCTGTGTGTAGATTGCTGTAACTTTGAAAGAGGACATAGCTTGTAGCTACTTTCAGCTGCTCAAAAATAAAACTAATTATGTTTAGTTAGTCATCAGTCTCAGTTAATGTGAACTTTTTTCCTTCTTAGCTGATGCGCATGTTCTCTTGTTATCCAAAAATAATCAAAGCACTTCAAATATCAACACAACAGCTTTAACTTTTTCTTTGCAAGTTTTGTTCAAACTTGAATCTGGACTCTCACTTTGAGCGGAAGTGAAGTGCGACCCATCAGCACTGCAGCTGTACTGCAAACATTTCAGTTTATTCAGGATTCTTTTGCTGTGCTGGTTATTCTGATGTCACATTCACTGAGCTGCAGATTGATGCTTTAACACTTTCAAGCCTCCAGGTGGCAGCAGAGCAGCTTGAGTTACAACCAGGATCATCGTAGAAGACACAAATATTCAAACATCATCAACATAAAATCTGTCACACACTATCTAGACGTCTTTTTTTAACTGAGGAAGAGGAAAAAAAGATGATTTGTTCTGTTTCTGTTACTGCAGATAAACAGAGAGAGTGCAGGAGAAAGTTTAATCGTGCAGAGTATGTATCATTACAGGTCACCTCAGCGTGAACATAAAGCAGCTGACACAGAGTGGATTCAGATCTCATGAAGTTCATGAACTTTCAGTAAAATGAAATTTTAAAATGAAACACAAAATTAAATACAAATCAAAGAATTTATTTTGCGGTTTCAATACAAAAGCGAAATGTCTCTAAATGATCTTTATATAGTCAGAGGTCGGTCACTGTGTTGTGTAAAGATATTCTTTGTTTGTCAGTTGTAGCAATTCTCAAGTCAGCATGAAACTTTCATAATCACAGTTTCTTAATGTGGTAAGAACCTTATGGCTCCAGCTTTTTAGTTTTCTAATCACTAAACCTCATTTTCAGTTTTACAGCAGTGAGCAGCGTGTGTGAGATCTGCCACTGAAATTAAAACTTTATTTTCTTTGTATGTTTTCATTTCAGGTGTTGAGGAAGATTTTCAAGGTTTTCGCTCTCTCTTTTTCTTTTCTGTCCCCTGTTCTTGTCTGCTGTGGTTGTAATAACTCAAAATAAAAAAAAATCCTAATAAAGTTTTAATAAATTATAACTATCAAGTGGACCATTGTAGCAAATTGTATGCCATAAAATGCCATAATGGTCCACTTGGGAATGTAAACCATTGGGCATTTTTAGCCTTCAGCAATCCTTAATGCTACACTTTCGGAAAGGACAGGAAAAAATTTATTAATTAAATAATACATTTAAATTAAGAAAATTCACACAATTCCAAGAAAAATAGCACTAAAAATACAAATTCCAGCCTTTTTCCGTCCACTGCTGTTACCTGAGCATCATCAGTTGGCTTGTTTGAGGTGAGCATAATGAAAACATGTTGCTTCTGTCTCATGTGTTCAGTAACTTCCTGTATTAATATGAGGACGTTAAGACTAAGGTTCTGTTCAGTTTTCTACTTGCAGAGCTGATACAGCTCCTTTAATCCACATCAACCTTCAAACAAATCTGTTTTTACCTTTAACATAAACCTGTGTGGAGGTTTGAATTCATGTTTAGCCACTGAGTATTTTTTGTTTTTAAATCTAATGCCACATCACCAATATGCAAACCACGGACTGGATCTGCACCCAGATCTATTACCGATCACTCTGTGGACCTTTTCTCATATTTATGGTTCTTATTCCCATATATTTTAATCTGGCCGAAAACACAGATCAGTCGTGTGCATTATAAGTCATGCTGGTCACCCAATCAAATTATTTACACAGAGCATGTAAGAACAGAAACTGCGAAAGTTCAAAGAAGGCAGGGAAACAAAGGGCTGAAGCTCAGATGTTCACTATGGGAAATGTAGTTAAAGAAGAAAAGGAGAAACTCAAACTACACATTTTAAAAGCTCAGTTTTTTTTCATTAATAAAAAATGTTTGCTATTTAACTCAGCAACTTGAAATGTATCCTGAGTTAAAGTCTTTTCAGCTTCAAGGCCAGCGGCACATCTTCAGAAATCATTTTATCATTAAAACTGTGCCTTTTTAATCCTGAGGTCTGGATCATCATTGGTGATGACTTCTGACACAGAATCAGTCATTTCTGTTTCATGGAAAATCTCATTTACTTCATTATTGCTTTTTTTTGTAAGATCCAAACAAAGTCTAAACCTATTTTTAGCATAAAAAAAAACAGTTTTAAAGGTTAATGTTATCTAGACAAATGGCTTCTCTGCAGACAACTTGTTGAGTGCTTTTTTCTTTTTCTATTTTTTCCCCCTCTAAATACTGTAAAATTGCTCAACTGAAACAGAGAATTTCTTTTAGTTTGGATTACTTGAAAAATGTACTAAAATGAATTGATGTTGCAAGAATGTAAATATCAGTGTTTAAAGTTTCTTTAAAAAAAAGAAACTTTAACATTTCAGACCAGTAGCTTCCTGATTAGGAGGCAAAGCTAGTTTTTTGCTTCTTATGATTTTAAGGAGCAGCACAAACAAAAGAAATGCAGGAAGAACAATGATGGCGATGATGATGGCAGTAACTCCAGCAAACATGAGGACAGGCGGATTTCCAGCCTGTTGCATGTCATACATGTTTCCACTTCCATCTTCTCTCTCCACGATGTGTCTCTCCAGCATATTTTCATGTGTTTCACCTGCAGAAGAAAAATCAGCTGTCAGAGAAGAAGCCTTCACACACCGAAGACGCAGTGAACCAAGAGCTGTGTGTGTGTGTGTGTGTGTGTGTGTGTGTGTGTGTGTGTGTGCAGGTAAAAGTTCATAAAAAGCAGTTTGCGAAAGGTTTAGTAAAGTGTGGAAACATTTAAATGAGATTTTTAAGTTAGATAAATTCTTGGCTGCTGACGGTCCACAGACACACTGTTAGCCTCTGTGTTAACAGCATGCTACGACTTCACATTTCATACTCAAACTAGAAGTGAGCAGTGGGACTGTGGATGAATTTAAACTTATTCATTATGTATATTTTAACGTGATAAGTGGAGAACATTTTAACTGACTTGTAAATGAGACAATGTCATTTTTTGTGGGTGACAAACTCACCTGTGACTGTGAGGTTGATGAAGTGACTGATCTCAGTGTGAACTCTTTTACTTCTCACAGGGTTCCTTACGGCTACGTGACACTTATAAATCCCAGTGTCATTAAATGTGACGTTCTTCAGGATCACAGAAACGTCTCCATCCTTCATCTCCGGGTCCCTCAGCTTCACTCGGCCATGAAAAGATGGATGTTGGTAGTTTTCATAGAAGCGTTTGTTCCTGTAGAAGTAGACGTAGCCGTCTGTGTTCAGGTCAGGTCTGCTCCACTTCAGCACTGAGATCCTTTCATCTGTGATAATCTGACACTGGAGAGTGACGTCATCTCCAAGCTTCGCCTGCAAACCCAGCTGTAGCGCTGAAGACAAAAATCATCAGTTTTTATCTCTGCTTAATGCGTCTATGTTTATTATTATTATTTCATTTTTATCTCTGTTTAATGCATGGAACTGATGTTAAAACTGCACATTTGACATTTGCATCTGCTGTGCTGATCCCTAAAGGGAGCAGCCAAAAGAAGAAGTGTGATAGAAATTTAAAAATGTTATCTTGAGGTGCATTAACTCCTTCAAACCAGCAAGATATACACAAACACTTTGATGAATCAATGATTATTATAACCACGGTCACCATATCAGGCTTCCAGTATATGGCAAAATAATTTAATGATATTAAAGTCTAATAAGAGAAAAAGACGTGACAAATTAACATGCTTATTATTGTGCGATCTACTGTACAATATAAAGCGCCTTGAGGCAACTTTTGTTGTGATTTGGCGCTATGTAAATAAAATTCAATTGAATTGAATTGAATTTAATGAGTCAGTTCATGTGATCATACACAATGAACATTACTGGAAATTATAGGATTTCTTACTGTCTGTTGGAGGCAAACATCCTCCAGCCAACACTTAAACCTTTACAAACAAAACCATTAACTGGGCACTAATTAACTTCCCATGTGGATTAAATGGAGCTCAGCTAGCATAAACATTGTTCACTTTACTCATGAGTTTTTGGTTTGAGAAGAAATTTTAAAAATGTAAGTTCGTTTGACTAACCTGCAGAAATAGATGCTAGAGGCAAAAACAGGAGCAATCTTACAGCAGCCATCTGTGAGCGGAGGGTGGAGAGAGGAGTAGCAGCAGCCTGATAGTGAGACAGAGAGGAAAGCCTACATCAACACCAAGCCTTTTATATAGCGGGGGACTGGTCCTAATCTTATCGCAGAAACTGCAGCTGCCACAACACGAATTAGAAATGTTCATTTAACATTTTAGGATATGTATAACCAATCATTTTAACCTTAGAACACTATCACTGGGGCATTTTCACCCGAGCAAATATATTCACACGATTTTCAATATGTTGCATTTGTCTGAGTGTCATGGGTCCTTGCGTAGCTTCAGCACTGTCTTTGATGTCTTTGAAAGCTGTTTCCCCAAAGCCCGCTTTTTCCTACAGGCATCTGTTTGGGTGATTTTCACCCAGCAATAGTGATAGAGGGTAAAGTAGGTTTTGAGTGGATTCCACTGAGTGTATAAAATCAGGCGATCTTGACGCATTTCAAGGGTGAACACATTAAGGCTCACCATATTTACTGTCCCTCGTCAACTACAGTTGTCATCCTGTCGCAGGCTTAGCGTCTAGCTAATGAGTAAGACACAGGTCAGTTTGTTTAACTTGCGTCTTCTATGGCATGATCAACTCAGAGTCCTGACCTGTAGTGTGCTCGACATCCCTACCACTGGCACTCTTGCAGGTAAGTCAGGACCAGTGGCAGCAGAAAGCAGTAGTCCCTTAGTGAGGTGTGCTAATGCCCTGCAGGCTAGGATGGGAAGTGTGTCCACACCATTACTACCCTGCGTGTACTGACTGCATGTAAGGAATAGGTAGTAAGAGTGTTATCCTTTTTTAGTGCAGTGGTTATGAATAAATATCACAAAGTGGTGATTTATGAAGTGGTCATTTTTACCCACTCAAAAATATTTTTTGTTTCTCTCTCCTTCAGCTGTTCGCGTGTTGAGGAGACTGTGTTTTCCCCAGGGAAGTCTCAAATGTCCCAGGAATGGGTGGACTAAAGACCAACTTTCCAGTGTCATTATTATTTTGTTTAGGAATTTTTTGTTCTTGAATTCCAAATTTTTCAGTAATTTTGAAGATTTTTTTTTTTTTTGTTTAGGGTCCTTCCATAACACTTTTTTTTTTCATTTTGTTAGACATGGCACAGTTGAAAATAACAGAAGACCACTTTAATTTGTCATGTGTTGTCATATTTTGATATATTTTGATGATAAGTGCTTTTTTGGGGGTATATTATATCACATAAAAATCACCCGGCGTTAGTGATAGTGTTACTATTTATAGCGATAGTGTTCTAGGGTTAAATCAGTGACACCTGGGCCTGTTTCACATAGATCCAGGGACAGGGGAAAGTCATTTCCACGTTTCCTTCAGCCAGCGTTAGGGCTGGGCCATATCATACCATTCACGGTAATACCAGTATAATGTTAGGCAGTGATACGAAAATGAAATTTTGCTATAGAATATGGGTAAAACACGCATGCCCAGTGCCTTTGTTTTTATACACACATGGCGGAAAAAGCATGGCGTGATGGAGAATGAGAAGGGCGAAAGCGGATCATTGAATGAAACGGATGAACCAGAATTGGTTTGTAAAAATGGTGCAACTTCAGTGGTGTGGAACTGGTTTGGTTTTGGTCCTGTCAGATAACCACCGAAGCACAACTTTTGGTAGAACATGCAAGCGGGCTGTTTTTCGGAAAATAAGGCACAATTAAAATCCTTTAATTTTCTGAAAAATCGAAAGAGCACCTTATAATCCGGTGTGCCTTATGTATGAATTCTGGTTGTGCTTTACTGAAATCGAGCCAATTTTATGTGGTACACGGCGCTCAAAAATCTGTCAAAAATGTTTTAGTATGGCTTTGGTAAGCTACGAAACCGCACTGCTTGATGGATTGTCGGAGCATTACGGCTACCGTAGTCAGGAGTTGGGGAGTGATGCATACTGTGCTTTAACTTAATATTACCGTATTGTGTGTGTGTGTGTATAACTTCTTTTGGTTACATGGTTATGTTCAGGATATGTCAGCCCATTTCTATTGGAAATGCCTTTTGGTTAAACTGTCAGCAAGGAATTTCCATTTACAGCTTTAATGCACATAAAAAAAACAGCTGCTTGTTTAAGTGAAAATACATTGATGGGGTTTTTTGCATTAATAAATTTGTGGAGTTGTAAAGTATTTTGTCTCACGTCAATTATATGGTCAGTTATATCGTTATTGCAAATTTTCAAATATATATTGTGAAAACATTTTTGGCCATATTGCCCTGCCTAAACCCACTGAACTGAGCTGTGTCCCAATTCAGCGACCGCACGCTTCGGGGTACGTGCAGTTCGCGTGCTATTATATGTACGAGAAGTGCGGAAGTGAGAGGCTTTTGAAATGGGACGTCTCGCGCTGCTCAGGTTGCCTAGCAACCATGATACTAACCGCGAGAAACGTTCCATACAGCATTGTTTGACAGAAATGAAGGAGAAAAAAAATGTTTTTTTGTTCATTCATTTTTTTATGACATCACTTTGATTAGTTGAGTATCTGAGGCTGAGACCACGAGACTGTAAAACATGATAGTTGGGCTTTATGTCTGTACTGAACAGTCATTTTAAGATTAGTTAGTAAATAACAATTAGGTTATGTTGTTCATGAGACTAAAGTCATCTCGCTTTGGTAATGTAAATATAATATGGCCAATATTAAAGTTATTATTGTATTAATCATAATTACAGCAGTGAACTTGAACTTTGTGTCAAAGATTCAAGTTGCAGTTCTTTGTATTTCCTATCACCTCAAATCTTCACTCACAGACAAGTATCTTTTACAGAGTATATATAGATGTATTATATATAAGAGACAAATATTGTTCGTTTAATATGTTGGCATTACTAAATTTGGCTCAATGCTTACATATATGTGGAAAAAGAAAATGTACAAGCTGTGATAACTGTCTGATAGAATGAAGAGTAGACTGATATATTAAATATTCCTTTATTGGGTGAGAAACTCAGACCATGTCATAACTGCTTTAAGTCATACAGAATAGATATCAGAGCCTTAAACAGGCTGACTTCTGCTAAATGGGTCAAACTGGGCAGAAAGTAAACAAACACATAACATCCTTATAGAATATGATGTAACACTATAGATCAACTTACCTCAGAATATATAAAGCATATAAACAATTACAGCAATATGATGCAACAAACACAGCAGTGCTACTAATCCAAAATACTCAAAGCTTCATAGAACTGAAACAAACATTTATTTTTAGCTCCATTCTGCTGCTGATACATACTTTAGGTTTCTGAATATTAAACTTGTTGCTGCCTTTCATAGTGTGTAACTTGAAGGCCCTGAGTACTTTCTCCCACACTGAAAACACTGGGATGATAACATTATTTGAACATTACCTAATAAGACTGATTCAGGACAGATAATTAGTTATTTTAAACTTTCCTAGCAGTCCTTCACAAACAGGGAACAGTCTGTCTATTCTCTCCATCTGTCAGCTGCTGCTGGCTCTTCCTCCTCCTCTTCCTCACACACTGCTGAGTTTGTCCTGGTGGATCATCAGGGGTGCAAAGCCTCACAGATGATGTGCAGCAGTGGGTCCCTCAGTCTGTCCTCACTCTGGACACTTGCAGTTGTCACACATGGAAATCAAATGTGTGATAAGCTGCAGGATTCAAACACAAGTGTAACTTATAAATACATGTTCATACTTTTATTCCACAATCAGAGAGAAAGAAACAGAGAGAGAGTGCAGGACAGACAGACAGGTGACAGTCTCAGGTGTACACACTGCTACAAAACAGCACAAGAGAAGGAGGATTTAGTGTTTGTGTTATTACGAGTGCTAAACAAGAAGAGTTCCAGATGGTCCAGTGGACACATGTGTGACTCCTGTGATTAAAGCATCTTTCTTTCAGCTTAACGAGTGAACCGTCAGCTCGTTCAAACACACGTTAAAGTCCGTTTGGCTCGACACCACCGAACAGAGGCAGCAATATAACATAGCTAACATTAACAGTGCAGTGAATCCTGCTTGTGCCGTCATATTCAGGACTGCAAACCGAGCAGCATCACTGACTTTCAGCTTGTTGTGTTTGTGGATATATGACTGACTTTAATTATCCATAAAATCATCACATTCTCTGTAAGATTAAGGTCAATTATTGGATGGCGTATATTTTAAAGTAAAGGCTTTAAAACCAAGTTAATACAAACATCACTAACGTCACATAACTTTGCCGACATGTGGCCAACAGTAATGTTATAATGTTCTTCATTATTAAACATTCGCACATAAATAAGTGACATCATATTCAGTACTTACTTTTGAAACGTCTTGATGCATTCTCAATCATTCAGGAAAGTAAATCTCCAAAAGTTGAATCTGTTCATCTGGACATAGCGTTTTGTGGGAGAAACGTTTCGTCACTCATCCAAGTGACTTCTTCAGTCTCAGCTGACTGCAGGTTTCCCCAAACCTTATAAACAGTACATTTGCATAATGACTGAAACCAGCCCACTGAAGCAACAATGGGCTGTGAGGTCAGTTCCTTAATCATAATTATGCAAATTCTCATGACCATTGATCAACAATCACTGACCAAAACCCACTGATCAATGGCCATGAGTACCATTCACAGAGAGTTGGGGAATGGCTGCAATCACAGCGTTGTAAGATGGCGAAAGATGTACCCTTAGGCCCCCTCCTCGATTCAGAGATGGTCTTTCCCTTTTCACGTAAATGGCCTCCTTGACTCCGCGCTCAAACCAGCGTTCCTCCCTGTCCAGGATGTGTACATCCTCATCGTTGAAAGAGTGTCCACTGGCCTGTAGGTGTAAATAGACTGCAGAGTCCTGGCCTGATGAGGTAGCTCTTCTGTGTTGTGCCATCCTCTTAGCCAGAGGTTGTTTGGTTTCCCCGATGTATAAATCCTGGCAATCCTCCTGCACTTAACAGCGTACACTATGTTACTCTGTTTGTGTCGGGGGACCCGATCCTTGGGGTGGAGCAATTTTTGGCGCAGCGTGTTTTGGGGTTTAAAAGCCACAGAGGCCCGGTGTTTAGAAAAAATGCGTCTCAACTGCTCCGATACTCCTGACACATATGGGATCACTACAGGTTTTCGGTTGGGCAGCAGTTGTCCTTCTCTCCTGGATCGGCTGGAGCCTTTCCCGCTTTGACAAAAGTCCAGCTGGGATAACCACATTTGCTCAGGGCCTTCTTGATGTGATGTTCTTCTGCATCCCTGGCCACTGTGTCTGTGGGGATGGTGTTCTTAATGTGTTGTAGCGTCTTAATAGCTGTGTGGCTGGGCCGCGCTATGAATTCTGGGATATGGTGGGCCACGAAGGACACACCTGACCCATCCTTCAAATTCAGGGAAATGAAGGACGCATTTGAAGGAGTCGACGAATTGGGACAGCCTTCATCACCTGGCTGTGATGTAATCGGCCTTCAAATGCGGCCTCTGAAGGATGCAGCCGACGTTTTGGGACACAGCTTATCATCAGGTTCCTGCAGCACTAAGCTCTCGTGTTATTTACGACATTCGTGTTCATATGCTTCTTCAGCTGATCTCTGACGTCTCAACAGTAGGTTATGCACAGAGAGAAAGGAAAAGAAAACGAGTGATTTTCATGTGAGTGCGCACAGACAGACGCGGAAAGCCTGCACAGGAAGTTTTTAACCTCCTATCAGCGAATCTGATGGAACTTTCAGGTTTTATGAAGCCAGCAAACTAATAAGAAAACAAACCGCTCCAGAGTTTCTCCACCCTCCATGTCAGTTACTGCTTATCTGCAGTGACAGCTGGCAGACCACGCGATCTGTTTAAAGCCATGTTTACATGATAAATATGAAGAAAGCTCTTGTGTGACACTGCTGGAGTCAAAACAGGTTAACACTCACCTGCAGAGATGACCAGATGTACCAGCAGCCATTTCCGCCTCATTGTTCTGCTGATCCGACTCTTCAAAGTTTGCTAAATATCCCAGTTTAAACTATGATGGGATTAAAATTCAGCTTGCAAATAAAGCTGAGATGTCCAAGTGGGTAACAGTCACGTTTGTTTTCAGCAGCTCGATCCAATTGTGTCCAGGAGAAGGAGAAAATAAATAATAATATAATGAGGCCGGGGTCATAAACATGAGCGTAAATATGACGACAAAAACAAAAAGCATGTGTTTCAGAGCTGATCAACAACAAAACTGAATCAACCATTAGTCATTAAAACATTATAGAAGCTGTTTAATAGAGACACACGCTGCTTTACTTTATATCTACCTGCCCATCTCTATTTGATGATTTCATATTTCAGTATTTCTCTTTGATCTCTCGTCCTCCTCTGCCTCACACTGAGGACATGTCTGTAAAAGTTTGAAACTGAGTGTTTAGAGCAGTCTGAAGTTTTGAGTTGCAGGGATTTCCTACTCTAACATCATTGTTTAGTGTGACAGTCTAACCCCAGAACAGGATGTACATGACAGGAAATATGAAGCAGATTTACTTTACATCTCTGCACCGTCCTCGGCCACACAGTGATCATCCTGCATTGGTTTAAAAAGTAATAACAACTAAAAGAATTAAACCTGTTTTATTGTTTGAGGGCATTAAAGAGCAGAGCGATGGTTGAAACTGAATATTTCTAAGGACTAAGGTTCAGTGATGACTGTGGAAGTGGGCAAGGAGTTAAAAAATGTCTGAAAGCATCTCTAAATATACTCTGAGTGCATTTGATTTATGTAGAGACAATTCAGTTGATTATTAATCATGTGATCATGTTTTCCTGCCACTGAAAAATAACATAGATCTTACAGTGTCTCAGATTGCTCTGCTCATGAGCACCTGGGAGTTTCTAACACATGGCTGGCTGAAAGATGAAATCCATTGTTGATGTGATGGAGAGAGAAACTGTCTGTGAAGTTTCCTGTAATAATCACAACAAAACAAACAGGTGCACCATGTGCAGACTGTAGTGACTGTAACCTGCTGAAAAAGTACAAGACTTCTTTTTTTCTGCATTTTCTTAACAGATTTAACATTTTTCCTGTAAAAAACAAAAAAAACCCTTTTTTCTTAAATTTTATTAAGACAAAAACTGAAATGTAACCTATCGTCCTTCAGGGAGGAAGTAACGACACTCCCTCTGTGTTAGTTGTGCTGTAAAGATTATTGAGATAGTCTTTCCACCGAATCGTTGTTTGAAAGTTCTCATAATCAATTAGAAGATGATCCTTTGATCATCCCTGTCTCCCATATGGAGCCTTTAAAGTTCATCCAGCGTGCACTATTTGACATTTTTGTTTTAGTAAGATATCAGAAACAGATCAAACATCCAGAGCACCAAAGTGTTTCTGTGTCTCTGTGTGATCAGCGTTCAGTTTGTGCAGTTCATTGAAACCATTGTGATTTGCAGAATAAAGAAATTAAGGAGACAGACAGAAGTAAACAAAAAGCAAAAATGTATTCACATTGTTGGAAATTTCCCAGAACACCAAGAGTCTGTGGGCAAAGGTAAACACACAGGCAAATAGATGCTGTGAGAGAATGATGAAAGGAAAGTGAAAATAACAAAAATGACATAATGAAACAAAACACACTGAATGCTGGGGGAAAACACCATGATGCAAATACAAACAGCAACCTCTCAAATAGATTTCAAAAGTACGAAAAGCTCAAGACAAAGAAGCTTTCAAACTGAGAACATGAAGTCTGAGTGAAAGCGACCAGAAAACCCCCCAAAATGATGCAAAACTTAGCAGCAACTCAGTGCCTTGAAGTTGTCATGAAACAACAGCAACAGTAAAATAACCACAGAAACTTAAACAAAAAGAAAAAGAAAAAGAGTCCCAACTATAACTATAAAAATACAGAAAATAAAACTCAGATGCTCACAGGTTATGCTGGGAAATACAAGTAACTGTGAACAATGACACAGCCCATGATATTGATACTGACAACATGAATCTAGTTACAGGAACAATAACGCCAAAACAAACAAAAAAATAAAGATGTTATTGTTAGAATTTGTCACTTTGAGTGGGTATAAAATTGATTTGGTTGCAGTTTTAAATTTGTTTTTGTGCCCTGAAGATTTCACGTGGATATCTTCTGCACTTCAGGGGAAAAATGCTGGAGAAACAGGGTGAATTAATACTACAAAGAAACTTTGTGCAGTTTTGGTAAATATACTAAAGTTATGGTGCAAAAAAAAAAAAAATCAGCTGATTCTGAAGAGGTCAGGCGGGAACTAGAAACACAGACGCCGCTCCTCCTCAGAAGAGAGCACATCGCCCACAGAACTGATCCCACCTGTCCTCCCTCTCTGTGGATTGCTATCACACACAATTATAGCGTGCTGTACCAGAAACTCCTCGACGTTTCAGACCAGCTGCTGGTTATCTGCCTCCGTGGGCTCCTGTTTCTTTCTTTTAAATCTCCACATTGCCACAAATCCAGCTGTAGTAACAATGACAGCGGACGCAGCAGATGCAGACACAGCAGGAACAACCATCTGATCAGTCCTAGTCTCCACTTCTACCACCTCCTCCATGTTTTCATCTCCTGTTTTCACCAGTTTAATGTTTTCATGCGTTTCACCTGCAGAAAAAAAACATCAGCTGTCAGCGGAAAATCTGTCAGAAACCAAAGCAGCAGCAAACCTACAGGTGCACAAAACCAAGACACTGGGTGTTTAAGCTGCTGCGGTCACAGACTCTGCAGCCATAATCAGTGCTGATACCTCATGTTATTTTTGTGCATATCTTTTCTTACCTTCTCCACATATTGTACATTTCATCTCTGAACACATCTTAATTTAATTAACTGCACATACACGTGCAGAAAATTGCGTATTTTTATTCTGTATGTGTAACATTTGTTTAGTATGTTTTGCTTGTCTTTCTGTAGCACCGATGTGGGACAGTACTACAATTTCAATATACTATTGTACAAAACATGACTGTGCAATGAAAGTAAAGAGCCAGCTCTACAGCAGCTTTAGCTCCTCATCAGAAAAAAGCATATCTAGCATCTGTGCTAGCAGCATGCTATGCTACTGCCCTTCACATTCACACTGGAAGGAGTGAGCAGAGGAGACCATGGGAGGTACTCTTCATTTATTTGTCAAGTTGCAAGTGCAGAGACTGTGCAGTTCCTGTAGGTGCTGGGAGCCAACTGATTTTATTTTTAGTTTTCAGGTTTGTAAATGACGTGGGAGCTGAGCGTGAGCACCACAAACTCACCTGTGACTGTGAGGTTGATGAAGTGACTGATCTCAGTGTGAGCTCTTTTACTTCTCCCAGACTTCCTCACTGCTACGTGACACTCATACATCCCAGTGTCATTAAACGTGACGTTCTTCAGGATCAGAGAAACGTCTCCATCCTTCATCTCTGGGTCCCTCAGCTTTACTCGGCCATGAAAAGATGGATGTTGGTAGTTTTCATAGGAGCGTTTGTTCCTGTAGAAGTAGACATAGCCGTCTGTGTTCAGGTCAGCTCTGCTCCACTTCAGCACTGAGATTATTTCATCTGTGGTAATCTGACACTGGAGAGTGACGTCAGCTCCAAGCTTCACCTGAACATCCTGCTGCAGAGCTGAGGACAAGAACATAATCAGTAATCATGAGTTTAATTTCAGCCCTCTGATTTTTTTTAATTCATGAAGCTGCTGTTAAACATAACCTTTCACATTTTTAATGTTTCACACATCTCGGGTGTGAATGCATCATGATGGAAATGTTTTTAGGCAAGTAAGCGAACTGACTTCTTGTAAAACGTCTGCAGTTCTGGGAAAATAAAAGTTTCCATAAGACTAAGTGAAAAATTAAGTAAACTGTATGACTCAGGAGCTTTCTCAGCAATGACCTGACATATTCGTCTCTCACATCGCTGTGGAGGCATTTTGTCCTTCTGTTCTTTACAATGTTATTTCAGTTCAAAGCTAATTTCAGTTCATATTTCTAGCTTTGTAACAGTTTACAGGGGGGTGAATTTAAAAGAAAAAGACATAAAATTAGAAACATGGTTAATTAACAGGTGTTATAAGATGGCTGTGTGCAGCTTCTAGCTGCTGACTTAACCTCAGCTAACTGGAGATGCATGAATTAGACCTGTGGACCTTCTTTGTCCTGTTGGTGCATTTTTAATGTAATTATCTCATAATTGTTATTATTGCTGCTGTGCAGAGGAGACCATCCAAGCAATCTGTGCTCCAGGTTTTTTGAGTGACTTATTTGGATGTTAGCACATCAGCACATCCAAATACAGATCCTACAATATTCAACATGAACCCCAATAATCAGACGACCCCCTATGAGCAACCACTTGGTGACATTGGGAAGGAAAAACTCTCTTTTAACAGGAGAAAACATTCCGGTTGAGGGTGAGGGCAGGAAGACAGGATAAAAGACACGCTATTGAACAGACTGTGAGATGAATAATAACTCAGGATTAAATGCAGAGAGGTGTATAAACACATGCTGAGTGAAAAAGTAACACTGCACCAAACTCTGCAAAAAACAGGTGGTCCTCAGGTTATAGCAAACAGAAAAAAAGGGGGCACAAACCAGAGCGTGGTTCTCCTCTCTGAAGGGAAGTACCACTAATACCAAGTGAAACTGGGTTGAAACTGTTTTTTAGTATGAGAAAAAGGACAACATTTCCCTAAACCACCAAACAGATGGCCCTCTGTTTACCTCAACCTCAAAATAGGCAACCAGGTTTAAGAGAAAAAAAACCCTAAAAGGTCAGATGCTCATCTCTTCAGCACGTCTGTGTTCACAGCATCATTCAGATAAACTAGAATCCGAATTTACTGGCTCTTAGTTGTGGTCAATTCAATAAGATGACACAGATTCTTATGCCTACTACAGGGGACAGAAGATAAATAGTTTAGGTTGATAGTTTCTTTAAACCACAGCACTTAAATTATCTTAAAGAAAAATCGAAAAAATTGTCTTCTGTTTTGTTCAGATTTGGTGTCTCCACTTTGCTGCACATTAGGTTTGAGTTTCATTTATTTGCCAAAAAAAGACAATAAAACGCAACAAATTAAGTTTAAAAATTAATATGATTGTTTGTTTTTTTTACTTTGTGTAGTTCTATTAGAGCAGGGGTGGGCAACTCTAGGCCTCGAGAGCCGGTGTCCTGCAGGTTTTAGATCTCACCCTCGGTCATCACACCTGAATCAAATGATTAGTTCATTACCAGCCTCTGGAGAACTTCAAGACATGTTGAGGAGCTAATTTAGCCATTTAAATCAGCTGTGTTGGATCAAGGACACATCTAAAGCCTGCAGGACACCGGCCCCTGAGGCCTGGCGTTTGACACTCCTGTATTTGAGTAATGATTTGAAATATGCATGTCCAGACTAAGCATCAGTTTGTGTGAAAGTGATGCTTCCGCTACACCAGATTAATTTTAAAGCTTTCATAAAATTTTACAGATTTTAAGTGAAATAATATAAAATATCGTGTTAATTAAACAGTAGTAACGTTTAAAAATATAAAAATAAAAGCTTTTTTCACAAGCCAATAGAAATGTCGATGGGCCATTAAAACTTAGAGTCAGAGTAAAGGTAACTTTTTCTGCCTTAACAGTAAACAGTCTGTATTATGGCTGAATGTCAACCTAAAAACTAAAGGTTTCCACACCAGTTAACCATACTGGTGATTTTCCTCTGATCAAAAATCTCCCAAATCCTGGAAACGCCCCCTGCAAAAGGAGATCCCCATCCCGCAATGCGTAGTCTACAACATCCACTATCTCCCTATCAAACACAGCAGTGTATTGACTCAAGACTCTTCATCCAAGATCAATACAAAGCAATTCAGGAAAAGAGGAAGTCATATTCTGAGTTTTTTGACCACAAGCTCTGCTACTCCAAATAATACACAAAAATGAACATTTCACATGTTAAACAGATCACTCTGAATTATACTTATTAACCATTATTTAACCCTTATTACTCATAGGTTTCTTTTTAGTTCTGTGAGAATAAAAATACAAACAAATTCAGTTTCACTCACATGTAGATGCAGAAATTAGGGATGAAATCAGGAGGAACTTGAGAGAATCCATCTGTGTCCACAGCTTTGAGATACTGCAGAGGCTTCACCTACACTGAAAGATGTTGACAGGGAACAGAAACCTTTTATACACAGAGAAGAGAAACAGAAAGAGAGACAGAACACTGTATCATAAAACCTCATAAATCCCCCTGTAGCAACCACAGAAGTAAATAAATAAATAAAATGTTGCATTAATTTCAGCAGGAGTGAGTCATAAATATCCCCAATTCAAAACAAAGACAGTGAAGGGAAGGATGGAGTCAGTCAATCTAATAGTTTGCGAAACTGGGCAGACTGACTGAAAGAAAACTGTAACTGAATCAGAAGACAGAAGCAGACAACCTTTTCTCTAATTAATTATATGATAAATTATTATATAATTATAAAATAAATAACAATTAAAAGCAATATCTCACAATGTCCACAAGAGGTCTCTGTAGACCGTAAATCGGTATCCAAGGTTGCCAATAGTAAGACAGAGATGGCAAAACTATCCACAGTTATAGAGTAAATTAGTCCTTTTACCTATTCTCAGTACTGCTGGATTTGATTAATGCAGGAGAGTCACGGGGAGCTGGAGGCAACCTCAATAACCTCATCTCACAAACACATTACGTTTGTCATGTGGTTTTATAAAGGGTCCCTGCAAAGTTGCACATTGTGACACAAAAGCTGGTGGTGACGATAAACAAGACTCTAGAAATAAACATTTTTGAACTGAGACTTCATGTGCAGCCTTTCATGCCGTGTAAATAACCTTAACCTTGGTTTTCCCAAAAGAAATCACAAAACCTACCCTCTGCTGACTCACATGGAGAAACAACACTCAGGCTGATGGTTCTAATCATGTGGTTTGTTCCTCTCCTGAAGACGCGACACATCCTTCATCTGTCTGTCCTGCAGATCCATCCAGTTCTTAAAAGCTGGATGCTGGTTGTCTGGAACAAAAACCTCATCTCTGTACAAAAGCACATATTCTTGCTTCAGGTCAGCTCTGCTCCACTGAACAGCCAAGACCTGATTATTATTAGTTGGAGCTCCACATGGCAGCGAGATGTTCTGCCCAGACTCAGCTGTGATGTTTGTCTGGTCTAAAAGAGGAAACAACACAGAACAGAGACATTAAAAGAAACATTCAGCACAGCAGCCAATCAGAGTGGGGCGCTACAGAGAGAACTGAGCTCTGCTGAACTAAACCAGAGAGAGTAAAGACTCTGGTACACTGATGTTCTACAAACTGACCATCAGACCAGTTTATTGAAAAGAAACAGGACTAACATGCTACAGGTGAGAAGCTGCTGTACCATATTTACTGAACTGTTTACTTTATTTGAGCTATTCAGTGATATAATATATTGAGCTCATATGTTTTTCTGTCTTGGCTGTTGTAAACAGGCTGCATATCCACCCCTCTGACTCTACTACACTATTTTTATCCTTCACATCATCTTGAAACATTCTGCAGTGCAAACAACATTTAAAATAGACCTCCTCACTTTTACTTTCACTGCATGTCTGATGTTGTTCATTCTGTTCTGATTCAAATTTTCATTAAGCCCATAAGCACCACAGTTTCAGAGTGAAAAAACACCATTAACCAAATAAAAGGAATATGAAGGATTCAGAGCATCAAATTTATGCCCATGTGTATGAATCTGATCATCTACATCAGAATTCCCTACAAGGCTTAAGTTTACAGCTTCTTGTTTCAACTTGATAAAGGGCAGTAATGTGCCAGGGCTGCTGACTAATACAGGCCACAGTTAGAAAGATTGACTTTGACTGGATCTCTGTGAAAGTCATGATTACTCTGCAAATAAGCAAAAGAAACAAAAAGGTGCTCGTTGGAGAGCAGTCACGTGAAGTTTGACAGAGTGACACGACAGATGTTTAAAGCCAGTGTTTTTCTATATTTAGCTGAGGAAAGAACAATTATAAAGAGGTATACAATCACATTAGCTTCCAATCTATTTGATAATTAATGGGATTGTAGTTATTGAAAAAGACACGCCCCCCACATCACTACTTCTCTGCTGTGAAGTTTGCAAATGCTTTCAGTCTTTAAATGTTTATTCTCAACATTCAGCAATTCAAGAACACATCAAAAGCCAAAGATTGAAATATCAGCAGCTTACATTGTTTATTCAGGTGACACTCGGACTTTGTTTCAGCATCTTTGCTTTTTGCTTAAATATGATCACTATTTCACTTAGGAGTCATTAACCTGTTATGCACACACTTTTCAGTGATCAGTCTGTATGAGAGCTGAACATAAGCCTGAAAATCACAGGTTTCCACACAAATTATCTGCACTGCTTTTTGTTTTTTGATCAGCTATCGCCTCACCACTGCATTTACAAAACTCTGAACATGCTATTACAAAAGCAACTAATCCCTTCCCACAATCTGCAGCAGTGTCAACAGCATCTGCAGTTCCATCATTAAACACTTGAGTTTAATGAATGACTCTTTACTTTAAATAACGTTAGTGAAAATAAAAACATGTTTCACTCACCTGTAGATGCAACAATTAGAGACAAAGATAGGAGGATTATTAAAGATCAAAATAAGATTAATGATAGACACTGTGTGTCCTCCCAGCTGTGGTGTCACAGTACGTCACCCTAGTAATATTCACATCACATAAAGTTAGCAAAGAAGGAATTTTGTGTTTGGTTGATTATTTCTTTGTTGTAAAAAATCCTTCTTGGCAGTAAATCATTTAATGTTGGAAAGCCTGTTTATTTCCCTTTAACTGGGCCAAATAAATGACACCAAACAAGAGCAGAACAAACTGTTTGGCAGACAAGATTTAGTACATTTTTTCATGGGCTCAACAAGTAATAGCATGCCTGACTACACAACCTCTGGTGCAAAAATGGATTGATGAGCTATAGATAGATATGATAGATTTGTTTGTTCATTTCACTGCAGCAACACATTGTTGGAAAGAACTGCAGACAGTTACGGGTGTGTAGGCACACTGCTTATTTTTGTCTGACTATATGTGCAAAGGAATAAACAAAAATAAAGAAGTTTACAAGATTACTCTGAATTATACTAAATAAATAAACAATTCAGTGTCAATCACATGAAGATGCAGGAATTAGAAATGTAATCAGGAGGACGTTGAGACAACTCATCTGTGACAACATCTTAGAGACAGTGCAGAGACTTCACCCACTGATGTGACTGATGTGTGCAGGGAACAAAAAGAGAAAGAGAGAGAACGTTACATCTGTTACAGCTCACAAACTCCCCTCAGTAACCACTGAAGCATAAAAATATCACATCAATATCAACAGTAATGAGTCATACAAACTTCCCCATTCATTCCGGGACATGATCACTGACACAAAACACATCTGAAAGAAAGTTGTGACACATTCCGTGTTTCCTTTTTCAGTTTTTATTCTTTTTTTATTAATTAATTATTAATTAATAATTTGATGGCCAAGACATTTCTGAACCTCATACTGGTAATTAGGGCAGATGTGCAGGTGAGCAGTTACTACACAACAGACCGAAAGAAACCAGAACAAACCAGTATGCAGCGTTTACAAAAAACAAGATGAAGAGTTCAAAGCAGCAGTTGACCACTCGTGCAAAGGACACTGACACTGAGCTAAACACACATTTGTTATTAAACAGCACCATACGACTTTGTGCAAACTCTCGTGAGGATACAAGGATTGTTGGTTCACATTATCCTGGATCAACATCAAACACACACTGATGACAAACAAACAACAAACAAGTTATTGCACAATTCAGTAACACAATCAGAATCCTTTTTTTTAAGCACCAATCGGAAACATTTTTTATGATTTTTTTCAGAATTTTCTATTTATTTTATTATGTTTATTTTCAGTGAGAAGCTCCAGGCTGAATTTGCTGTTTATTGTTATGTTTTTGATAACCACAGAACAGTTTTTTATTTCTTATTTTTTACTTTTAAACCAAAAGTCCACATTGCTTAGCTGCCTGGCAAAGTCACTATCAATGTTAGTTCATCAAATCTGCAATGTTTCTTTATATAAAATCACATTTCTGGACATGCTAAAACGACTTCCTCTGTATTACTCCAGACTGAAAGCTGCATCTGGGATTGGCAGATGCAAGTGAACTTGGATCAGAGGCTAATTTTTCCCACAGAGATCGTAACAACTACTCTGCGACCAGACTTCGCCCTTTGGTCTAACTCCCAAAAACTTGCATATGTCATTGAGCTGACGGTACCAGGGGAGGAAGCATTTGAGTGTAAGAAGCTGCACTATGCCAACTTGGCAGCTGAGGCAGAGGACAGAGGCTGGAAGATCAAGGTGCACCTGGTGGAAGTGGAGTGCAGGGGCTTTGTTGTCAGTACAACAGCAAAACTGCTTAGAGAGACTGGGATCAAAGGACAGGCACAACTGCAGGCTATAAGAGAACTAGCTAACACTGCTCAAGGCTCGCAAAATTTCAAAATCTCTGGTAGCCCTTCGGGCAGGCACTCTTCAGTTTTTGGTAGCCCAAAATAAATTTAAGTAGCCCGAATAAAAAGAGAGCAATTTTTTAATGTTTTGTTCCTTTACAATATTATACATTAAAGTATAATATTGTAAAGGAAACAAAAATTAATCAGAAAGTTGTTAAAATACAAATCACAACAACTGTATAAAAATTACAATCATCAACTCAAATACTTGTTTCTAATTGAACAGAAATTTCTATGAACTTGTAAGAACTGTGTAGAACATGAATCAGTCTGTGTCAGATCCTGAATCTGAAATTTCCACTGAAGTCAAGGGTAAGAGGTAAGTGGAACCAAGATCGAGGACATTTGCTTTTTGAAGTTTGCAAAACTGCTAAATTTTGACAATGGTAGTTCACTCTTTGCAACATAGTACGCTTTTGAAAGATTTTTCAGGACTTCTGCTTGTGCTTGGTTTATTTTTAGTATGTTTTTTGCAATTGCTGTTTGTTCTGGGAAAGATATTGCAGACTGGACAATAATGCATTTCTTGCATTTCTCATGGGTTCTGATGGGGTCTTTCTTAAAATTACTGGTCCCAGTTACAAAGGCGCTTGTCGACTCAAATGAAATGAAACTCACGACACACCCGGCAGAACATCATGTTATTTAGCTCGTCATATTCCAGCCATAGAAATTCTTTTGTCCATGAAACCAAAAAAGCTGAGCTTTCTTTTTGCCTCATAGTCTGATTTGTCATAACTTTTCCGTTTTGTGGTAGGTTTTTCATTGGCTGCCCCTTCTTCACCCTGACCTGTCTTATTTGGCTCAGCAGAACTAAAATACTGGCGTAAATCCTGCTGCTTTTACACACGTACTTACATAACAGTCAGTGATTCTCTGCGCAATCAACCTCTCACATGTTTAAGCTTGCTGTGGGAGATTTCACTTGTCACGTTTGAATAGTAAGCTAATGAGTGATAAGATGATGCCAGAGGAATTGGTGCGCAATTAATCGTCACTCACCAATCAGTGCTGCCGCTCTCTACACACCGTTCGCGCGATCGCAAAGTGAAAGTGAAAGCAAAAAACAAGCACAAATTCAAACGCGATTTCAATATGTCACATATTGGCAGTGGCTCATCGATGCCAATGACATAATTACTCAGCTACATTTCGAAGAATGCAAAAGCATTGACATATATTTTCCCTTCCTATGATAGCCCGACGGGCAGGGCTGAGATAGATTTTGGTAGCCCGACTGGAAAAATCGCTAGCCCTGGACGTCGGGCTAGCGATTTTGCGAGCCCTGCTGCTGAGAGGACCAGTCACTGGCTGTGGTTTAAAAGGGCTGACATCACTTAGGCAGCTACAGCAGTCAGCTAACCATGAGAGAAAAGAAATATTCTGCTCTTCTCCCCTTTTCTGGGAGGCAGTGGGGAAGTAGAGCGTATAGCCTGATCCAGCGAGGAGGTGTGGGAAGCCAGATCGGGCTCCCCCCTTCTGGCTCTCCTATCTTGTCCTTTCGTCTTACTTCTCTGTATCACCTTTTCTATCCCTTTAAAGAAGTAGGGCTCCATAAATACTAAAGAGGTAAGCATTATTTCTCAGTTGCAGTGAATAGATAAAAAGAAAATGTAGGAAACTAAACAGAAGAAAGAAGAAGAGAAATAACAATTTAACATAAACCAGTGACTCCAGGGCCTGATCAACCCTGGCAGGGCCTCCTTGATTAGGGTGTCTAATGATAATGGCCGAAACACCTGATGAATCCAAGGTCGACTACTGACGATGTGTCCCAAATCATAAAATGATATCTAGATCAGATCTCTATCCCTAAACCTAACCAGGAAGGA